>NC_136487.1:135177682-135262682 GCF_053919585.1 Euprymna scolopes | reverse complement strand
GATATTTCATGTTGAGGATTTTGGTCAGCATACTTGGTTAGAGCAGAACAGAGAGGGAAAGTAAGAGAGGAAAGACAGGATTTTTTTTTTGTAGATAGATAAGCCGTAACAATTACCCACTAGTATGGTATCGAGAGGCCCCACCAGAGACTACTGCATGGTCCAGAATCCATTCACCAAATGGCAATACAGCAGCCCCAGTACTTTGCACCTGCTGATAGGACAGCCTCCTTAGTGGTTATTCCAAGGTTCGGGTCCCTGACTATCAGGCGGTTAACGTCAGCCCAGATGAAAACGTTTACCTCCAGCACCCTTACTAGTGACATGGCCGCAAGGATAGACATAGAGACAGAAAATTTCCGACATCTCAGACTACTGTTCACGAAGTACTACCAACCTGGGAAGCAGCTTTTTCTTCACCCTTTGTCAGAAACATCACTCATTAGAAATGAGGACGAATTTTGTCTGGAAAAAAAATCCCATTTTTCTACTGTACTTAATCTTAAGAAAAATAAAGATGTTTATCTTTCCAGACCTGATAAAGGTGCTGGTGTAGTCGTCCTGAATAAATTAAGTTCCTTCAGCTATAACCGAAACCAAAACTAATGAATACTTTTTTTTTGCACAGGAATCACGACTTATCAAGGCCCCCAGGCCACTCCAGGATAAGAGTTAATCGGTATACAATCGTCAATGTGATTATAGCGTAGTAAACATAAGTAGTGGAAATTTTGTAAATTGGATTACTTAGGGGGACGGCTCATCAAGAACTTGTTGACATTGGACTTGAAGACAATCAGATTGTAGTCAGCTGGAAAGCAGGCAATCGGAAGAGAGTTCCACAGGCGTGCGGTTCTAAGAAAGAAGCTTTGTTCATGGAATCTGTATTTAGGTTTAGACACAGATAAAGAGTGTGGGAAATTATTGATATTATACACACACATGTATATATAATACACACACATATATTATATACACACAGTATGGTCAGTACTAAGTGGGTGACCATTTGGAACTTCCAGATGCTGTATGTGCTCTCCGCTTATCTCAGCATTGTTTCCAATCGTCCCTGACTTCTTGCCACTGGAATCAAACAGTGCCAATACAGGAGAGGTGCGGTGTTATTGCGCAACCCTTACCTCACAATTATATGCGCAGCCGCCCCCACAGGGGTATCCTTTGTCTTTCGAGACTACACAGAGGCATCGATTATTATTATTTTCTTTTTCTTTTCAGTTCAGTCTGTTGCTTTGACATTCCTTCCTGGCTTCGCCATTTCCCGCGGACTAAGTCGTACCAATGCCGCTTTGATGCTCTCAATCATCGGGATTACCAATACGATCGGGCGCGTAGTAATCGGCTTGATCACCGACTACCTCAAAGTGCCCAGCATTTATTCATACACCTCGTCACTTCTCCTATCATCAATCGTTATGTTTTCAACGCTCTGGTGCGACAGCTTTTTCCTTTTTGCACTCTGCTGTGCAATTTATGGCCTTTGCATGGGTGAGTATACATGCACTCTGTAACGTTCCATTTTTGTTTTCCTACTCCAGCATTGCTTACTAATAAAGGCGAATTTTATCATTACAGCTGTATCAGATTAAGAGAGCGTAAAAGACTACTACTACTACTACTACTACTACTACTACTTTTATGTATTTATACTGAGCCATTGCACGGTACCTACTACTACTATTACTACTACTACTACTACTACTACTACTACTACTACTACAAAAACAATAACCACTGCACTAAAAAATGCATATTTTAGACCTCAGTACAATTGAGCAGAGTTGCATCATTCTCCATGAATTAATTGGCATACCACATAAGTTGTGGTAGGGCTAACATTTGTACTATTACTACTGCTACTATTCAAACAACAACAACAACAACAACAACTACTACTACTACTAAAATGTATTTGAATATATTAAGAATTTAAAACGTAGAATCTTTATAAAATGACCGGATTCGACATTAAAAATCCGAAAAGGATTGGCTTTCCTCGAAACAAAACTAAACATTTAACCGATAAATAATAAACAATTTAGCCGAAAAAAAAAAACCCTGTAAGAATAGCACTTCATTTTGTATAAAGAACCGTTGTGTGGCGTAGAGTAGGTTAAAATAAAGATGGTATTACCAATAATTAACATTTATAGCTTCTCAGAGTATTGATTAGGATCCAACTAAATTGCGCATAATGAAAGGAGGAATTAAAATAATCTTAACGATACAAATTTAAAAGTTAAAAGACGTTATTGTACCTATTTACTTGTTTCCCCACGAGAGCAAAGTTAGACACAAGATCGGTTTTTAATGTAGGAAAAGTCCAGCTCCCCAAAAAGGGACGCTCTGGATAGGAATAAAAAATAAAAATTGTCTCAGTTATGACGGATTTCTCCTCCACTGACCGAGGACAAAAAAATGAAGTAAAGCATCAGAACATATACTATACCATGATCTTGTTTATTATGTTTACGGTTCGAAAAAATTACAATTAATGCTGAACAAAAGTGCAAAAATTACAAACTTAGGCATGAAATCCTTAAGAAATTTGAGGGATGGGGGAAGGGTGCAGGATATTTGTAAAAGGACTGTAGAACTTTGAAGTATAGTACACTGTTATCTTGGCCCGAAGGTCAAGTTGTGGCCTCTGTCTATATAAATTTAGATTTTTTTTTATCAACATTTGAATGACTACTAAACACTGTCCTCAAGTGTCTAAGGTCATTCTGTACAGAGGTGAGTCAGTACAACCCAGCATAAGATTACATTCCCTACAAGTAAACCCTGACTAAATATTCCAAATCACATAGTTTTCGCAGCCCAAATAAAATCTCCTCAGTATGGCTGACCCACACTGACGTTTACAAGAAATAGTGTATCTTCTTCAAGTGATCTTGCCGTCTGAAGTAAAATGAAACACAAATGACAAAAAAGTTTAATATCTTGAATTTAATTTTCATAAGTGGATACAAAATTGATATAGAAGTGTTCTGTCCTGGGAATTAATATTACCTATCCTGGGACGGGAATTCTTGTATACATATATTTTTTTTTCTTCAGAAAGGAAGGATTATCTTATCTTGTTAGTCAGAATTTGGTGGCCTAAATTTTGACTAAAGTTAACACCTTACACAGCCAATATCACAAGTGCATTTGAGAAATTTAATTACCACACAAGCTGTAAGGCTCGACATTTAAAATCAATAGTAGATTCTTTGATATGATATGGGTCGCGGTCGAATGTTTCTGTTTACTGCACGATTGCATCATGATACTTAACTTTTGCATTATAAACTTAATTCACGTCATTATGTATAAAAATAAATTCATAAGAATTAATAGTAGGTTACCTACAGTGCAATGTAGACTACAATGTATTGTTGACTAAGTCACTGTGGGGAAGAATGTGGAACGTCCTCCTAGTGCACCGCGATAAGTCTCCAACTAGAGCAGCCATGGTTCTCCCCAGAATGTGCTGCTGCCATCGCGCATAGAAATCACTTTTTCCATAGCTACCAACGTAATAGATGCACTGGGACTAAAGCTGCTTTCAGCAACCACTGTAAAAGAGTAATAAAAAATGCAAGAGAGCTATATGCCCAGTCTGTTAAATCCAAAGTTTTGGCAAATAACAAATAGGATCCTAAACAGAAGTGTGCGTTCTATCCCAACCATTGTCAACGGACCAGAGGTCATCTCGTCAGCTTCAGACAAGGCCAAACTATTTGCCAAGAACTTTGCAGTAAATCCTACCATATGCGACGAAGGCCATCAACTCCCCATATTTCCTCCTATAACACAGAACACGCTAGGTAACATACAAATATCTGTGCATGAGGTCGCCAAGCTAATCAAGAACCTTGATTCCAGTAAAGTTACTGGCCCTGACGGCATTCCAATTATAGTGTTAAAAAAGCTTCGACCAGAACTTGCTCCCATACTTACGAAACTGTTTAAACGCTGCCTTAAGGAGAAGTGCTTTCCAACACCCTGGAAACCTCATCAGTATGCCCTGTATTTAAGAACTCAGGTGATAAGTCATCTCCCTCTCAGTACAGACCAATAAGTCTCCTGTGTGTCATGAGTAAGTTGCTGAAATCCATATTAAATAGAGAAATAGTCAACCACCTCAGCAGAAATAACCTTCTTAGTGACACGCAGTGTGGTTTCCGTTCTGCAAGATCTACCGCAGATGTGCTAACAGTTATATCTCATAGGATTAGTGAATCTCTTGACAAAGGCTTCCTTTCCATGGCAATTACTCTTGACATATCAAAGGCCTTCGACAAGGTATGGCATAAGGCCTACTTCACAAGATCTTCAGCTATGGTATAACTTGAAATATTCTCTCTATTATTAAATCATTTCTCTCTGTTAGGCTCATAAGAGTAGTAGTTGATGGACAAAAATCAGAGGCCCACAGTATTAATGCTGGAGTCCCTCAAGGGTCCATCCTGGGCCCAACTCTCTTCCTGATCTACATCAATGATCCCTTAAACACATACTTAAATCATTCGTTTATATCTATACTGATGACACGACCATCTACGGCAACACATCAAAGCTCTCTCTGATTCTCTCTCTTCTGATCTCGAACGAATGGTTCAATGGGGGAAGAGGTGGCTGGTTACCTTTAATGCATATAAACCAAACTCCTATCTTTACATCTTCAATGCTCTGATCCCCATCTGGCATCAATGGAAATGGATGGCTATCGTCTAGGAGAAGCCCCATGTTTTGACAAGCTTCTGGGCTTGATCTTCACTCCTGATCTGAAAGGGAACACGTACATCAAGTTTGTTACCAAGGTCGCTGGAAAGATGGTGGGATCCTTGTACCGCTCCAGAAGATATCTCACTACTGATGCAACTCTCTATCTATATAAAACCAAGTAGGTCCAAGGATGGAATACTGCTACCATATCTGTGCAGGAGCTGCTAAAAACAGTCTATCCTTCCTTGACAGAGTACAAAATAGACTTCGTGGCTTAGTGGGGAATGACCTTTTCTCTTCCCTGCAACCCCTCTCCTACACACTTTTATCGTTATTTCCAGGCCGGTGCTCGTCTGAACTCCAATCTCTGGTCCACCCTCACCAATCTTTTACGAAAAACACTCGTCTAGCTGAATCCACTGTCAAAAACTTTCCCCACTCTTTATCTATGCCTAAATCAAAACGTAGATTCCATGAACAAAGCTTCTTTCTCAGAACTGCACGCCTGTGGAACTCTGTTCCGTCTGTGTGCTTCCCTCCTGATTACAATTTGGATGTCTTCAAGTCTAACGTAAACAAATTCTTGATGAATGCCCCCTTAAGTGGACACTTTATTAAATATCCACACTAACGTACTGTACTTACAATAACCCTTATCCCTAAGTGGCTTCCGGGCCTTGATAAGTGGTGACCAACTTGTAAAAAAAAAGTTAGTTGATTTGATTGAAAAATGGGCGACTTCATTGATTTCGACGACAATAAAATATGTGAGTGTGAAACATACGTTGAAAATCATTTAATCCCGGGAAACTATTGCTGATAGTATATATATATATATATATATATATATATATATATATATATATATATATATATATATATATATATATATATGTATGTATATATATATATGTATATATATGTATGTATATATACGTATATGTATATATATATATGTATGTATATATATGTATGTATATATATATATGTATATATATATGTATGTATATATACGTATATGTATATATATGTATGTATATATATGTATGTATATATACGTATATGTATATATATATGTATGTATATATATGTATATGTATATATATATGTATGTATATATATGTATATGTATATATATATGTATGTATATATATGTATATGTATATATATATATGTATGCATATATATGTATATGTATATGTACATGCATATATATGTATGTATATGTATCTGTATATATTTTTATTGTCTAATCTAAATACTATGTTAAAGACCATATATATTCTTATATATCATACTATATATACTAAGCTTCTCCTTATTTATTTAGAATTCAATAAAGCTTCCCCAACATTCTATAATTCCTCTACATCTTTTTCATCCTAATGAACCTTACGCTAGATGCCGCATCTTCCCCATGCCCCTAGCACCTTCTTTACTCTTCTGATGAGAAGCATTAGGCTTCGAAATGCCCTGGCATAAAGAGTCCCGTCTATCCCCCAAATTTTGCCTGTATTCCATTATTCAATAAATGATCCATTCTATATCTACCAACATATCATATAGTTTTGTGTCTTCATTTCATACTCTTGTTGTCCTATTGTATAAGCTCCAATAATTATTGTTGAGATTGGGATTATTCGGATAAGTCTACTTTTGTGGAATTGATCTTTCTCTTTTCCTTTTACATTAAGCTATGTATATATATATATATGCATATATATATGTATATATATATACATATATATGTATGTATGTATATGTATATATATGTATATATATGCATATATATATGTATATATATGTATATATATGTATGCATATATATATGTATATATATATGTATATGCATATATATATATACATGTACATATATATATGTATATATATATATGTATATATATATATATATATGTAGATATGCATATATATATGTACAGGGTGACCCCCCCCCCCCAAAAAAAAAGGCCCCCAACTCTAATTAGGACACCGTTTCTTAGTGTTTTGTCCGAATGAAATTAAACTTTTGTCATAACTAGTTTATTATATTCAAAACATCACATCAAACACTAGGGGCTTTGGCCTTTTTTCTCCTTTCTACTGCATATGTTCTGGCCTCCATTTAGCTTTTGTTTTTTTGGGTCATCCTGTACATGCATATATATATATATGTATATGCACATATATATGTATATGCATATATATATGTGTATATGTATATATGTATATGCATATATATATGTATATATATGCATATGTATATATATATGTATATGTGTATGCATATATATGGGTATGCATATATATATGTATGTGCATATATATATGTATATGCATATATATGTATATGCATATATATGTATATGTATATGTATAAGCATATATATGTATATGTATATGCATGTATATGTATATGCATATATATATGCATATGTATATGCATATACATATGTGTATATGCATATAAATATGTATATGCATATAAATATGTATATGTATATGCATATATCTATGTATATGTATATGCATATGTATATGTATATGCATATATATGTATATGCATATGTATATGCATATATATGTATATGCATATGTATGTACATATATATGTATATGTATATGCATATATATATGTATATGCATATGTATATGCATATATATGTATATGTATATGCATATATATACGCATATGCATATGCGTATGTTATGTATATGTATATGCATATATATACGCATATGCATATGCGTATGTTATGTATATGTATATATATATTTATATGTATAAATATATATGTATATATATGTATATGTATATGTATATATATGTATATATATGTATGTATATATATATATATTCGTTGTGTAAGATCTCTGCATAATATACGTTATGATGTTTACATTATAAATGAGTATAGTTTTTATTTTAATTCTATATAAATATGTTTTTATTGATTTCGATGACAATAAAAATATGGGAGGATGGGGAGGATTTCATAACCACACGCTTGTGCGGCTGATCTGGCGACATGAGAGTTGTGGACCGGAGCGTTGTCCTGCAGGAGGAGGGTACCTTTGCTGATGTTGCCCCGCCTCTTGATTTGGATAGCTTCCCTTAATTTCCTCAAATGTGAAGCATAATAGGCTCTTGTAATTGTGGTACCTTTGCCAGGAAATCTGGTATCACTACACCGTCCTGGTCCCAGAAGGCCGTGTGCATGACCTTGCCAGCGGAGGGGTACGCCGTTGCCTTCCTTGGAGGTGGTGAGTCCAAGTGCTTCCACTGCATTGACTGGGCTTTGGTCTCTGGATCATAGTGATGGACCCAGGTTTCATCCTGTGTAATCAGTCTTTTGAAAAACTTTGACTCATCTTCTTGGCACATCTCCAAATTCATCCTCGAGCACTCGACGCGTTCTCGCTTCTGGAATGGTGTGAGCAACCTGGGAATCTATCTGGCAGACACCTTATGCATATGCAAAAGGTTATGAATGATAGTTTCCACAGATCCTGTACTAATCTTGATATCTTGGGCTATTTGGTGAATAGTAATGCGCCGATCTTCCAAAATGTCAGCCTCAACTTGACGGACAGATGCCTCATCAATGGCAGAAGGAGGGCGACCAGGTCTGGGAGCTGTTTCCACAGACTTCGGCCATGTTGTAATTCACGATGCCAGCATTTTACAAGGTCATATAATGGACATTATCACCATAAGTTTCTTTCATTTCATCAAAAGTCTCCTGTGGTGTGCGTCCTTTCAAATACAAAAACCGGATCACTGCTCGACATTCAACAGGCTCCATTTCACACCTGACTCAGTTCAAACACCTGTAAAACAGTAACCACAATTGGTTCAGAGCTGTAATTTGCCACATAACCCGTAGATATATAAATCATTGCTAATGTAAAATTTCAGCTAGATCAGACAACTAGAAGTGGGTCAGAGGTATTACTTATTACACGCCCCTCGTATATATATATATATATATATATATATATATATATATATGTATGTATGCATATATATATATATGTATGTATGTATATATATACATATATATATAATATAACTTCATAGTACTATAAAACAGTACACACATTCTTCAAACCAATAAAATAAAACAAACACACACATCCTACCTTAAAAGAAAAGAAAAAAAACACAAGCAGAAAGAGAGAGTGAGAGAGAGAGAGAAACACAAGACAGAAGTGACCACAGCCCAATAATACAGTAATAAAAACTGAACATTCCAATTAATAGTATATACTTACACGTTTCCACCTCTTGGAAACATTTCAAATAAACTACGAAAACGCTATTTTTACATCTCCAACACATTTTGAATATATTCTAAGCATTCTAAATAATTTCTGAAGAGGGCGCTTCACAGAACGTCTGAACCGCGTTAAAACGATTTCAATGATTTAAAAACATTATTACAATGATCTAAACATAATCTCAATGACAAACCAAGACAAGAATAATAAAATAATGTTAAAAAATACACATTGTTGATGACCACCCCCTTATTTGAATATACATCTTTCTCCCGTTGGAATTTCTTAACCCATTTTATATATATATATATATATATATATATATATATATATATATATATATATATATATATATATATATATATTTAAATGAGGGGGGTCACCAATAATGTGTATTTTTTAACATTATTCCGTGTTTTGGTTTTTCATTGTTTAGATCACCGTAATAAGAGAGAGAACTTATCTTTTCCAAAGGATGATCGAACGATCAAAAACCGTTTACACACACGTATCATATCCTCCTACATCTCAAACTTCTGTAGATCTCCTGCTGCATCATTATCGTTTATTATCTTATAATAACCCCTACACCTGAGGCGTGATAACAGCTCCACATCTGGAAATCAGCTGTTCGATTCTCAAAAGGCGGGGGTCAAATTTTAACGTTCTCCACAACATTGGATATTCAGACTAGCCTACCAAGGTCGATGAATATTAAAGAACAAAATAAAGCTGTTGGTGTGATAGGTTCGTCACGTAAGCCATATACATAATATCACATTGTATACGTTCGTTTGTTTTTAAACTATTAACTGCATTTGATTCTAGCCGTATGATAAAAATGTAGTGATTACGTACACCACTACAACACTACTGCCGCCCGTTGATTATGTGGAGGTTTTAAGACAATTACAAAGTGTCATTATCTGACATATTTTTTTTTATCTGATCTTAAACAAGACGGTTAATCTGAGAGTGACAGATACATGACAGCACAGCTGTACGATAAATATATGCTCTCATCATCCACCACATATCTTCTCTCTCTCTCTCTCTCTCCCTCTCTCTCTCTCTCTCCCTCTCTCTCTCTCTCTATATATATATATATATATATACATATATATATTATGCATATATAATATATAATATATATATAATATATATAATATATATTATATATTATATATAGATATATATATTACATATATATTATATATTGTATATATACACATATATACATATATATACATACAGGGTGGCCGAAAAGTCCCAGGACACTATACACATGGCTTGTAAGCTTTGACATCCAAGTCCTTTTTTATATGATCCATCATCGTAGCCCTTGGTATTCTAAGTTCAGCAGAACGTTTTCTGGTGGATTTCTTGGGAGACTGTTGCAGTGATTCTTGAACACCAGCACACGTTTCCTTTCGTGTTTCAGGCCTACCACTTCTTGCCTGATCCAGAATGCTACCTGTTTCAAAAACTTTCTTCTCCCACAGATACAGATTACTTCTTGATGGCGCGGGCTTTCCAAATCTTTCTGTGAAAGCACTTCGAATATCTTTTCGGCCAGTGTCCTGGGACTTTTCGGCCACCCTGTATATATATACATATATATATAATATATATATATTATATATAGATATATATCTATTACATATACATTATATATTATATGTATATACATATATATACATATATAATATATATATTATATATTATATATAGATATATATTACATATATATTATATATTATATATATAATATATTATATATACATATTATATATATATTATATATATATATGATATATATATATTATATGAGATGTATATTATATATTATATATATATATATATATTGAGAGAGAGAGAGAGAGAGAGAGAGAGAGGGGAGAGGGAGGGAGGTATTTGCTACATTGGCATGCCAATGTTTCGATCTTTACTTATTAATGATTAAGATATAATATTTGCCCTCTATCGCCTCCATGAAAGCAGAGTTATTATCTTTAAGAACATATCTAAGAAAATTGAGCACATTCTTTTTGTTCATCCCTCGGCTAATATCACGTTATGATCTAACTCAGATTGTTCACGAACCCACCCGTCTGCCCGACACTGACGATCAGTATGCAAGTCTTCTAATCCTTTTTTCTCGCAACTTGTCCTGAGCTATGTTCATCCTTCATTCTGCCTCCACTAGGATCTACCGGCCACTCAGTTGTCTCAGTTAATATAAATATAAAATGTAATGTAATAAGTCCTCAGATGTAACTCTCCATCGTACAGTATATTGATACTCTATGGCTGAGTGGGATAGCTTTCGTACATTTATATCAGATATACCTCTGCGTTCCATGTCAAAAAAGAACGTGTCCTCTATAGTATCAAACCTGACGGAATGGTTACGTGTAGGTATACACCGCTTCATACACTCCAAAAAAAAATTCCAGCAAAAACCTAACAGTCAGACGTGGTTCTCTCCATCATATGCTGATCCTTTTGCGCAAAAATTTCTTTTTATATTGTTTCTAACACAATAAACGTACTAAAGCCGTCTTCAGGACTGCCAGAAACCGCTGTAAAAGAGTAATAAAGAACGCGAGAGGGTTGTATGCTCAGTCCATCAAGTCCAAAGTAGCTGAGAACCAGTTTTGGCAAATGACAAACAGGGCCCTGAACATAAGCGTGTTCTCTATCTCAACTATCATCAATGGCCTTAAGGTTATCTCGTCAACATTGGTCAAATCCGAACTCTTTGCCGAGAACTTTACAGCTAATTCTACCCTATGCAATCAGGGCCACAAACTCTCAACATATCCCCTTGCGTCTGAAAACACGCTATGCGACATACAAATATATGTGTGTGATGTTGCCAAGTTAATCAAAAACCTTGATTCCGGTAAAGGAACTGGCCCTGACGGCATTCGAATTATAGTGCTGAAAAAACTTCAACTTAGAACTAGAACTAGCTCCCATACTTACAAAGCTGTTTAAGCATTGTCTTAAGGAGAATTTTTTCTTAACACCCTGGAAAACCTCATGAGTAAGCCCCGTAATAAAAAATTCAGGTGATCGGTCATCTCCCTCTCAATACAGACCAATAAATCTCCTGTGCACGATGAGTAAGTTACTGGAATCTGTGTTAAATAGAGAAGTAGTCAACCACCTCAACAAAAATAACCTTCGCAGTGACATGCAATATGGTTTCCGTTCTGCTAGATCTACAGCAGATGTGCTAATAGTTATATCTCATAGGATTAGCGAATCTCTTGACCGAGGTTTCCTTTCTAGAGTAATTGCTCTTGATGTATCAAAAGTCTTTGATAGGGCACGGCATAAAGGTCTACTCCACAAAATCTTCAGCTACGGTATAGCTAGAAATGTCTTCTTAATTATAAAATCATTTCTCTCTGATAGGTTTATAAGAGTAGATCATTCGTAGACATATATGTTGATGACCCTACCATCTATGGCAACACTTCAAAGGCCGTAAATGACCAAGTTCTCTCTAATTCTCTCTCCTATGATCTTGAGCACGTGGTGCAATGGAGAAAGTGGTAGCTGGTTAATTTTAATGCATGTAAAACCAAGCTTCTATCTTTACATCATCAACACTCTGATCCCCATATGGCATCAATTGAAATGTATAGCGCTGGTCTTGGGGAGGCCCCATGTTTTGACATGCTTCTGGGTCTGACCTTTACTCCTGATCTAAAATGGAACACGTACATAAAATTCCTTGCCAAGGTCGCTGGAAAAATGTTGGGATCATTGTACCGCTCCAGTAGATATCTCGCTACTAATGCAATTCTCAACCTGTATAAGAGCCAAGTACGTCCTAAGATGGAGTACTGTTGCCACATCGGGGCAGGAGCTACTAGAAGCATCTTATCCTGCCTTGCAGAGTTAAAAATAGATTTCGTAGTGTAGTAGAGGAGGAACTTTTCTTTTCTCTGCAAACTCTTTTGCACAGAAGAAACGTTGTGAGCCTGTTTCTGCTGTATCGTTATTTCCATAGCAAGTACTCGTCTGAGCTCCAATCTATGGTTCCTCATCTCCAAACTTTCATGAAAAAAACACTCGCCCATCTGTGACCACTATCAATAACTTCCCCTACTCTTTATCTCTGCCTAAACCTAAATATAGATTCCATGAACAAAGTTTATTTCTTAGAACTGCACGCTCGTGGAACTCTCTTCCGATTGCGTGTGTTCTAGCTGACAACAATATTGTTATCTTCAAGTCCAACATAAACAAGTTCTTGATGAGCTGTCTCCTTAAGTAATCTAATGTACCAAATTTCCACTACTAACGATTTATTACGATATCATCCTATTGACTACCGTACACTCATTAACCCTTATCCTCGAGTGGCCTTCAGACATTGATAAGAGGTGACTCCTTTAGAAAAGAAACTCATCAGGAAAAAAACCAATATGAACACCTAAAAGAAAAAGATAAACCTATTTTGCCCGATGAGATATTATTTAATAATGACTACAGATCGAAACATTATCATGCGGATGTACGTGTTTGTATAAATAAACATTAATACAAATCTCTATTTGTTATTGAGCACTGTAATATCCTACGAATACTTTCTACACCTGAACTACAACATACACATATATACATATTATAGTGAAGTAGTAATCTATTTTATTAATTAGTTTAATGTTATTAATCGTTTTTAGTAATAGAATTGTTTTAATTGGTGGGTTTAAGAATATTATTTAAAGTTGAATTATTTAAATTATTTTAAATTAAATTTGTTTTTAAAAATTTGCGCAAACCGACATAAATAAATGAGTTCTGTCTGTGTAGTTTTGTCGCATTCTAAAGTTGGCTTTTGTCGAAGTTTAAATGATCCATGTTAGTTAACAGACTTGCTCGTATATGAAGTTTTAGTTCAAGTTAAAAATGATTCATCTTAGATGCAATAACTCGGTTTTCGAATTTTGAAATCGGATGTCTCCTACTAATGAACACAAAGAAGTGTAAAACTTAAATTTAGGGTTTTGATCTAGAGCTTTCACTGTTTGTGTGGATTGCGGTGTTTGCTGATTGTAGAAATTGCTATATAGTGCCTGACATTAAATCACAAGAATATATATATATATATATATATATATATATATATATATATATATATATATAAAATACGCATCAAATGCGCTTGAAAGCCAAATCACACATACACACACACACACACACACACACACACACACACACACACACACACACACACACACACACACACACACACACGTATTCTTGTGATTTTTTTCACAGGATTTGCCGTGTACATTTATGCTTATTTTGATATAATAGTTCTCGATAAATAAGTGCAGCATTATTTTAGTATGGATTTTATTCATACAAAAATTTTGGCTACATATGTGCATACATATTTTTACCAATTTCTTTTCTCAGGACATAAAACATAATAATAAGAGTGAAGAATGTCCGGCGTATTTTATTTAACTAAAAAAAGTGAACACGTAGTATTTTACAGAAAGTTCCAGTATATTTTTAGAATAATTGATATAGTTTTAGGGTGAAATGCAATGTTAAAACACTATCCGTATTTAAAATCTTATGAATTATTTTGAAAATCTTAGTTTAATAATTAGTTTAGAAACTATTCATTCGAATTTCACCAAATTTTGCCTAAATAGTTTTGAGGTTCTCAGCGTTTCCGAGTAGAAAGGGACTTTGCGTTACTTGGACTACTATTCTCCTCATGAGTGTTATTCTCGCAAGTTTTTCTGCCAATGTAATCCTCGACTTTTTTTCAGAGGTATTTTATAAAACTTTAGAATGTTTCTGTCGAACTCGGAAATTTGGACAAAACTTTGAACGGAACCCTTCATTTAATCCATGTTCCGTCGATCATAACCTGGTAAAAGTGTTAATTAATGCGCAATTGTTTCTTTAATTTATTGTCAACACCGAAGACTGAAACTTTCAATCCCAAGAAGAATAATCACACTGGAATAAATATTACTCAGTACTTTATACGTTACGCAAAAGGGTTTGTCCGGATTACAATTATGAATTACTTAATAATTTTACGAGTCTTCAGATGCATTTGGTTGTGTGAGACTCGTCATTTGCTTGCTCTACCCTAATATTAGTTTAATGGCATTTTATTTTGTCTTAGGTTTAGAACTATGGAACCAGATATTCTTATTATATTCATGTTTATAGCTGAATTTCGGGAGACTTTAATTTTTCCATAGATTATCTTGTAAATTTTTTTATGAATATTAGTACGATAAAAAGGTTGATTAAACAATACACTACGGCCTCTTCTTTTTTAACTTTCAATTATAGATTCCAAAACACGCGGGCAGAATTGTAATTCATTTGAAATGCAATTCAATTGTGATAGAGGATGTCTCATAAGTGGTTAAATTAGACTCTTTTTTCATCCTTCGACTACACCCTTTCCTACTTCTTCTTAATTAGATTATGGCGAAAAAATTCCATCGCTCCTTTTTTTATTAATAGAATAACGTAGGAATATCAATTTGAGCGTTACAAGAAAGATATAAAACTTCTATTATATTTTTATCTTTGGATTATAGACTCTAAAACATGCGGGAAAATTGCACTTAATTTGCCATGTAATACAGTTGGGATAACACTGTGTTGTGAATAACAAAATTATACTCTTCTACCCATTCCTAATATCACTATTGAGAAGATGAAACCATGCTTTCTTTATGTTTTTTAAATAAATAAATGAATAAATAAAAATGACGTTTGATACTTTTCCTTGCAGCGGTGAATGTGTCTCTTCGAACTATCGTCATCGCGGATTTATTGGGAATCGAAAACCTTACGCAGGCATTTGGTGTCGTTGCTTTGTTCCAAGGCACAGCATTTACAGTCTGTCCTCCTCTCGCAGGTAAATATATCTTTTTTAATCCCAAACTTTTTATCCTTTCCGCGCCTTTTCAACAAATTTGATGTATTGTTTAGCACATTCAGATAACCAGAGATTGCTATGGAAACTAACAACTGTACTATTGTTGTTATTACGAAACTAATTAGACAATTGAATCTGAATACACTATCCAAATCAAATATGGACCAAAATTTAATTCGACCCCCCCCCCAAATGAATTTTGAATAGGAGGTTGTGCGTATACTATACGCGCTAAAAACTGTTCGGAATATTTTTCGTTAATTGATGTGTAATTGATGTTGTCCTGTAAAAATTTCAAACAAATCGGCAGTAAATAAATTACACCACAATCTTCCCCCCTATTTGGCCCTCTTTGCATGAAACAAAATTGAACAAAATATAGCAAGAATACGTATGCTTACGCATAGAATCCGGTATCCAAAATTAATGATTAATAATTTATCCGGAGACTGAACGAGTTAGATAAAACTTATAAAAGGTTATGTAAATTTGGACACAACAAATAAAATCATATATATTAATTACGTATATATATATATATATATATATATATATATATATATATATATATATATATATATATATATATATATACAACAAATAAAATCATATATATATATAGGCGGCAAAAAGAAAGTCCTCACTTGTAATTTTTTTCAAAAACTGCAAATTTAAGCTAAATTTTAATGTAACATTTCAAACAAACTATAGCTCATTTTAATGACCTTTTATTCTTCTATAATTTTACCTGTTCATATTTGACTTTTAATTGAAATATTCTAGTGTTCACGTCAATTTAAAAAAATAAATTCAAATTGAGGAGAAAAAAGTCTAAAGTTCTTCCAAATTTGAAATTTTATCAATGCCATACGTTTTCGATAGGATCGAGGTCTGGAGATTGTGAAGGCCAATCCAAACACGGAATATCATGCTCTTCCAGGAACCTCTCTACATTGCCAACTGTGTGAATGGGAGCATTATCCGGCATAAAGGTTGGATTATCATCCAAATTCCGACCAAAGTAGGGTAGAAAATACTCAGTCAACATATTAATGTACTTGGTCGAATTAATTCGACCTTGCAAGCCAACTATAGGAGGGCCTGGACCATTGGTACTAATAATGCCCCACACCATGAACAAAGCTTCTTTCTTAGAACTGCACGCCTGTAGAACTCTGTTCCGTCTGTCTGCTTCCCACCGGACTACAGCTTGGATGTGTTCAAGTCCAACGTTAACAAATTTCTAATGAACCGCCCCCTTAAGTAAACGCTTCATCAAATCTCCACACTAACGTAATGTACTTGCAATAACCCTTAGCCCTGAGTGGCTTCTGGGCCTTGATAAGCGGTGATAACTGTGTAAAAAAAACAAAAACGAAACACCAAAACTGAACCTCCACCACCTTGCAGCGTTGAACCTGAGCACCTAGGATTAAATCCTTCGCCTTTCTTCCGACAGACGTACTGCCTACCATCATTGCTTAGCCTATTGAACTTTCTTTCGTCGTTAAAAAGCACTTTTGACCAATATGAAGAGTCATGATTTTAATTGCATCTGGGGAAGTCTAGACGGCGCTTTCTGTTCTGTACAGAAATCATTGGCTTGCGTCTTGCAACATATCCTCGCAAATTAAATTCCTTTAATCTATTCCTGATAGTAGAAAGAAAGCACTTTTTAACAAGATTGTAGTTTTGTTGGATTTGGAGAGCCATTTTAAATCTGTTTCTTAGGCTGCGGATCTTGATAGCATTGTCTTCCCTTTTAGAAGTATCTCTAGTCCGACAAGATTTAGATATTTTGGTGCTTTTGCACAAACTTTCGTACTGTTTTCTCATCACATTTCAATCTGCGGCCGATTTCTCGATTGGATCAACCAGAAAGGTGGAGATTAATGAGCTCCTGACGATCACTAAGAGAAAGTCGTGGCATATGGACTAAATGTTACGTTGTATAACCTAGAACAACAACAATTACGATTATAGATGCTTTCTTGTTTGTTGGTGAATATTTTAACCTGATTTAGGGGCGATAATTTTAGCTGGTTTTAAGCGAATTTGTTGCTGCGGACTTTCTTTTTTCCTCCTCAATTTGAAGTTACTTTTTTTTAATTTGACGTGAACACTAGAATATTTCAATTAAAAGTCAAATATGAACAGGTAAAATTATAGAGGAATAAAAGGCGAATCTTAAAGTTGCAGTTTTTGAAAAATACATCAAGTGCGGACTTTCTTTTTGCCGGCACTATATATATATATATATATACATATTACATAGTCGCTACACTGGACATGCTAATGTTTCGGACAAATTGGTTTGCAAGAAACTGAAAGTCAGGCGACGTAAAAAGGTTTATTTTTCACAGAAGGCATCTGGTTCAAAAATGGAAGAAGTGAAATATATTTTTTAATTTATTTATGAAAATAATATATTAAAACGTTTAAATTTTAAGTGGGAGGGGTGACATTTTAGACTCAAAATAGAAGGTGACAAAGGAGAAAGAGAATGTCAAGACTTAAATGGTAAGAGTAGACAGAGATAGAAAACGTAAAGAGGGAAAGGAAGGGACAAAGAAAAAGAAAAGGAAAAACGAAGAAGAAGAAAAGAAGCGATCAGAGGAAGGACGAAGAAATGAGCCTGGTTCGGCCTTCTTCCGATTGCCTCTTTTTCCTTTTTTTTGTTGTCCCTTCCTTTCCCTCCTTATCTTTTCTATCTCTGTCTACTCTTTCCATTTTAGTATTGACATTCTCTTTCCCCTTACCGCCTTCTATTTTTAGTCTAAAATGTCACTTAATGTAACCCCTCCCACTTAAATTTTAGTTTATTATGTAATTTACTTTTAAAATACCCTTCCGTCCTCGGGTAACGCCAAGATACGGGTCCCACTAGTACAGAATAAATTCTTATGTAATCTCCAATTTAAAAATAAGCACAAACTTTCGCAATTTGGCACAGAAAACTTTATTTGACCTAGAATAGTTTTGTTCAAGAACAGATAACTATTAATAACATTTTTGTTTTCGTCACTACAAACAAGGCATATTTCTACTTAGGCGTAAGTGGCTACTATATGGGATCATATTTTACAAGCATTGTGGGAGTTGAACAGTGAAACGTCTTTTCACATTATATTTAACTTCTGCAATTTAGTACAGTCAGGAAAACAGAAAACATGAAGGGAATTCAAAAATTTTGCAGTCCGAGAGAAATAACAGGCTTCAACAGTAAGGGGGTTAGATTTTGCTGCATGTCGGGTTAGTCGGGACTATGTACTTCGAGAGGACATAAGTGCTATGAGTTCATCAGAGCATATTTCATTAAAGTACTTGTAAAACTAGAAAACTAGCACATAAATTCGACATTGTGGCGATGGGACATAGGTTTAAGCTTGGCTGATAGTGCGAGACCTAATAGATTTGGACCTAAGAGCCAAAGACTAGTGGAAGATGCACCAGTCTAGATGTGACACTAATACTCCACGCATTGGAAAACTGGCTTTGTAAATATATAAAATGCTCTCTAGTTTAGACTTGGAGAGTTCTTAATCAAGGGAGATAATCTCCAGTTTTAGAGATTAGTTATGTCGTTATTGTACTGCGGCTAGTAAAAGAATATATTCATGAGAGACGTTTTGAAATTCTGTATCTGCCATACGTAGAGTCTGTCCATATCGAAACCACATTGCCATCTTTTTCTTTGAATAACATTTAGCATCTTTGTACAGCCAATTTAATATTTCATTTTTTGCTTCTGTCTTGCAGGACTTTTGTATGAAATTGCCAATAATTACGCCCTACCGTTTGGCGTTGTGGCGGCCTGTTATTTTATAGCGGCCTGCATTTCCGCCGGTCTCTGTCACTACGTACGACGGCGGAGAAACAAACCAATTATGAACGGAGAGATGGAGGACATCGCCGAGGAGGAGGAGCTGACGGCCAACATTAGAGAACTCGAAACGCAGGAGACAGACAGAACGGAAACAAAAGAAAATTATTCTTGAGCACATTGTCTGCCTTCTATTTTGAAGAGCGAATTTATTCACAGAAGAGTCGTGGATCTTTATATATGGATGATTTTCATCCGGAACTGTGGAAAAAACGTACGAAAAAGCCTATAGGTTAACCAGAAGAACAGGCGACTCGAAGTCCACAGCAAACTGTGTCGGATAAAAAAACATTTTTCTAAAAAATAAATAAATGAAAAATCAATAAATAGTTCAAAAAGTAATATATATATATATATATATATATATATATATATATATATATATATATATATATATATGTGTGTGTGTGTGTGTGTGTGTGTTTGTGTGTGTGTGTGTGTGTGTTTGTTACTAACAAAAAATCGAGAAAGTGAAGCATTAAGATTTTTATTTATTATTTTATGCAAAAATAATTTAGTATGATGCGGATTGTTTTTTTTTTCTGACACTGTTTGCTGCGGACTTCGAGTCGCCTATTCCTCTGATTCACGAGCCTATTTATTTAGTGTGAAAATGTTTTCTTCACCGTAGAAAATGTAATGTCTCTCTGTAAAGATATTTGTATAGAAAAAAAAACAACAAAAAAAACCCCCAAAACAAAAACAAAATGAAATGAGAAAAGCAACAACAAAGGACAGTTCAAAATTTACTTTGAGGATCAACAATTATAAAAACAAACACACAAACAAACAAACAAAAAAATACTAACAAATTAAAAACAAACAAAAAAGCACAGACATACTTAATGCTGCGTCCATTTAGACTGTGCGCTTGGATATGAATGTGCTACTTCAAATTTACGCATAACAGAACTACCGACGAGTACGTCATCTTTCAGACATGTGTAGACCAATCTAAAGATGCTGTTTAAAGTTAAACGTGACGGGCTAATGAATGAACATCAGTTCTTATAGATATGCATTGACTTATCTACAGATGCTATTTTGAAATGACTGACAAGCCAATGAACAGATATAGATACATGGGTCATCCAAATATGCTATTTGAAATTTAATCGCAACGGAAGTTCCGACGGATATGGTCTCTTATAGAAATTGACAGACTCACAAAGATATGCTATTTTAAACTTAATCGTGATAGACTACAAAAATCTTATTTCAATTTAAACATAAGAGCACTATTAACGGACATGAAAATTGTAAATATGCTATTTTAAATTAAAAAAAAATTATATGCAGCCGCTGACAGACATTGTCTTTCGTTAATATAAGTATAAGATGCCATTTCAAATTTAAACGTAATGGAACTTCCAACACCCAGGAGCTCCTCCAGCTATATACAGACCCATCTAAGAATGGTCTTCAGATTTAAATGTGATAGAATTATCGATAGACATTACCTCTTTTCAACATGCCCTTTTATAATTATACACAGAATTTTTTATTAAGAAATAACTTTCTGTGTTTTGCATAAAATAATAATATGTTCTGATGAACTCAAAACATCTGTGGCCATGTTATTTTAAGACTCTATTTAAAATTTAAACTTAATTGAACTAAAGATATTAACAGACTTTTTCTTTTTCTTCTTAATTAATTTTACATCTATATATAATAGTGATGGAGCGATTCTAACATTTTTTCCGATTCCAATACGATTTCTGATTCCGTACTAAATTCCCGATTCCGATACAATTCCTGATTCGGATTCCGATTCTTTATAAATCTCTAAATATTTTACTATAAAGATGTTATTTTTCACGATTACCGTAAAAATGCATGTTAAATGTGCAGATATTTTTTCAAGCGTAAAAATACACTTGTGGAGGGTGATCTATGGATTTTAGTTTTACTGGTAGTTTTCAATCAACTGATTTTCATTATTTTATTATTATTAACCAGCAGTAAAAGATTTTGCTAAACAAATCAAATAAAAATAGAGAATTAAAAGAATCGTTTTTGGCACCGGAAAATAGGCAGAACATTTTCCAATACCGATTCCGATACCTCCAGTGTTCCAATTTTTCCGATTCCCGATTCCGATTAATCGTCCCAACACTAATATATAGTCATGTCCATTCACCTTTATCATAGAATCACAAAGGAAAAAATATTGAATTGTTATTTATGCTGCGACCTTTCATATAAAAATGAAATCCTTTGTCGAGTGTAATCTCTGCGTATAATAACAAATTCTGTATTTCTTTTAAACATTCACTGGCAGTATATTAAATAATTTGGGCTTTTTCCTAATTAAACTCAGTATTCAAATTGCTACTCGAATTAGTAACGTTTTCATGTGTCGCATTCATTGCCATTTCTATTGCAATATCTTAATATTTTGATCGTTTTGAAATTCTGAGTATGTATATTACAGTCTGCAGGAAAATCTGAGCATGTACATTACAGTCTTCAGGAAAATCTGAGCATGTACATTAAAGTCTGCAGACAAATCTGAGCATGCACATTACAGTCTGCAGGAAAATCTGAGCATGTACATTACAGTCTGCAGACAAATCTGAGCATGTACATTACAGTCTGCAGACAAATCTGAGCATGTACATTACAGTCTGCAGACAAGTCTGAGCATGTACATTACAGTCTACAGACAAATCTGAGCATGTACATTACAGCCTGTAGGAAAATCTGTGCATTTACATTACAGTCTTCAGGAAAATCTGAGCATGTACATTACAGTCTGTAGATAAATATGAGCATTTACATTAACGTCTGCAGGAAATGCTATGTTTATAAGAGAGAACTAACCGTTTTATCATCCTTGATATCTGAGTAAATCTCTTTTAACATTTTTTTTATTTCTTTCAAACATGCATCGACCGACATCACTTTCCAAAAATCAATTGGCAACACCTCCAAACTATACAAAACATCTGTGGCCATGTTATATGCACAATGGCATGGAAAATCCATTTCTGGCCACCTTTTTTTTTCAGTTTTTATGCAAAGTCGTAACTTGCGAGAATTTTGCGGAGAATTTTAGCGATATGAGAGATGAACATGGTGTGAGGTTCCACCAGGATATTTCACTGATGGAGAAACGTTTTAAAAGAAAATGGAACCATGGCATGCTGGAATATAAAAAGAGGATGACACGGTAACCAAAAGAGTTAAGGGGACAAATGTTGCTTAAACTGACAACTCTGCGTTTTTGATTCATAACCAATAATCATAAAATATGATTTACAGTACATAAAAACGGTGCATTATCTAGAGCAATAAAGGTCATATTTAGTATCAGGATATTTTTCTTCCCTGAAACAGGTTGTATGTGACATGTACTTTATAACCTGAAATTCGTTGTACAGGGTTATTTGAGCATTTAATTATCAAACTCAGCCTTCCAATAGCGATCGAAAATATTTATGTTTTTATCTGTCGCATTCATTGCTATTTATATTACGATATCTTAATAATATTGATGTATATTATATTAAGAAATAACTTCCTGTGTTTTATAATCCTTGATTATTATGTCTGTTTAAATATATTTGGTTATATAGAAAGGGTAAAAATATTTGGTTATATAGAAAAGGTTGTCTCAGGTCGACTGTTTGTATGTTTGAGAGGTGTTCATATCAATTACTTTCAGTTTCCCATAAAAATTACAAAATTCTGTCCGGGTTTTACATTCTTCAGATATAAATATAGGGCAAATTTTCACATCTGCTAGTATTTTAAATCTCTACAAATCTACTATTCCCCGTTACATAGCAATATTTCTGTCACATCTCGGCTGGTACATAAAACTGCTAGTCTCTTCTCTCCTGACATGGCCCAGTAAAGAGCCTCTAATCTCTAATATTCCCGATAGTGTCTACCAAAGTTCAGTCCGTTTTTCCCAATCGCTGCAATGTTGCATTCTTTTGTTTATTTTACAAGTACTTTAATGCAATGATGAAATTGCTGTACTACTCCTCCCCCTCCGTCGACGTAAATAGCTTCGACCAGTCTGACAATCAACAAAATCCCACTACTTTAATGTAGAGATCGCCGGATGCTGAGAGGCTCACTCCTCTGATGGCTTCTTTCCTCAAATTTCTAGCCTTTGGACTTATTTCCCATTCTCTCTATTTCCCTGATAGCATAGGCATGCAGAATTCTAAATGTCACGTGGACAAAATCTCGTTTCACAACTACCCACATAATCTCCTAGTTCACAGTAGCCCCTACATCTCATTAACAATATGTCTTATTTGGGGTGAATGATGCTAAAACAAACAAACAAACAAAAAACAACTATCACGCACTCAATTGTTTCTCTATAATTATCATAGAATGATTTTCATTAAATATTTTACATGCAAATACCCTTTTAAATCTAGCTAGATTAGAGGAAGCTATGAGATATTTTTAGTTCATTGGATTGTGAACTTTAATGGGTCTATTTTTCGTTTCTTCCTTGAAAATAAAGATTTATTCTGAATTGATAGCCAATCTCGGAAATTATCATTGTTTTTTTTTTTAGAAACAAATAAAATAAATTCCAACCGATTTCATCGGTTACATATTTTATCCAGTCAGATTTCTTTTAGTATCAGATATTAACAGAGATTTACAATTAACTCTCATTAGCTAATAAACAGAAATGAGCTATATTATGTCTACTTGTAGTTGCCTAACATGGATGTCACATGAATTCATTGACTTCTGTTCTGGTGTTACCTCTTCACCCAGACTTTTCTATTAAAACGGCGCTTGTTATGTAACCTAATTCTGTAATATCTTTGTTTGATAATTTATAGTTAGCTAGCATTCGCCCTATGCGACAATGGTAACGCCTTTAATCCTATATAAGGTCGTTGTCTACATAAGGTAGGGTCATTTTTTAGTCATAAAGAGGTTCATCTTCACGTCGTTTTTGCATTTTATCAATCGCATTAGTATTTAATTTTTTTTTAAAGTCGTTTGTCTCTGTACAAAATCAATTCGAACTTTCTCGCTCTTTCTAATAGTTCACCATTTACCAATGCTAAAAAGCCACTGGAGGATAAGGTTCGTAGGATTTTCAGGTGAGTGATGGAACGAGATTATAGAACGATTCAGAACTATGAGTAGTATACAGAACGACATGAGAGAAATTTGTTATTAAATAACTTAAAACTACCATATTGCATATTATTATTGCAATCCTTTTGAAATGAGTAATTTATAATATTTATTTATTTGCCGACCATTATCCTCATCTACATAGTTGTTAATTTACAACGTTTCAGCCAACTATTCCTCCGGCCTTCTTCAGGTGGTAAACCACGACGGGGTAAGAATGCCGAGTCTCTTAATTGTATCCTCAGTAATTACTGCGTTCCATAGTTGTTGTCGTCTCACGACGTTTTTTCCCCAACTTGAGTAGGATTGAAACTGCTATCTTCAGACAATACTTACCTGGAACCGCAGGGATTCCACGTCTCTATATACTGCGGCACTGGCCCCGAAGGACGATTAAAGTTTTTGGTCTTATATATCCAAGTTTTTCGTTCTTATCTGGTCTTTCATCGTCGGGTCCGTGCCGAGTGGTATATTATTTTATTATTGGAATCATTTTGAAACGAACAATTCATACATTTACTTATATTAAATATTTATTGATTTGCGGACTATTATCCTCATCTTTTAGTTTTTGTTTCACAACATTTCGGCCGATTATTCCTCCGGCTTTCGTCAGGTGGAAAACTGTGACGGGCTAGGAATGGCGAGTCTCTTAACTGCATCCTCAATAATTACTGCCTTCCATAGTTGTCGTTGTCTTACATATGAAAGAACAAGAAGAACATAGGGATAATAGTCCGCAAATAAATGAATAATAAATATCAGATTGTAGTTTGTAGGGAAACATTCCTGAGGTAACGTGTTACACTACTGGGAAATTCTTGGAAAGAAAATTTAGTTTACGGACATTCCATTTAGGTACATAGAGGAATAAAAGGAGATATTTTTTTTGTTTTCTTTGTGAATAAAAAAAGATGGGTTGTTTATAAGAATGTTTTCGAAAAAAAAAAAAAAAAGGACCAAAGCTTAAAGCTCTATCGATTGAAATAGACTAGTTTAGAAAAAAAGACTAGCAACGTCTCTTCTGTGATAACGAAATTGCGGAGAAGAGAAAAGATAATTCCTCAATTCGACTGTGAAGTCGATTTTTCACTATGTGTAACGTCGTTCCGGGAACCAACACGTTGTAGCCTCAGTCGCAAAGGAGACAAATAATAGAAAGGACTTCAACTCGCGTTTTCTTATCGTTCTCTTTTCTTTTTATGATCTTCTTTTTTCTTTACTGTGATGTCAGTTCTCTCACGGCTTGGTATTTGCATATAGCCGTTCGCGCTATGTTACATATGCAGAGACAAAAAAAAATGCCTCAAGCAGTAACTCCTCAGATGCGGCAGCAATACTCCAAATTGTGCCGAATCTGACTCTTCTACAGGTAGATGGTTGCATCAGGAGCCAAGGTGCTCTTCTTCGACGATTGGACACGCCTTTTAATAAATTTTGTTGAATTATTCTCAAGAGCATTTATTTGATGACATATCAATGCGTAGACAATCTTTTTTCTGTTTAAAATTTCTACGAACAAGGATAACTCATCTTTGTGCTGTGTAAATTACAGGTGGAATGATAAAATTATCGCCCTAAAGAAAACAACAATACAGCTATATTTTAAAACTTTTATTGAAAATATAAATTCACATAACTTGATCATGTAGTAGAGCTGACAATGTAGCCGCCTTCAGCCTCAACACCGCCTCGATACGGGCCAGGTACTGTGAGCATGCCTTTTCCACAAGCGCCAACGGAATCTCTGCGAATACTCGGCAAATGGTGGCGATCAGGCTGACTTTGGTGTTGTGGGAGGTCATGTTGGTGATGTTCTCGGGGCGTATAATCAAACGAAGTAGTCCAGCGGGTTCAGATCGTGGGAGGAGGGAGGCCAGTGAGAAAAGGGCACAAAGTCGTAGCACTCCTTCTGAAACCAAGTCTGAATCTCTTTGGACTTGTAGGCCGGTGCCATATCCATTGCATCAGGGAATCACCACACTCTTCAGCACATCCAGGTACACTTCGGTGTTAACTTTCAAGCCGACTTCGAAGATGTGAGGTGGCATAATGTGACCCTCACTTAAAAGCACACCAAAGACCAAAACCGTGACCGGAAACTTCGTAGAGCTGTGGCTTCAAGTGTTGAACTATCCGACTTTACATTTTGAGGCTGCTGTCATAACTTTTATCAGTAGAGAGCATGAGTTGTACAGCGGCGCATCTTCGATCTCGCTCGTTGAACATTGCTCCACATTCAGACATGATAGACGGCTCCAATCGCTCTTGGGATTTGTACACAACTGGCCAACTAGTAGATGGTGTGCACCCCCTCCCCCCAAAAAAACCCACAAAAGCAAAAAACATTTTCATCACACGAAAATGGAATCATGTTATCTTTTCTTGTGCGACAATTTTATCATTCCACGCTGTATATTGAACATAAATAATACCTTTAACGATTTGTGGTCAATAACGCAAACGCAGCCACCACGGTTGCTTTAGTAAGATGTAATAAAGTAAATCATTGGCATGTCAAATCAATGATCGCACCGCCAAACTTTATATCTTGACAGAATGAACACTTTCTTTTGGAATTAATGAGCTTTTGAACTCTGGCAATTAAAATGCGTTTACACTTGTGTGTTCTTTATATATCTGTACATAGAATTGTATGTTTTCTTAATATTTTTTCTTTCAAATAAAATGTATACAATTTTATTTTTATTTTTGATGTAAAGTTTGATATTTTTTGTGTTTCATTTTGTGTAGTTTCACAAATCTCAGTTCGGTTCAAAATATTCATACCGGAAAATGTTCTATATTCTTATTTCAGATATCCTGAAAGTTTTGTCTTATTCCGTTACTAAATATAAGTTGATCAGTTATTACTTGTTGGTAGACATAAAATTTAATGGAGATTAAAATACGTTATATATATATATATATATATATATATATATATATATATATATATATATATATATATATATATATATATCGATTTGCATATATTCTGGCACGGGGTGTATGCATTGAGCATTGTTGAAGTAAATACTTAAAGTTTTCGCATAAAATAATGCTTTCGCATATTAATTTATGTTATTAAATGAAGTAGTCATATATATATATGACTACTTCATTTAATAACATAAATTAATATGCGAAAGCATTATTTTATGCGAAAACTTTAAGTATTTACTTCAACAGTGCTCAATACATACACCCCGTGCCAGAATATATGCAAATCGATATTTTTGTTCTAACTTCGATAGTTTTCAATGAAAATTTTTGAAATTTATCACGTTATATGGCAACACTAACACAAGCGCAGATCTAAAATTTTAAGCTAATCTGCACAGTAATAAACAGTTTGCAGCCATTTTGGCGGTTTGCAGTTTTTTCAGCCTACCAACTTTATATGCAAACCAATGCTAAAATATAGTGAAGTGCTAAAAGATCATCTAAACATTTATTATTCTAGGAATTTGTAAATTGAGAACAACAATAATAAAGAACAAACAACTTCAATATGGTTTCATAGTACAATCAATATTTTATATACTTGCCATTTTTATTGACAAGAGCAAAAAGCCTTTGGTCCATCGAAGATGTCAAACTTTCGATTTCATCTGATGAAAGGTTTTTGGCAGCAGTAAGAATAGCATTCCAAAGGTCATCCTTGGAGTTGTACTGCCTTCCTCCGGATTAAATATTTTGTTTCAAGATGCTCCACAGATTTTCGATGGGATTTAAATCTGGAGAACAGGCTGACCATCGCATTATTTTTCCATATCTGTCAAAAGTTCTCTCCAAATATTTAGTGGGTATCCTGGCAGAATGAGACGGTGCATTATCATGCATGAATACCATCTTTTTCCGGAATGCCGAATTCTTCTTCTTGTGCCAGGGGTTCAAGTACTCCTTAATGAAGTCAATGTAGAGTTTGGCGGTAATTTTCACTCCATCTGCGACTCTGAATGGTCCTACCAGCTCATTGCCAATTATTGCAGCCCAGAACATCACACCACCACCTTCTTGTTGAAGCCTGATCCTTTAGGGATGTAGACCCTCATTATGGTACCATCATCCCTCTACCCATCGGATCCATCAAGTGTCGCTCGACATTCATCGGTGAACAAAACAGTTGGAAAATTCACCTTCATGTGATCCCTTGTTCACTCCATCCTCTTTTTCTTGTGGATATCCTTCAATTGAGGGCGGACCTCTGGCTTTCCAAATTTTGCAATCGTCCTCAGGATACGGAAAAGAGTTGATTTGGGCACATCAGGAACGCCAGCTTTTTCAAAAACTTGTTTGCTAGTTTCAAGTGGGTTACGGCAAACTTCTCTCTTGATCTTGCTCATTGTCTGACGTGACAAATGATTTCTTACGAATTTTCCCTTTGTCAGAACGTCCGTTGCAAAGTTAACGGTTAGTACAATATTTTTTGATTGTACGATGATCACCGTGTAATTCTTTGGCAATTTCTAAGGTGGAAATCTTATTATGGAGCCTTTGAACAATTTTAGACTTCTCAGCTTGACTTAAAGCCACTTTACGTTCCATCTTGCATATAAAGTAACACTGAACAAAAAAAAACAAAAAAAACAAAACAAAAAAACTGCAAGTCACCAAAAAGTGCTGCCGTTTGCTCGCTATTGCGCAGATCAGCTTAAAATTTTATATCGGCACATGCGTTAGTGTTGTCGCATAACGTGCGAAGTTTCACGAATTTTCATTGAAAACTATCGGAGTTAGAACAAAAATATCTATTTGCATATAATTCTGGAACGGAGTCTAGTAGAGCTAGGTAGTAAGTTACCAAAATATATATATGCCAATTAAGCTACACAGAATATTCCACGTTTCATCCACGCAAGGATTCGTCAGGCTTATGCTGACGAATCCTAACGTGAATGAAACGCGAATATTTTGTATAGCTTAATTGTCATATATATTTTTATAACTTACTAACTATATATATGTATATATATATGTTATATATATGTATATATATAGATATATGTACATATATATGCATATATATATATATATAGATATATGTGTATATATATGTATATATATGCATATATATGCATATATATGTATATATGTATATATATAGATATATGTATATATATGTATATATGTATATATATATGTATATGTATATATATGTATATGTATATGTGCTATATATATGTATATATATGTGTGTATATATATGTATATATATGTGTGTGTATATATATGTATATATATATGTGTGTATATATATGTACATATATGTGTATATATGTATATATATATGTGTATATGTGTGTGTATATATGCATATATATGTATATATATGTATATATATATTTATATATGTGTGTATATATATGTATATATATGTATATATATTTATATATATATGTATGTATATGTATATATATATTTATATATATACATGTATATATATTTATATATATATGTATATATATGTATATATATATGTATATATATGTGTATATATATGTATGTATATATATGTATATATATGTATATATGTACATGTATATATATATATGTGTATATATATGTATGTATATATATGTATATATATGTATATGTATATATATATCTATATATATGTATGCATATATATGTATATATATATGTATATGTATATATATATATCTATGTATATATGTACATGTATATATATATGTGTATATATATGTATGTATATATATGTATATATATGTATATGTATATATATATATCTATATATATATATGTATGCATATATATGTATGCATATGTATATATATATGTATATGTATATATGTATATATATGTATATATGTATGTATATATATATGTATATATATATATATATATATATATATATATATTATTTTTATACCTACAGCCACTAATGTTTTATGTTCCGGGATCAATAGTGCAGGAAGTTACGATTGTCGCTGGTAGTGGGATTCGAACCTCGCTACGGAGCCATCTCTGTCACCATCTGCCCTTATTTTACAGGACATAGCAGAATCAATGACCGTGAGTACACCAAGACCCCAGTGTGAGCTGGGACAAAGAATACACTGTGTTAAATTTTACTACAAGACAGTTTCTTTTAAGAAAACCCAGGACAGTTTCATGCGTCAGTTCGAATGTGAAAAGACTCCATCCAAAAGCAGAATTCAGAACTGGGTGGACCACTTCGAGAAGTATGGGACCGTGGAGAACCTCAACGCTGCCAGAGATAACCGTTCAAGCCACTCGGGACGTCCCAAGAAGCGAACAGCCGAGCTGATCGAAAGAGTGAGAGAGTCTCTCCAGCAGAGTCCGAAACGCTCTGTGCGTAAGCAAAGTCAGTCCCTCCGTATGTTCCGGGAGTCTTGCAGGAGAGTGCTGGCGAACGATATCAGGGCTTACCCATACAGAAGACAGGCGCCGCGGACCCTTACAGCCTCAGACAAGAAGTAGAGGAGGGCCATGGCAGTCAAGATGCTCGAGAAGATCGAGGAGACACCAGGTTTGCTTAACCTCCTTTGGACCTCAGATGAAGCCCACTTCCATCTTGATGGAAAGGTGAACTTCAAGAAAAATGTCTTCTGGGGGTCCTCCAGACCCAATGAAGTAGCCACCAAGCTCATGCCTCTCCTAAGTGCACGGTGTGGGCTGCAATCTCGGCCAGAGGCATCACCGGACCAATCTTCATCGAAGAATCTGGCGCAGCAGTGACAGTCACCAAAGAGCGGTATATGGAGGTCCTCAAACCCTTCAAGAGTGAGCTCCAAACCATCTACCCGTCGCTCATGAGCAAGTTCTGGTTCCATCAGGACGGAGCAAGTTCTCACACCTCAAACCTGTCCCGAGATTGGCTGAAAGGGAATTTCGGAGGCCGAGTGATCAGTTTCAAGACTGATTTTGAGTGGCCACCACATAGCCCAGACCTAAGCCTCCCAGATTTTTTTCTTTGGGGCTATCTTAAGGACAGACTCTACGCAGGGAAACCCAAAACCATAACGGAACTCAAGGAAGCCATAAGGGAGGAGATAAGTGCATTACCAATTCGGTCCGTAAGAACGTCATGGGCAACTTCGTGCTGCGTCTAAAAAAATTCACGGAACTGAATGGAGGTCATCTAGAACACATGGTGTAGAACGGAGACAAAAAAGGCCAAAAACCTTAGTGTTTTGATGTGATGTTTTGAATATAATAAACTAGTTATGACCAAGTTTAATTTCATTCGGACAAAACACTAAGTAACGAGACCTAATTAGAGTTGGGGCCCGTTTTCTTTCGGTCAACTTATATATATATATATATATATATATATATATATATATATATATATATATATATATATATATATATATATATATTGGAAATAATATATACATATTGTAAATATATCGATATATAGTGTAAATATATATATTGTAAATATATATGTATACGTATATATATATATTGTAAATATATATATATATATTGTAAATATAAATATATATTGTTATACATATTTATATATATATATATATATATATATATATATATATCTTGTGAATATATGTATATTGAATATATATATTTATATGCATATGTATTGTAATTATATATGTATCCTAAATATATGTATCTTTTTATGTGTATATATATTTATATATTGTAAATATATATATGTATTGTAAATATATATATATATATATATATATATATATTGTAAATATATATACATATTGTAAATATATATACATATTGTAAATATGTATACATATTGTAAATATATATATTATAAATATAAATATATGTATATATATATTGTTAATAAGTATATGTATTGGAAATATATATATTGTCAATATACATATAATTATATGTATTATAATTATATATATATATATATATATATATATATATATTGTAAAAATTTATAGATATATATATGAAGTTGAAGGTATACAGGAGGGGATATTTGTGAATTTTTCGAGATTTTAAGAGTGCTCAATAAAAAAGAGCAATATATATTTTTATTGATGTAGACACATTTACATACTGGATACGCTAATGTTTGGACACGTGGTCTGTCAAGACATAAGTCCTAAAGGCATTTAAGAACTAGACCCCATCAGTGGAATAAAAAACTTTGCTAAGTTGCATTACGAGGAGTGTGGTCTTGACCGACCACTTGTCCGAAACATTAGCATGTCCAGTTTATCGACTATTTAAATTTGTTTATATGAACAAATAATAAAATAAATATATATGTATATTTATATATATATATATTATCAAAATATATACGATATACATATATATACACAATATATATATATATATATACATATATATATATATATATTTGTAAATATATAATTATATAGATTGTAAATATATATATATATAAATATATATATGTATATATATAATGTACATATATAAATCAATATATATACATATAAGAAAAATATATATTATATCATTCAATATATATACATTTTTTTTAAAGAGTTTAGCCATCAACAATTGTTGATTTTTCAGCCTTTTATCATTTTTTATTTAAGAATATTTTTATAACGCGTTTCAAGCTTTGTTCAGCTTTCTTCAGATATTTTTATATAAAGGGTTTTTGAAATGAAAGTTTGAAATGTTATTTTGGAGATCATTTTGCATCTGATAACATTGAATGTGTTTTTCGGAGAAATGCCCGTCTCAGACTTTCTGTCACCAATATTCAGTGTGTAGTAGAGTCCAATCAGAGTTAAATTCATTTAGTGGGGAGGGGGATTTTGGTCCACTTGGTGAAGATTTTTATGTTTTTTTATGGCTGTCTTTCTTTTTTGATATATACGCACACACACGCATACACACACACACACACACACATATATATATAAATATTGTAATATATATATATTCTAATTTATATACATATATATTGTAAATATTTATACGCAAATATATATATATATATATTCAATTTATATACATATATATTGTAAATATTTATATACAAATATATATATATGTGTGTGTGTGTGTGTGTGTATGGATGTGTGTGTGTGCGTCTAACGTGATTGTCTTCTCCAACGTATTGACAAAGATGCGATAATTGTCATATTCAGATATACCATAAGAAATATAATGAAGGAGTACAACTTTCTAAAATTATAAATTTATAAATCTATGAATTTATACATTTATATATCTAAAAAATCTATAAAAATATTAAGAAAAATGTACATTTTACAGACGATCTCTCTGTTTTTACTATTCAATAATGTTTTTTTAATCTGCCTTTGGACATCTTATATCTTTTATTAAAATACCTGTCCTGAGAATAGTTCTAAAGAAAATCTATCTATATATCTATAAAAGTGAAAGTGACTGTGTGTGTGTCTGTCTGTGTGCATTTCCCTACGCAATAACTCTGTTAGTTCTCAGTTTACAGACTCGAAATTTGATATACAGGGTACTGAGATTTGGGAAAATCTTTGTAATCCGTTTTCGGACAGAAATTTGGCTGTTAAGGGGTCAAAGTTCAACGATTTGACCTTTGAAACTCTATCAAACTCCTCCGCCAATTTTGGGTATAAACAATTGAAATTTTAGATATAGGTTCCTTGGACATGGATCTAACTTAATAACTTGATTTGACCCCAAAACAATAAATGTTAAGAGGTCATAATAGGGGTCAAAGTTAAAAAAAATTACCTCTGCGGTCTCTACCAAATTACTCAGACAATTTCTGGTCTAAACATTTGAAATTTTACATAAAGGGTATTCATATATAAGGCAAGCTTTTTAATCGGTTTGGGTCGAACATTTGAGTTACCAATATATAAATGCATGTATGTATGTATGTTTGCATGTCTGCCTAAAACTTTCGACAGAGGCGACGGATTTTATGAAGATCAGTATTGTTTTGAAGTTCGACCTTTCAGACGACAAATATCGACAAATTGGCTAAAGACATTACTTTCTTCACCTTCAACTGAGCATTTTTCTACAAGGGGCTCGCTTTTATTTCGAAAGACATCGTCTCTTTTCGATTGTCTAGCCTTAATTAAAACCTACGTCACTTCAGGTTTGGCGTCGGTCGTAACAGCAAAAACGCCAGGTTTTTTCCCGTTCTTTTCCCCCTTTGCGGTATGGGTTTGAGCCTGCCTTCCTACTACCATTTTATTTTTGTTCTACATACACCTCCAAACACCCGGGCAACGCCGGACTGAAATGCTAGTAGCAAATAATTTTGGGTTTGAGATTATTAATATATGTACTAAGACTAAAGCCGCCTTCAGCACTCCAGCATCAACTGTAAAAGATAAAAGAGTAATAAAAAACGCGAGAGAGTAGTATGCTCAACCCGTCAAGTTAAAAGTAACTGAGCAGCGGCTTGGTTTCCACCAGTTTTGGCGAATAAAAACAGGGTCCCGAGCAAAAGCGTGTGCTCTATCTCAGCCATCACAAATGGACCTGAGGTAATCTTGTCAGAATAAGACAAAGCCAAACTCTTTCCCAAGAACTTTGCAGCTAATTTTACTCTATGCGATCATTTTTCTCTGTGTCTTGAAAACACGCTTATTCGACATACAAATATATGTGCGTGATGTTGCCAAGCTAATCCAAAACCTTGATTTCCGTAAAGCAACTGGCTCTGACGGTATTCCATCAGAGTGCTGAAAAAGCTTCAACCACAACTAACTCCCATAATTACAAAGCTGTTTAAACGTTGTCTTAAGTTGAAATGCAGACAAAAGTCGGGCGTGAGCAGATGAAGCAGCGTTTTAGCAGACGACTAACAGATAGACCCGACGTTGTCCGGGATTGAATGATGATCAACAAATGTTCCCCCTCCCATACTTTTACTGTTATCGAAATCGATGAAATCGCAAATTTTAAAATCAAATCGATTGATTGCCTGCGCGAGTAAGGGACCCTCTCGAAGACGAAACTTCACATGCCGCATCGAAGTGACTTAGTGCACCGTACATTGCACTGTGGAAAATCTACTGTTGATTTTATTTTATAGAATTATCTGTAAATAATGGCTTCATTTCACTAAAATATCTGTAAATAATGGCTTCATTTCACTAAAATACAAAAGTCAAGTATCATGGTTAAATTGATCTCGAAAAGAAATATTCATTTCGAATGAGCCCCTGGCTTATAAAAGACTCTGCAGTTGATTTTATAGATTGCGTCTTTCTGTTTGTGTGGTGATAAAACTTCTTCAATGCACTTGTGATGTTAGGTTGTATAAAATTGTTAATTTTGGTTAAAATCGGACTTCTTTCTTTAGTCGGATTTTTTCAATTATCGATTTTCGATACTTATCAGATGCATTCCTATACAAAAACTACGTAAGAACGCTGCCAGACACATCAAGCACCTGTGTATGAAATTAAAAGAAAACATAGGCCCAGCCGTTTCCGAGTCCATATGAAACGAAAACACACAAAGTTCCTTTTATATAATAGATAGATAGATAGATAGATAGATAGATAGGTGAGGTAAATTGGATTGCTTAAGTGGAATGGCTCATCAAGAATTTGTTCACGTTGGACTTGAAGACAATAAGTTTATAGTCAGTTGGAAAGCAGGAAAATTTTTTCTATATACCGAACTAGATTCGAACGCCCAGATTTTCAATTTGTATCACTAACCACTTAGCCACCGTCACATCGTTATATATTGACCTTACTATGAACGTTTACTTGGGTATTTTATTTATTCCCTCTCAAAGAGTTTAAGCACAACCTTAGGTGTAGTTCTGAAAGACCAGCGCGCTAGGATGAGCGCAATTTTGTTTACAACATAGTCTGAAGAGCCCAGTGGATATTCCTCGGTAGGTGCACCTCAGATGAGTTTTTATTACATAGGAGTCAGCACCTAACAAAGCCGCGAGGCCACTCGAGGATAAGGGTTAAAGAGTGCACAGTAGTCAATGGGACAATATCGTAGTAATCGTTAGTTGTGTACATTTGGTAAATTGGATTACGTAAGGGGAACAGCTCATCAATTGAAAAGCAGGAAAACGGAAGAGAGTTCCACAGGCGTGCAGTTCTAAAAAAAAGCTTTGTTCATGGAATCTTCGTTTAAGTTTAGGCACAGATAAAGAGTGGGGGAAATTATTGATAGTGTTTTAAATAAATATAATTAAACAAACGAAAAAATTATTAAACAAGATTTGAACAAAATAAAATAAAACAAACATTATTAAACATTTATTTTACATTTGAACGGAATAAAAAATTTTTTACATTTGTACGGAATAAAATAAATCTTTTGTACATTTGAACGGAATAAAATAAATTTATTTTACATTTGAACGGAATAAAATAAATTTATTTTACATTTGAACGGAATAAAATAAATTTATTTTACATTTGAACGGTAAAATAAATTTATTTTACATTTGAACGGAATAAAATAAATTTATTTTACATTTGAAAGGAATAAAATAAATTTATTTTACATTTGAACAGAATAAAATAAATTTATTTTACATTTGAACGGAATAAAATAAATTTATTTTACATTTGAACGGAATAAAATAAATTTATTTTACATTTGAACGGAATAAAATAAATTTATTTTACATTTGAAAGGAATAAAATAAATTTATTTTACATTTGAACGGAATAAAATAAAGCAAAACAAACAAAAAAAATGTTTGTTTAATTATATTTTAAATATAGGAAAACTCCACTCCCCCACCTCCAAAAAAAAAAAAGGGCAAGTCACTCTCGAAGAAAAAAAATCGACCAATCAGATTAAAGAATGACTTTATGAAGAAGACAAGCGGACATTTTTATTTTCAATTTGATGATGACGATAAAGTAAACAAAATCACCGGCTTCGATTTTTGTTCTATGCTTACAATGGTTAATTTTTTAAATAAAGAATACTATTTAGTAGAAAATAATTCGTTTGAAAATAGTGCCCATCCTCAAAAAATTCTTTCGAATTTGTAACGCTAAACTTGGTGGGTTGTTTTTGTTTTACGGCATATCAACCTTTTTCAGGTTATTTAATGCCCATGGAATCAGTGCTCGAAAATGACCCCAACAAATGTCCATTTTAATTAAACACTATATATATATATATATATATATATATATATATATATATATATATATATATATATATATAAATAATTATTTTTAATAATACAGGCACTAGTGTTTCATCCTTATGGATTCATAAGTGCTAGAAGTTATGATTTGCACTGAGTGTGGGATTCGAATCTCGCAACGAAACTATTAGCGAGGAACGAACTAAAGGGGCACCGCCAACTACAATATTCAAGTGAAATTAAACATAAAGACATAAACTTTATACAAATGGTCTGCAGTGATCGAGCGACTAAGCTGTCGCGATTTCGCATGCAGGCCAAACAACCGTTTTTTTTCATGGATAAAAATCATTAAAACGTTAAATTTTAAGTCACTAGATAAACAGGAGGAGAAGGAGGAGGTATAAGAGGAAGAGGAGTAGAATGCATAGAGGGAATAAGGGAGAAATATAGATAATAGCAGCAGCACTCAGCAGAAGAGAATGATGGAAGAATAAAAACGTGAAATGATTAAGGGGAGATAACTGAAAAATGGGGAGATAAATGAATTATTATGTAATTATTCCCCTTTGATTAGTTCTAGTTATTTTAAAATGATTTATATTTCTATCTTTTTTTATATGGAGAATAATAAAATCCAATTTGAAATCACCATGCATATATACAATTTATAGAATGCAGGAAATAAAATAAAATAAAATGAATAAATAAATAAATAAATAAAGATCATGATTCAGTAATCTTTGAAATGGAGTCTCAAAAATTTTCTCAACAAATATGGTGACGGCTTGCATAAAATGCTCATTTGCCTATCTTCTATATTTTTTCACTCATCTTGTTATCTCGCAAATATAAAATTAATACAGGGCGTCCAAAAATTGCCTGAAGTATTTCGAACTTACATAGATTCTTTATTTTTGATGATATATTCCTGTACTTTTAACACAATCCAACTAAGACATTGGGAAATTTAAATAAAACATATCAAATTTTACACAATTTTTATTTATGAAAAATAATACCTTTTTTTTACAAGGGAATCACCACTTATGAAAGCCCAGAGGCCACTCGAGGATAAGGGTTAAAGAGTGTACACTGGTCAAAAGGACAATATCATAGTAATCGCTAGAAGTGTAAATTTGGTAAAATTAGCTTACTTAAGGGGAACGGCTCATCAAAAACTTATTAACATTGGACTTGAATACGGTCATATTGTAGTCAGCTGCAAAGCAGGAAAACAGAAGGTAGTTCCACAGGTGTGCAGTTCTAAGAAATAAGCTTTGTTCATGGAATCTACGTTTAGGGTTAGGCACAGATAAAGAATGACAGAAATTATTGATAGTGATTTCAGCCAAACGAGTGTTTCTCGTGGTTGCCTATTTTTAGCTTCGTATATTTGCGCTCTTTTCAAAACATTATTCATGACAGATTGCAGAATCTCTGGATTACGATTAAACTTCCTTATTTCGTTCCTGACGTTTTCCTTCAATTCTTGCTAGTAAAGTCTGGTGGACGTGGTGACCATTTGGCATTGACGTAGCGAGATATAATGTTGTCGTCAGTTGACCCTAATTTTGGTAAAACAATTTCACAACTTGCGTACGTTGTTCAATACTATACTTATTGATAATTAATTTCCAAAATATTATCTGTAAAATATCTTAAACAGAGAAGAAAAAAATCATTGGTGGTGAAATGACAAAGATTTTAAACTATTCAGTGACTTTTTGGACACCCTGTATTTCCAAAGAATCTTTTCTAAGCCGTAAAATTTACGATCCCGCCTGCTCTTATTAAGATGAAAGTGTTTTAAGGTTAAAAAGAAACGATTAGTTTGACAGAGGTATATAGGTATTGCCCATAATATTTCTTTATAACTAGCTGGATTATTCAGCGTTTTCTGGAAACACAATACATTAAAACAGAATAAATTAAATAGTGTCTTCAACATCGTTATACGTTTATTTCTCTCTTTTTCTCTGTCTACCCGTCTCTCCATCTTCCCCGTTGCTATTATTCCCTTTTATTACCACAACATCATATTTCTCCCCTGTCCATTACATTCTTCTTTCTTATTTGAATGTGGTGAAAAAAAGTGATAATGTAATTAGTCTATTGTAGATAGTAATTGTGTGATTTTATAATTTATTTAAACTGGACAACGTTTGAGTAGAACAAAGCATAATTACATTCTTCATCCCTATTAATTCCGTTCCCCTACCAGCTTTAAGAATATGGAGAGAAATTATGTTAATAATTAAAATAGTTCAAAGAGAATTAAATGTAATAAAGTAATTTACATTTATTGCCCCCAGACAATTGTAAGAAAATCAACAGGTTCTGTTGGTTCCTCCCTCATTTTTCAAATATAACGCACAAAGGTTAATAATGTCAATTTTATTGCTCCCGGACAATCCCGAGTAGAACAAAATTTTCAATAAACTATAATCCCGCCACCTCACTTAATAAAATATTGGAGAGAAATCATGTTGATAATGAAAATAGTTAGTTTTAATAATTTGGTAAAAACTTTAGTAATTATTAGTAAAAAAGTCCTTCACAGCAATGCAAATATCACGGTGAAGATCAAAGTATGAAGAGAAATGCTGTTGATAATTCAAATATACAGTTCACAGACAATGATGAATAAAATAAAAGTTTTTGCTACCCCCTTTCCCGTAATAAAATATAATACTACAATGTTAGAATTGGTAAAAGAACAATTAAAATCAAAATATGAAAGCAAATGATGTTAACAATGGCAATTTGATTGCTCCCGGACAATGTCGACTAAAACAACACTTAATAAAATATAATATTGTAATGTTAGTAAGAAGGCTTTGGTACTTCTGCCGTTTAAATCCTGTTCTTCTGGGAGTCACACTCGGCAACGTCCGGCGGACGACGGAAATCGGTCCAGAAAATACCGAGTGAGCTTATTCACTGATAAACCGAGTGGCAAAAAACAGACACGATCGAGCAGACGACATCAAATTCTTACAAATGCAATACAAAAATACACCTTTTCTTTGAAAACAAAAGTTTCACTAAAATATATATATATCCCCCCAAAAGTTCTGTGTTCCTTAAAACAAAGCAAATACGTTTTTATTAATTCAAAGAAAAATAACTTTTCATACAAAAAAAAGTACAATAATTCAAAGAAAAAAAAACAAACATTTATAACCCCCCCCAAAAAAAAAACAAAACCAAAAAAAAAACAAACAAGAACTAAAAAAGTTGATAATAAAAAAAACAGTAAATTTTATGAACTTATTACGGTAGGTTGTTCATTCTATTTATTTTTCGTTTTTGTATTGACTTCTGTTTGGTCGGCATAACTGGACGGTTTTCGTCATCCGCCGGGTGTTGCCGAGCGAAACTCATGGAAAAAAAACGTAATTTAAACTTCAGAAGTACCAAGGCTTTCACATCACAGCTACAATTTAATCACAGTATACACATAAAACCATGAAAGTTATTATTAATCCCGGACAACGCCGAGTAGATTAAGTGCTCTCGCTTGATTCCTAATTTCTTGTTCCATCCCTATTTCACAATAATATAAAGATAAATAATATTTATAAAGGAAATAAAGTAGCGTTATGCTATATTAGATAATAGTTACACCCCCCCAAAAAAACAAAAAACAAAAAAACAAAAACAAACAAGCAAAAAAAAAAAAAATCTGGGTTCGAAACCTTTTCTCTTTCCAACCTCTTTCTCATAAAAGAGACGTTGCGAGTCTACCTCTGTTTTCTCGTTATTATCATAGCAAGTGCTTAACTGAGCTTTAATCTATGGTTCCCTGCAAAACAATTTATAATAAACAATTGTTTAGCTACAACAATTGTCAACAATTTTTCTCCACACTCTATCTGTGCCAAATCTAAACGAAAATTTTCTGAAAAACAGTTAATTACTTGGAAATGCTCGCCTTTGAACTCTGTATCGCGGGTTTGCTTTCCAGCTGACTACAACATGGTTGTTTTTAAGTTTAATATAAAACAAGTGCTTAAAAATCAAATTCCACACAATTTCTATCACTACTGATCAAGACGCTGTTGTTTCACTTACCCCTCACCCTCATTAACCATTAAAATCGAGTGACCTACAGGCGTTGATAAATGGTGGCTTCTTTGTCAAAAAAAAAAAAAAAAAAATTCGCATTAGAGCACTATCAATTGTATGAAAGATAAACGTTTCCTTTGAATCTACGAATGACTTGTAATATCTGGCGCAAATCGTAAGAGGACTTGCGATGGGAACACTGATTTGTAGTACCACGCGTTTCTTGTTCGACAGTATCGTCGACACCAAGGCTGTTTCCATGGTCTTCTCTTTCGTCTTCTCTTCTGCCCGTGTCATCGTCTTTTAAATTAGCGGCTGTCAAGTGGAGCGTGCAAAGGTTCACAAGCTTAAAAAAATAAATAAAATAAAACAAAACGCAAAAAACACACATCTTGAAACATACTGACACTAAAAATACCAATTTTGCTTTCTTTTGTGTACCTTGGTGAATAACTTTCTCTCGATTGTTCTGATGATAAACTCATTTTTTCTATTTTTGTTATATTTTTCCTTTTTTACTTATATCCTAACACTTGCGGTTGGGAACGTCATTGATTCAATATTTTTAAAGACGCGTATGTGATAGTTTAGAGCTTTTTAATACGATCGTATGCATAAAGGCAACTCAACCTATTGTCACTAACCTCCATTACTTCTTTTCATTTGTACCGCCAGAAAATGTGACACAAGGTAGGAAGATAGATAAAGTCAAGCAAGTGCCCCCAAAGGAAGACTCTAGCGTTTTAAAAACTGCTTGCGTAGCCCGGTCGTTATTTTCCGGTAGGGACATCTCAGTTAGTAAGCAATAAATTTATTCCGCCCGAAAGACGGGGTAGGATTACCCAGGACCATACCTCAGTCTGACAGATACAAGGCCATTCTCTGCTTTAAAATGACCAAGACTCTACCAAGACTCTATCAAACTGTGTCGAGGACACGAGGAATTCTTCGATCTCCACAATATCGCTGGTAATTTTCCTATCGACAGAAACTTCTCTCCATCCCGTTTCTATATAAGCGGTTGCTCAGTGGAAAATGACGGCTCTAGGGTAGAAAAAAGGTAATAAAAGTGTCAGATTTAGAGATGTCGATTTTTTCTTCGTTTTTTTTTTTCGCTTTGTGACTGAAATAATAAAAACAACCACAAAGAATAACTATTAACGTACTCTGGGGGGGGGTCAGGTTACTTTTTACAGCAAGCCTATACAGATTAACTGCATCCTCCAGATCAATCCACCTAAGCATGGTGCACACCTTAAAACCAGACATTTGTTAGCTCTGACACTAAACACGTAAACAGAAGACCCGAACTGATGCACACGTATCTCTAACTTCATATCCAATAAAAAATTCCTTTTAATTACTTAATATAAACTAACATGGAATTTTCCATTTCTAACTCTATTTTTACACACTCAAGTCCAATATCACCATAGTCTAATGGCCAGTTCTATACAGTCACTTGAATGAAATGACTAGCGAAATATCATAGTAAATATAAAGTTTGTGGAATTTAATTAATAAATTATTTTTAAAAAAATATTATACATAGTTCTATTCATTAATCTACACAATGCGTGGAGAGTTTAATTAAAGTAAGCTCGATGATCAACAGAAAGAGATGTTCAACATGATGTGGTATAATTTTTGGGTTGATTAGTATTTGTAGAAAAAAAAGTGATTCAGTAAACCGGATGTATCGTAGAAAGAGGTCAGCAGAGAACATAAAATAGTGAGTATTGATTGAAAATGGATAGTTACATATATTGAAATGTCCTGAAAACCATTAATGAAGTCATGTATTTCTAACTAACCGTATTCTGCCTTTCCCCCGTTTTCTCCTCATTTGTTGATTTTTTGATCCAGAGAATGAACTCGAACGAACACGACCAAATAAATTATCTGCTTCTCTAAGAATGTGTTTGTTACTTGCTTAATTAACGTTACTATTTTTTTTATAGCTGAAACTACTTTTTATTGAAGCGTTGTATATTGGGACTCTACATCAATTAAGTTAGGATTACGTTAAGTAGTGTGACTTTCGGCGAGGGTTACATAATACGTTTCAGAAGAACCTGGCGGTAAACGGAAAACGACCTGCAGCTAGCATAATTAAAGCGGTGTTTCAAATGTATCCTCCTTAGACAAAACGCGCTAGAAATACAGGTATTGAATGATATTACATAGAAATGACGCCACGTGTTAGGGGGACAAAACAGAGTTTCTAGATAGTCGGAGTCGGGAAGCGAGACAGGCGTCATGTGTCTGAAAATGTAAAGAGATTCTAAGTGAATATTGGCTCGAGACTCTGCTCTTAAGTCAGAAAACAGTTTAGAAAAACAATTTAAGAAATATTTAGAATTAGATATTGGTCTCTCTTCCATTGACCAACTATTCTCTAAATAAAACCTTTAAAAGCCAACAAGTTTCTATTGCGCATAAGTAGAAGATCTACTACAACGAGGGTTCAGTAGCCCACACATGGAAAAGTGACAGTCGGAGAATAAAGCCCAGTGACTGTGCATGTATGTAAAAAGACTTTGCCTTGTTGATTTTTTTTTCTGAGTCACTCACCGGCAAAAACGCATGTGCATCCTACGGAGTTGTTGAAAACAACTTGCGAACTGTTCGTTTAAAGTTGGTTTAACATGATAATGTTACAGAAAGAGATGAATTATCCTTAATTTGAGAGTACACGATGACAACACACGTGGATAATGAAATGCCGGCTAGAAAGTACAAGATATGACTTTTAGTAAAAAAAAAAAAATGAACTGTGTTATGAATGGTTGGTAACGTAATGGTCAAAGGATACTCAGAATTATTCTCGGTTCGGCAGGTAACGGTTACAACAGGTGTATATACTACAACAACGACTGGAAAAAAGAAATGCACTATTCTTTTTAAAGGAAATTCATCTGGGAACTTGTTTTTATTCCTTTTCACCTGAAATAGTACACGTTACTACTTTGAACGAAAGGGACTACTATTGGGGATCGCGTCTAACAAGGGACTATGAAAATATAAACAGAGAGATCTTTGTTCGCATTATACATTTAAAATTCCGCACATTAGTACAGTCAAAGAAGCAAGAAAACAGAGAGTTAATTCCTAAGTTTACCAGTCTGAGGAAAGAAATTATTAGAGTAAAAGGTTTTTTCGGCAATCAGGAACCCTATTAATGAAGGTGTGTGATTTTGCCGCTTTGTTGGGTTTGTCGGGAGTATGTATGTCGATAGGGTACAAGTGGTATAAGTTTATCAGAAAACATTCCATTAAAGTACTTGTAAAACAAGGACAGGAATACAACATTGCAGCAATATAAATTGTACGATAGTGCGAGGCCTTAATGGTTGAAGAATAATCGGAAGTATCCTAGGTTTAAAAGGACAGGAGGAAAGAGCGACAATCCGCGCTGAGACTGAAATGCCGACCGGGGACAGAAAGATACTTCTTTTAGTTAAAGCATGGACTGTGTTTTGAGTGATTGGTAACATTAGATTCTAAGATTCTACTGAGTTTTTTGATTATATAACCATGATATCCACGTTGAAAATAGAAACCAAAAACACTCCCTTCCACACATACACACACGCACACATACACACGCGCGTGCTCACACACACACACACACACACACACAAACGCACACAAATGCATACACACTCAGATTCCACAGGGCTTATGAAGAAGAACCTGAAGTCCTACCTAACTAATATTCCTGGTGAACCAAGTACAAAAGAGATTCAGACGATTGCACTTAAGAGAACAACATAAAAAGTAGGGCAATGTTGGCAGCTGGTTTTGCTGCCCCATACCCAGCGTTCCAATCTTCAAAGGAAGAAAATTAAAAAAAAAGACACAAACATGCATACGCACGCAAAGATAAAGGGAAGATAGAGAAACAACAACGAAACAATACAAGTATATTTGACTTTCCTAATGCAAAAAATACTAAAGATCACAAGAAACGATTTTATTTTCAGTAAATATTTTAGTGTTGTTTTTTATTTGTTCTGTAGTTAATGATTAAAGCAAAAACAGTGGCCAATAAAAGGCTGGCTGCACTGGAGTAGAAAATGGCGGAAAATGAGTGAGTGACGTCGAATAACCAGCCTGAAAAATAAAAAAGATAAACATATATATAAGGTCCGCTATAAGTGACTGTATAATTGTTTTGCAACATAAACGTAACACGTGTAAAGAATATACAACATAAATACAGAAACTAACAAAGGCTGCACTTACGTGTTTTACAACATAAATCCTAATTTTTATTTGTGCAACGGTTCAGTCGGATTGGCCTTCGACCGTCCTCAGGCATAATGGTTGTTTGGAAAAGAAAATAGAAAAGTTACTGGCTCTGTAGATATTTCCGTATTTTTTTTAGTTAGTCTGTATTTTATGGTTGTTGTTTCGTAAGTGTGAAAAAAATTGTTGACAAATAAAATACAGAGTAACTAAAAGAATACGAAAATATCTACAGGGCCAGTAATTTTTCTCCCTTTTTTGTTTTTTTAAACAACAACGAACGTGCTTGAGGACGCTGAAATGACAATCCGACCGAAACGTCGCACAAATAACATTCAAGATGAGAACAGTAGTCCGATTAATACACGTAATATAAACAATCAGCCCTCATCTAAAAATAAATCAGAGTTTTAATTTTTTTTTTACACAGTGATCACCACTTATCAAGGCCCGAAAGCCACTCAGGGATAAGGGTTATTGCAAGTACATTACGTGAGTGTGGAGATTTGATGAAGTGTTTAATTAAAGGGGCGGTTCATTAGGAATTTGTTAACATTGGACTTGAAGACATCCAAGTTGTAGTCCGGAGGGAAGCAGGCAGACGGAACAGAGTTCCACAGGCGTGCAGTTCTAAGAAAGAAGCTTTGTTTATGGAATCCGCGTTTTGATTTAGGCACAGATATAGAGTGGGGGGAATTTTTCACAGTGGATTCAGCTAGACGGGTGTTTTTCGTGAAAGATTGGCGAGGGGGGACCAGAGATTGGAGTTCAGACGAACACCTGCCATGGAAATAACGATAAAACAAGGATAGGCTCGCAACGTCTCTTCTGTGGGAGAGAGCTTGCAGGGTAGAGAAAAGGGCATCCCCCACTAAGCCACGAAGTCTATTTTGTACTCTGTCAAGGCAGGATAGGCTGTTTTTAGCAGCTCCTGCCCAGATATGGCAACAGTATTCCATCCTTGGACGTACTTATATATATATATATATATATATATATATATATATATATATATATATATATATATATATCTATAAGATAGAGAATTGCATCAGTAGTGAGATATCTTCTGGAGCGGTAGCAGGATCCCACCATCTTTCCAGCGACCTTGGCAACAGACTTGATGTACGTGTTCCATTTCAGATCAGCAGTAAAGGTCAAACCCAAAAGCTTGTCAAAACATGGGGCCTCACCCAGACGAGAGCCATCAATCACAATTGATGCCAGCTGGGGATCAGAGCGTTGATGATGTAAGGAAAGGAGTTTGGTTTTGGATGCATTAAAGGTAACCAGCCACATCTTCCCCCACTGAACCACGTGCTCGAGATCAGAGGAGAGAGAATAAATCCTGATGTTTATTAAAAGAAATATTAAAGCTCTCCATAGAATTTGATGCAATTTGGAAATCTTCCAGGAACTACGCGGCACTTTGGAACAGCTAGAATTATTTTTCTTTTCAACGAAAAGTATACAATTTTCGCTTTCGAATGATACATGAAATAGAAGAATTTTTTACTAAGTGATCACCGCTTATCAAGGCCCAAAGACAATACTAGAATAAGAGTTAAGCCAGTGAGACATCACAATGATGATCGGTAAAAATTGGGTAGGATTTGATTATTTAAGAGAACAGCTCAACAAGAATTTGTGTACACTAGACTTGAATCTGAAGAGGGTATAGTCACCCGGAAAGCCGTCGCGCGGTTTTGTGTTTCACAGACGGGCAGTTCTAGAAAAGAAGCTTTACTCATGAAACTTTCGTTTAGTTTTATACACAGGCAGAGAGAAAGGAAATTATTGATGTTCATCGGATGCTTAAGTATCAATTATATATCGTTTCTTATGACAGACTCTGTTGTATCGAAGAATTGATGATATATCTATAAAATTGATGATATATCTATATATCTATAAAAGTGAGAATGTGTGTGTGAGGACAATTCTCAGTCCATATACGTTACGAACGCTACCCAAGGAAAATACTGCAGAAAACATTTAAATATAATAAAATCACCGGAAGAGGGAGGGAGGGAGGGAGAGAGAGAGAGAGAGAGAGAGAGAGAGAGTGAGAGAAACAAAAAGACAGACAGATAACGAGAGAGTAAGTCAAATATGAAAGGGGAAGGACAAGCAAGAAAAGAGGATAGAAAAATGAATTGAGCATGGCGGTGTTGGTGCGAAATGTAATTTATCTCTCTTCCACGATGGAATGATGTGACACAAGGGTCGGAAAATGGGATTGAAGATCCAAAGCTCCCGAGGAGGAGGAGCACTATGGCCTGTAAAAATGCTTGCGTAACCTTGTTGGCATTCCCCAGTTGATTCTCTGGCGATTATCAGTAAAAGAAAGAGAAAATACAAAGCCTGGAATGGTTGAGCTAATATAATTGAAACGGAACCGACAGCATACTGCAGTTCACAGGGGAAAAAAAGTTTAGTTTATGAGAGTAGTTTTTCAACTGAAGGATGATGAAAGAGAGAGAGAGAGAGAGAGAGAGAGAGAGAGAGAGAGAGAGAGTTAAGCGTAGCAATTTACATTTGAAAGTAATATGCTCTTTTCGCATTTCCATATTTTCCAGCTCTATGGCATATTTTATCATTGTCCAAAACACACACACACACACACACACACACACACACACACACACACACACACACACACACACACACACACTAAATTTTTTTTTTTTTACCAAGAATTTACTTATTCAATTCCGGTATTGTTTATATACCAATTAACCAAGAGTTAATTGACCCGTTTAATCAAGGTCAACGATTATCAGAATCGAGCATATGCATTATAATTCCACAATAACCAAGACAGCCATATATCACAACATGTGTTTTACTGTATCTCTTTGGTGTTCTGGGAGAGTTTTTTTTTACATGGAGGTCACCACTTATCAAGGCCCGAAAGCTACACGGGGATAAGGATTATTGTGTGTACAGTAATCAATGGGATAGTATCGTAGTAATCGCTAGTATCGGAGATTTGATAAAGTGTCTTACTTAAGAGGGCTATTTATCAGGAATTTGTTTATGTTGGACTTGAAGACAGGTGGGAAACAAAAAACGGAAGAGACTTCCACAGGCGTGCACTTCTAAGAAAGAAGCTTTGTTCATGGAATCTATGTTTTGATTTTGGCACAGATAAAGAGTTGAGAAAATTACTGACAGTGCTTTCAGCTAGACGGGTGTTTTTCGTGAAAGATTGGCGAGGGGGGATGAGAGATTGGAGCTCGGGCGAGCACTTGCCATGGAAGTAATGATAAAACAAAGACAGGCTCGCAACGTCTCTTCTGTGGGAGAGAGGTTGCAGGGAAGAGAAAAGGGCATCCCCCACTAAGCCACGAAGCTTATTTTATACTCTGTCAAGGCAGGATAGGCTGTTTTTAGCAGCTCCAGCCCAGATGTGGCAGCAGTACTGCATCCTTGGACATACTTGTTTTTTATACAGATAGAGAATGGTATCAGTAGTGAGATATATTCTGGAGCAGTAGAAGGATCCCACCATTTTCCCAACGACCTGAGCAACAGACTTGATGTACGTGTTCCATTTCAGATCAGGGGTAAAGGTCAAACCCAGAAGCTTATCAAAACATGGAACCTCCTCAAGACGAGAGCCATCTATTTCAATTGATGCCAGATAGGGATCAGAGCGTTGATGGTGTAAAGATAGGAGCTTGGTTTTATAGGCATTAAAAGTAACCAGCCACCTCTTCCCCCACTGTACCACGCGCTCGAGATCAGGGGAGAGATTATCAAAGAGAACGTTGTCATCTACGCCCTTTGATATGTTGCCATAGATGATCGTGTCATCAGCATAGATGTCAACGAATGATTTAAGTATGTGTTTTGGGAGATCATTGATGTAGATCAGGAAGAGAGTTGGGCCCAGGATGGACCCCTGGGGGACTCCAGCATTAATACTGTGGGCCTCTGATTTCTGCCCATCAGCCACTACTCCTATGAGCCTATTAGAGAGCTTCTTGTAAATAACAAGTGGTGTGTGCTTTAAATATGTATTAGATTTGTATTTTGTGTCTGAAGATTAGCCATTTTGGAATATTTTTTTACGATACAGTTTAAGCTTGTCTGAATGGTTATGAAACAATTGTAACACAAAAGAGAGACACCGTATTATAAAACACATATTATTGGTTATTGTGGAATTAAAACTACCCTCCAAAACTGTTTCACTGTATCACAGCTCTACACTGTGGTTAAACCCACAAGGTGGTAAAACCGGAATTGTATCTCGACTGTCGAGCATGTGCTCCTAACCAGGTAGCTATCATGGAGCATCTCGTTAAAAGCAATTAATTTAAACCTGCTTGTGTGCTTCATTGGTCTAAATAAACAACAATGCAGTGATAACGTGTTGATGCAACGTAAAATATAATGTATTGTGAACTAAGTCACTGCAAGGAGGCGTATGGAACTGCTACCTATTTTAGGTAATTTTTTTACAGCTATAAAATATTTCAATTATCATTATTTGTTTTCTTAGTTTTGCATATGAATTACAAAATATCTGATATTTCTCTTAAACCTCTGGCCTCGATTGAGAGAATACTAAAACTTGCTACTATTATTAAAAATGATCTGAAATAACAGTAAGGGGAGACTTGATTCCAGATATATCTCATATGTTAAATTACCCCTTCTTGGTTTTCATACATAAAGTAAATTTTACAGTGTATAAGGATTATTTGATGCTGGAGACATTCATAGCCGTACCCAAAGGAGAGGAGAAATATTTGGAGCATAATATCCCATTGCTGTTATTTCAAATCTTTTAAAACCAAAGCAGCAAGTTTTAGTCTCCCCTCCATCAAGGCCGGAGATTGTGGGGAGAAATATTTCAATAACATCCACCATTTTGGTCTGGTGAGGTGGTCTCTTTGAATTGAGATTCCACTGAAACATGTATGCACATGTGTAATCAATAATGTTTGTATAATAAACAGCCTATATGCACTTCGGTGGGCCCACGATTAGAACAGTCAATCAAACGATTTAATTTAAAAGTGGGCGACTTTACCGATCCGATGACAATAAAAGTATTCCAAATGTCGAAACATTAGTTGATTCTCATTCCATTCCGGGCAAGGTCGAGTCTCCCTGCTCATGTATAATATGAATGATTTAAGATTTTTTTTTGATAACCTTTAAAGTTATTTTAAAACACATACACGTGTATATCTCTATCTTTATAAAGATAAGTATAGTAATATGTTTATGTAATTATATGTACAGAACTCACTCCTAAACTAATTCACCGATCATTATGAAATTTGAGCCATATTTGCTAGGCGTAAGGGACCATACATGGGATGTAATTAGTTTAATTTAGTTTTATGCAGAGAGGGTATATTGGGAGCGAAATCAATAAATATTTAAGTTTCAATTTCTTCGGGGTATCTTAAAAGGTTTAATGGACACAACTTCTGTTAAACTCTCACAATTTCGATTTATAAAACTGAAATAGATGTAGAGATAGAATGTTATATGGATATTCTGTGCGTTACTTTCCTGAAAGCGGTGGAGCTATGGCATAACCAATTCCATTAAACAACATCAGCTGACTATAGGCCCGAGAAAAGTCATCCATTCCGGTTAAATCCATTGCCACAATTACACGCAAGGAGATACCAAATCCTGAAAAAAATTATGTATATTCAGGTAACCATTTAGATCACATGTTATAAATGCAAAATTCTTATATAGCTCTCTCTATATAAAACTATATATAGTAGTGGTCTGGCAAGGACACAGGGGAGACAACCAAGCAAAAAAAAAAAAAAAACAAAAAAACAAAAAAAACCCTAAGCAAAATTCACCCCAAAGCAGCAAAACTGAAGCTGACCAGCCGGGACACTATACATACAAATGTAGGCAAATTTGGGAATATTTTATTGGTCATAAAATATTAACCACAAAATAGCATTATAATCTTCAAAAAGCCTTCAAATTTTCATCAATAAAACCAAAAGATATGAGCATTTAGTATTTATGGCAGAAAACCTCCGACCTAATTCGCCCAACTGAATTTTAACACTAGTTAATTCATCAGTGGAGATAGGCGAATGGTGTTTTAATTGAGTATATGATAATTCAATTTCACTAAATATTGAAATTTTATCAACATAAAGGGGAGGAATGCAAAATTGTAAGCCAACAGATAAAACAAATTCTTCCGTATTGGACAAAACATAAGAAGAATAATAAAATATATGTTTATCCATTTCAATATTTAATTTGGCTACGAGTATATATATATATATATATATATATATATATATATATATATATATATATATATATATCAAAATTTCCTTAAGGCCTTATCGTCTGACCCTCTAAGAGGAAACATCAGAATGATAAATTAAAAGCTAAGAATCGAATGAGGAAAGAGGGGAATTTGGTTTCAGTTGGAAGACCAGTGAGAAAAAAAAAAAAAAAAAAAAATTATAATCTCACTGTTCAGGTGGTTTTAAATCAGTAAATATTTCCAACTGATGTTTCAAAATCTTTTGTCTACACAGGCTAGGTCGAGAGTTATTAATGACTAACGCCTCAATGATATTGAGATGATAGTTCGACCTAGCACTGTATAAAACAGAAAACCACCCATCTGTTTTATACAGTGCTAGGTCGAACTATCATCTCAATATCATTGAGGCGTTAGTCATTAATAACTCTCGACCTAGCCTGTGTAGACAAAAGATTTTGAAACATCAGTTGGAAATATTTACTGATTTAAAACCACCTGAACAGTGAGATTATAATTTTTTTTCTCTTACTGGTCTTCCAACTGAAACCAAATTCCCCTCTTTCCTCATTCGATTCTTAGCTTTTAATTTATCATTCTGACGTTTCCTCTTAGAGGGTCAGACGATAAGGCCTTAAGGAAATTTTAATAATTTCACCTGCCCATTTTTTTTTGTTTCTTTGGTATTTAAATTAAATTATGTTTCCTCTGAAATTTCTCCTTCCATTTTGCTGTACCAAGAATTTACTTATATATATATATATATATATATATATATATATATATATATATATAGTTTTTGTTATTGATTTTTTAAACGATATTAAGGTTAACGTATCCACCTTGGAGATCGGGTGTTCTTTTTAGAAAATCGCCCATTTTTTATTTGGACGTACTTTTATTTATTTATTTATTATTATTATTATTATTATTATTATTATTATTATTACTTTTTTTATAAACAGTAATCTACGTACACGCGTGTTTCAGGGCCCCCACCCCTCTTCAGTGTAGCTTGACTGTTGTTAGAAATCGAACCCCGGACCTTATGTATTTCAGTCCAGCGTCTTAATCCATTACGGTATGATGCCATAGACAATTTACTGTTTAGTTTTTATCGTTTATATATTTACGTAATTTTTGTTATTGATTTTTTAAACGATATTAAGGTTAACGTCTCCACATTGGAGATCGGCTGCTTTTTTTTAGAAAATCGCCCATTTTTTATTTGGACGTAATTTTATTTATTTCTTTATTATTATTTTTTACTTTTTTTAATTTAATAAACAGTAATCTACATCTGTAGTGGATGTGCGTTAGAAGCAGAGACGCATAATTGAATTTCTTGAGCACAGAAGATCGTTCGTTTTATTCGTACCACTCCTGTCTTCAGAGCTCTTCAACTTATTAAGTTTTAAAAATAAAAAGGCGTCCTTTCTGGAACAACCCTTGTAGTTATTATCATTCAATTCCGAGAAACTTCGGGGCCTCTTGCTAGCAATAAATAAAAAGTAATTATATTTGCAGGAACTATTTTTTAGAATTCTTTATCTACACATACAAACAGACGAGTATTCTTGTTCAATTTTTCTTATTTTGTTTAAGCTGGGGATGGGGCATCCTACAGGATCCTAGATATTTACCCCTATTTCAAACACTCCAACGGAGATACGAGTATGTAGATGGTAACAAAACTTACCCAGAGTGATTGACCAAATCATGACGATGAGAGTGATGGACCAGAAGACACGGCCGATCGTCATGGCGAATGTGAAAGCAGCGAGGGTGACCATGGACAAAGTCAATAAATACTGACTGGGGACGTGCGCAAAGTCGACAAGGGTGCCAACCAGGAACTGGCCAACGGTACACGCGATTCCCGAGATGGACATCAGTAGGGCGACTTCGTCTTTGGTGCGGTCGATGGAGAGCAGGTATGCCGGCAAGAAGACCATCGGAATCGTATTGGCTAAACAAGCAATCGAGAACAGAACGAAATGTAAAATAATAATAGAATGATATTAAAAACAAACAATAAGAGTAAATAGCTTATCTATCTATCTATCTATCTATCTATATTTTCTTCTCTTGAAGGAGGTGGTGTTTGATCAACACTGCTGGGGTGCCATGATATGGAATACTGCTTGTTTTTAAATTCCTCAGAACAGTTTTTCATGGTAAACAACTGAAGGTCCCTACAATAATATTAAGACTAGTCAAAACTTTTGGTCAGGTGGACGGATAGCAAGTAAGTCCGCGATAGACCATCGTAATTTAATTGGCTAAACGAACCACTGAAAAAAAAAACGAATTTAAAAATGATAAATTATTAGCAATTAACAAGTATATATATTATGATAATGATGTATGATTATATGAATAATAAATTATTGACAATTAATAACAATTAAAAAAAGAATAACAAATGAAATAATCTCTCTCCTTCTCCCTCCCCCCCCTCTCTCTCTCTCTCTCTCTCTCTCTCTCTCTCTATATATATATATAGAGAGAGAGAGAGAGAGAGAGAGAGAGAGATACTAGCTGAAGTACCCGGCGTTGCCAGGTTGTATATGATATATTTGAATATTTTGTCCTCATACATTATAATAAAATAGATTAAACAAAACATAAATTCATTTTCCACACTCCCGATGTGTTGGGAGCAGTAGTGTGTTTTATTTTATAAAGCTATCGCCAGTAGACATGATCGCTTTTGTAGTTTAATCTTTTATCTTCTAGTCCTTCTTTCAAAATATGATGCAAGAATTGCAATTACTATTTTATATCATAGTGCATATCTGAAAAGTGTTAAATCTCTTTTCGTTTTAACTATCTAAACTCGTTTCTTATTGTTGAGCACTTTCAGTTGAATTAAGTCGCTCAGTTAAGATCATCGTATAACGATTAGATCAATCTGACTGAAGTAAAAACATTTAAAAAATAAAATGTTTAAATGCAACGTTATTTCACGCGGTTAATGGTAGCCGAATGGATACGGTCTTTGCTAATCAAGCCAGAGATGTCTTGTGTTGCTGGGTTCGGATCTATCGACTGGTGTTAATCGTGACACACTGCACTGAACATTCCCGAAAGGATGAAAGACTAGTATCTGTAGGTGTTTAACTATTATAGTAAATGATTATATATATATATATATATATATAATATATATATATATATTATATATATATATATATATATATATATATATATATATATGAGAAAATTTTGGAAATAAAGAAAAGATTAATAAAAAACTTTTCTAATTCGAAAGTGTAGAATCATAAATATAGGGAAATATATTTATAGAAAAACAACCTTACCCAGATTTAAAGGGCTCAATATCAGTGATAAAAACTTGTATAGGTAAAAGTGAATATTGCTGAGTATTCTTTTTCATTTTTCTGTAGACTTTTATTTTCTTTTAAAAACTCTTTTCTCCACCGTTTTCAAAAATTTCGCTAACCAGCAAAAATAGATTATATATATATATATATATATATATATATATATATATATATATATATATATATATATATATATATATATATATATATTTCTTTTGCTAAGGGTTTTTTCCTCTTAAAATTCTATGTCCGTTCTTTTAGAATAACTGGATATTAAATATGCCATTTAAAAGAATGGGCAGTGCGAGTTTATAAATTAAAAATAGGTTAGAGATTGAACAATTAAAACGGGAAATTCTTTGTTTGCCAAAAATGTGTTTGGACAGACATATCTTGAAAGCGTAAAATAGTCACGTTGGTTGACAGTAGGTCTCTGACGTCATAAACAAAAGAGTTTCTCAATATATTGAATCGGAGAGTTCGAAGTTAGAAGAAGATATTAGCAGAATAACACCTAGTGATAGATTAGTTTGAGACTGGGAGACCCTTAGAGGTGAAGGGTAGAAGAGAGACCATGTAGTTATACAAGTTTGAATTCCTGACATAATCAATCGGCCGACAGATGAATAAAGAAATTATCATCAAGTGTTGTCTTCGTGTCGTTATTCCTTACAACCGAAAAGTTAAATGTGTTTTGTCATAATCCCTTAATGAACTTTGTATACACCCCCTCAAATAATGTCTTCCCTCCTCTGTGTTAACAAGAACTGTATAAATGCCCCAGCTCCGTATTATATGATAAAAGAATTATCATCACAGCCGTCATGATGCAAACAGATATATGGCATTATTATCCCAGTCTGTTATAAATGTCTTCCTCAGTGTTGTGATCATTGACATTATTTCAGTTATCATCCACGTCATCTCCAATATGAACCTATGCATCAGAACCAGTGTTTCAATGCGATGATGTCATACCCATGTACATACTCTTCGTATCACGTTTTCTTTCCAAGGGATTGTAATAACAGAAAGCAATTAAGTCATTTGATTAGAGCTAATTTGCATCGTAAACTTCAGGTCTTGTTTAATGTGATCGTAAAAGCTAAGAAGAAAGGAAAATAAACGAGGAAGTCTTCGGCCATTTAACGCGGGCGGACGGCTTGGAAAAAAGCTTGCTGTTAGGAAAAGTTTTCCGAAAAATCAGCAAAGGAAAACAACGAACAAAGTTCACTGACAAAATATGCTGTTGTTTGACACCCATGTGATATTGGCCAAACTCTTCGTCATTTAATTTCGGTGATCTAGCGATAACCGGGGTATCAACACGATTATACCGTAAAATATAGAAGAATACGGCTTAACGTTCACAAGGAACATGAGTTGGAACAGACATATCGAGGGCATTGCCGAAACTGCTGCCAAGAAGATGGACTGTGCTAAAAAGTTACTTGCGCCTTAAAGTATCCTGTACCATATCTATAAAGCCACCATTCGCCCATATATGTTGCCACATTTGGGCTGGTGCATCTGCTTCGAGTCTCTCACTCCTGGACAGGGTTCAAAAGAGAGTAGCCAACCGGATAGGTCCTGAACTGTCATCTAAGCTTCAGCCTCTGTCCCATGGACGGAATATTGCATCCCTCTGCCTGTTTTACAAGTATTTTAATAGAGATGCTCCGACGAACTACTAGCCCTGTACCCCCTCGCCGTAAATACCTCCGACAAACCAAACAAGCAACAAAGTTCCACCCCTACACTATAAAGATCCCTAATAGTTTCTTCCCCAGAACATGCATAAGTTCAAGTATAAGGTGAACAGATATCTTGCTGCTCAACTCGCTACATAGTATCCCTGCAAGTCATGTCCCTGATAGTAGCCCCCTACACCAATGTGGCACTGTGCCTCGTTTGGGGTAAAAATGTAATTTTTAAAAAATTATTAAAACCCATCCCAATGGATAACGAGGAATAATACGATAGACATTCTTACAAGAACGTTGGATATAAAAAAATAGGATATCAAATATTCGGAGGATAAGGAGTTGTATATAACAATGAATAAAATTGTTATCAATTAATTAATTAAATTAAGAAAATGGAGTACTGTTACCAGTATTGTTGGACTGTGGAAGAAGCTGCTCAGAGCCTCCTATCATGCTTTGACAGAGGTCAAACTCTGCTTCGAAACCTAAAAGGTGATGCCCCTTTTTTCCACTTTGCAACCTCTTTCTCATAAACCCAAATTCCATGAACAAAGCTTCTTTCCTTTTTTCCCGCATGTAGAACTCTATTTCGCTCGTTTTCTTCCCAGCTTACAACATGGTCATCTTCAAGTCCAATGTAAACAAATTCTGATCGGATCGCTCCCTTAAATGATCTAATTCTATCCAAGTTCCACCACTAACAATCACTATACGTTGTCTCAGTGATCACCTTATACTCATTAGTCCTTATCCTCAAGTGACTTATGGGCCTTCATGAGTGCTGACTGTCTTGTAAATATAGATATAAGGTGATTTAGTTAATAAAAAAAAAACGAATGGAATTTATGAGGAACGAAATGCTCGTAAAAATAGTACATATAAAATAAGATTAGGACTTTCATATAATTTGCATTAAATCATTAAATAATAATAAAAAGTTAAGAAATTTCGGACTAAACAGAAGACTCACCTGCCCAAAAAATGTAGGTCAATGATAATGCGAGAACATACGGGTTTTTCAAAATGGAAAAGTCAAAAAACGATGCACACGTTTCTTTTATATTCTTCTTTTTGTTTGATGTTTGCTTTCTCTTATCGTCTTTAACATATACTTCCTAAAATATAAATTAAAATCAAACAAAATTAAGTAGCTGCGTAAATAGTGTTGTTGCATCGTGGAAAATGTAGTATAGACATCTATATTTATATATCTATAAAAGTGAAATTGTTGCTGTGTGTGTACATTTACCTACCAAACTACTCTGTCAATTTTCAGTCTACAGACTTGAGATTTGACATAAAGGGTATTGAGATTTGGGAAAATCTTTTAAATCGGTTTTTGGGTTAGAAATTTGGCTGTGAAGTTCAACGATTTGGCTTTCTAAAATTCTACCAAACTCCTTCGCCAATTTTGGATCTAAACATTTAAAACATGTAGATGTAGGTTACTTGGACATGGATCAAACCTTTTGATTTGATTTGAGTCCAAAAGAATAAATGTTAAGGGGTCACAATTGGGGTCAAATTTCTAAAAAACTTTACCCCTGCAGGCTCTACCAAATTACTCAGCCAATTTTTGGTTTAAACATTTGAATTTTGACATAGGGCAATCTTTTAATCGCTTTTTTGGCCGAAAATCTGGCTGCTAAGGGGTCAAAGTTAAAAAAAATTTACCTTTTCAGTCTCTATCAAACTATTCAGCCAATTTTGGGTCTAAACGTTTGAAATTTTACATAAAGGGTATTCAGACATGCAGCAAGCTTTTAATCAGTTTTTGAGCGAAAATTTGGCTGCCAAGAGGTCAAAGTTGAAAGAGTTGATCTTTGCAAACTCTACCAAACTCCTCCACCAATTTTGAGTCTAAACACTTGAAAATTTAGATGTAGGTTACTTTTACATGGATCAAAATTTTAATATATATATATATATATATATATATATATATATATATGGTCAGTGATATTAAGGCGAAACTTAATGACGTCGCATATTCTTATGCGGGCACACCCATTTCGTTTTGTGAAGCAAAATGGCGAAGTGAACATTATCGTATAATCAAAGCACTTCGCCATATTAAATCTTTAGTCATCACAAAACACGATAAAGGTTCTGGCGTTGTCATTATTGATCAGCAGGATTATGTCCATAAAATGTTGACTATTTTTGGGGACACCTCTAAATTTGTTAAATTGGGTTCGGTAGATACTCATGATTCTACTGCTTCTATCGAGACCAAGTTCCAAAAACAACTTGTCAAATGGGTCAAAACCTGTTTTGGAACCTGTTTTGGAACTTTATAGTTCATATTGTATTAAAGATTCTTTTAGCTTTGCTAACTTTATGCAAAATTATACTCATTCAGACAAATTTGTGTTCCTTCGATATTTCCAGTCTTTTTACTTGCATCTCATTGTTAGAGACTATTAATATTTGTGCTGACGCTTTATATCAGAGTAAACTTCCGACTCCCCCAATACCAGAAAATATGTTTGTAGAATTGATGAAATTCGCCACCATGTCGGTAGAATTCAGTTTCAACGATATTATGTACAGACAGACGGATGGTGTGGCCATGGGTTCCCCATTGGGACCAGCGTTGGCTAATATCGTTGTGGGTTTACATGAAGAGGGTCTATTGTCTGGTTTGCATAAACCAGACATTTATTTTCGTTACGTTGACGACACTTTCTACTTATTTGACAACGAGACGAATGCGGATGCTGTTTTTGTGTTCCTTATAACGTTCATCCAGCCCTTAAGTTTACGGTAGACAAGGAAACGAATTCTACTCTTCCGTTTTTGGATGTTTTTGTGTCCAAGACATCCTCGTGTTTTCTTACTTCTGTTTATCGTAAACCAACTTTTACGGGTCTCTATAATCGTTGCCTATAAACCAAAAATATAATTTAATCAAAACTTTAGCACATATGGCCTTGTTATGATTTGTTCTGAAGTTAATTTGGATGACGGACTCAAATTTATCACTAAGACCCTCTGTAATAACGGTTACCCCTTGGATATTGTTGAAACTACTATCAATAAGAAAGTTTCTAATTTTCCTAACCCCAAAGAAATTATAGCTAATAGATGTCCTGTGTACCTACGTCTACCTTGGCTAGGTAACATCAGTGACCGATTTGTTAAGCAAATTTCTTTGTCTGTGCAACGATGTTATTTTGCATCGAACCCGCGTGTTGTTTTTTCAACTAGGCCTATGTTGCCGTCTATTCGCAAAGATGTTCCCCCATCATAATACTTCTATTATTTATTTATTTAAATGTAGTTGCAGTGCGCACTGTGTTGGGTGAACATCGCAAAGATTAGATTTTCGTTTGAAACAGCATGTGCCTTCAAAGATTCGTTATGCAAATTTTTCACCTTCGGATGTTCTGAGTAATACGTACCGTTCTGTGATTTGCGACCATCTTATAAATAACCATGTGTGTGCCATGAATTTCATTGCTGACATGTTTACGATCCTTAGTAAGTCGCACTCTCCCTATCATTTGAAAATTTTAGAGACTCTTTTTATTAAGTCATTGAGACCTTCTCTTTGCAAGCAAAAAGAAAATCTTCTAGGACTTAATTTAGTCTTTATGTAATTCCCCCCCCCGTTTATTTCTGTTTTTTTTCCTACCCCTGCCATATTCATGACTTTTTTGTTTGTTTTAAATCGTATTTTCCTCGATTTAGCTTTGATAAGTGAGAAACGAAACCTGGTTAGCTAACCTTTATTTTCATTTTTTATTTTTTAAATTCATTATGCTTTTTGGTCTGTATTTAGCCGTTATAAAATTCTGTAACCCCGGAAAAAAAAATTTCATAATAATCATTGTTAAGGGGTCGAAATTGGAGTCAAAGTTAAAAATAAATTGACCTCTGTGTCTCTACCAAATTACTTAGCTAAATTTTGATCGAAACATTTGAAATTTTACATAAAGTGTATTCAGAAATAGGGCGATCTTTTTGATCGGTTTTTGACTGAAAAAGATTTGCAGTCTCTAGCTAACTATTAAGCCAATTTTGGTCTAAACATTTGAAATTAAAGGGTATTTAGACACTCAGCAAGCTTTTTAATCAGATTTTCGGCAAAAATTTGGCTGCCAAGAGGTCAAAGTGGTAAGAGTTGACCTTTGCAGACTCTACCAAACTCCTTCGCCGATTTTGGTTCTAAACACCTGAAATTTTAGATGTAGGTTAACTGGACATGAGTCAACATTTTTAATATATATACATGCACATAAAGTTATGAACAGTACATAGGGCCACAGCAAAGCCGGGATAACTGCTAGCAGTGTAATAAAACTGAAATAATAACGTATGGTTAGAATACACAATCAGAAGGTAAGATTAGAATTAGAGCTACGTGTAAAGAAAGCTGTGTCGTAGAGAGGTAATATGAAGTGGCACGTAGAGGACAAGCTGATCAAATCTTTCTCTTTTCGCTGACCTGCACTATATATATATATATATATACATACATACATATATATATATATATATATATATATATATATATATATATATATATGTGTGTGTGTGTGTGTGTGTGTGTATGTGTGTGTGTGTGTATTTTACTGCAGTGATGAAGACCGAAAGATTGGTTGAAAACTATGAACTTGTCAAAAAATTAAATAATTATATTTTTCATATTAATATTTTGTATTCCTGCACTTCATCAACAGTGAACTAATTAAGAAAAGTTATAAACTGTTATACTTTTCGGATTCTTTTATATATATATATATATATATATATATATATATATATATATATATATATATATATATATATATATACTAATAGGGATGCCCGACGTTGTCCGGGATTTAATGAGAATCAACAAATGTTCAATTCTTCCGTAGTTTTATTGTCATCGAAATTGGTTAAATCGCCTATTTTTCAAACAAATCGATTGATTGGATGTTCTAGTTAGGCCACCGGGCGCAAACGTCATCTGTCTCCTCGCAATGACTTACTTCATAATACATTATAGTCTATATTGCACTGTAGAGAATCTACTGATGATTTATAAATCTATTTTTGTATAATGACTCGAATTAAATTTTCAAATTAAAAAAAATAATGTATTATGGTTCAGTTGTGCTCTAAAAAGAAAAATCCATTTCAAAAGCGCCGCTGTCTTATCCAAGAGCATGTTGATTTTATGAAAATATCTTTATATAATCACTTGAACTGAAGTTAAACATACACAAGTAAAGTATCGTCGGTAAATTGTGATATAAAAAGAAACATTATTTTGGACGGACCATGCCATATAAATAAATCTACAGCTAATATTATAAATCATGCTTTTCTGCTGATGCCGTGATAAAACTTATATTAGGCTGTATAAAAGTGTTAACTTCAATCATAGTAGTTCTTTCCTTCTTTAATTAGAGTATTTCGATTACAAAAATCTGTGTGTTTCTGTGTGTGTTTGTATGTCTGCTACAAAGTTTGCCAGACGCGTCGGAACGTGACAAAACTGATATCGTTTTTAACCTCGAACTTTCTTGACGACAAATATCGAACAATTAGCTAAAAACATTAATTCCTTTACCGTCAACTGGGCAGTTTTCTACAAGGAGGGGTCGCTTTTTCGCAGATATTTTCACAAGTCATCCACTCTTTTCGATTGATTAACCTTAATTGTGTACGTTCGCCACTTCCGCTTTGGCGATGGACGCAACGGCAAAGGCGTCGCGTATTTTTCACGTTCTCTTCGCGTTATAGGTGCGAGCCTGCCTGCCTACTACCATTTATTTTTGGCTCAACACCCACCTCCAAACACCCGGGTAACGCCGGCCACCAAGGCTGGTGTGAAATAAAAAACAAATCGGCCCACTCGTTTTGGAGTACATAGGGAACTCTCTCTCTCTCTCACTTCTAAAGCCTCAGTTTGTATACTGTTCCAGAAATGTTTCCTTTTTTTACATAACTGAACTATTTACGAGGTGTCTTCAATAAGTTACAGGCTTTTTTCGTATAAGCACTTTTATTGATAGTACACACATGAAACACTAGTTCCCTTCGAAGTAATCTCCTCCGACTGCAATGCATTTGTACCGTTCCAACAACTTCTGGAAGGCTCCATGGAAGTCCTCTTGTGTGAGCATGTCAATGATCCTTGACACAGCCTCTTTCTTCTCTTCAACTGTCACATAACGACATCCTCTAAGGTTTTCCTCGAACTTAGTCACAGGAAGCAAGGTCTGGACTAAAGAAATGGTGAGAAACTATCTATATGCCTATCTTGGTGAAAAAGTTTGTGATAAAGATAGAGCATCCGTGGGACAAATTGCGCGCAAATCTTCCGCATCCTCAGTTGCTCGTGAATAATTATGTGTACAGTTTCCACCCTGACATACAAACTGTGTACTTATTGGTTCTATAGACACACAATGGTCCTTATTCATGAAATTCTTTATTTGGCCAATCAACTCTGGTATTCTTACTCCTTTACTCCCCCCACACCTTTCATCATATCTCACAGACATCCTGCCTTCCTTGAATCTCTTATACCACTCAAAAACTAATGCTAGATTCATGCAAGATGGTCCAAAAGCAGTCTGAAGCATTCCATGCGTTTCTGTGGCATTTTTTTTCTGATGATGGAATTCGGAGATCATCATTTTTTTTGTAGAATGTCTGATCTATAAAAGATTAAAAAAATTCTTCAAATACGTAATCTTATTTATTTACGTGTTTTTATTAAATACTTGTTACTTTTATTTGTTTATGTAACACTAAATTATTGTCGCAAAAACATCATATTTTTTATATTACTTACTAATGAGTTAACAATTATCTAGGCTAAAAGCCACTCAAGGACAAAAGTTAATGAGAGTGATAGATTGCCAGTAAAACGATGAAGAATATTATGAGAGGATCGCACGATGAATACAATTTCATAGCTTATGCTGATGAATTATCACAAGCATTTATCGATTTGCAGATGACTATGTTGTATCCCGGAAGCAGTCCCGTGATGATCTTTCCACGAAAGGTACAGACTAATACTTAATTAGAATATAAAAATGTAATCGCATATTTTTTTGGTTGTCTTTGGAAACTGAGGGTACTTACAATTTCCTCCATGGAACTCACATGGAAAACATCCGATGGTCTTTTCAGCCTTTTGTTCAACGTGCACGTTTCTGATTCTCTTTCGGAAAAGTGTGAATCTTCCAGTCGTTCTTTTGCAGAAATAAGTGTTTGAGATGAAGCTGAAATTTGGAACAGTTGGATTAGAAAAGCGTTCATAAAAAAGGAAATGAAAATATTAAGATTTTGGTTGGCACTTTTTGAATGTATTTGTCACGAAATCTTGGACACAATTCATATTACAAAAGGTGTTACTTTATCTGTGACTAAGGATATATATATATATATATATACATACATATACATACATGTATACATACATATATACATATATATATATACATATATATGCATGCAAATATATACATACATACGTGCATAAATACATATATATACATACATACACACATATATACATATATATACATACATATACATACATACATATATATATACATACATATATATACATACATATATACATACATACATATATATACATACATATATACATACATACATATATATACATACATACATATATATACATACATATATATATATATATATATATATATATATATATATATATATATATGGGAAAAAGGGAAAGAAAATCTGTGGTCGTTTTAGAAAATTCTCAACGTTTCGTCCCATTTTCGGGGGATCCCTCAGGAGAGTTATAAGGATGATTGAGGAACATCTTTGGTATATTTTATTTTCCTCAATCATTCATATCATTCTCGAAAATGGGACGAAACGTTGAGAATTATCTAAAACGGCCACAGGTTTTCTGTCCCTTTTTTCCATAATGTTATAATATCATACCTGCTTTTATTTTCACACACACACACACACACACACACATATATATATATATGAAAAAAGTTTAAATTCCAAATTTTAAGATGTTTTTCATCTCATTGTTTATTTCTTTCAACATGTTAAATTGTTCAATTTTTGACAGCACCTGTTTCGTAGCGCAGACTCATTTAAATTAAATTCAGTAATTAAAATAAAACACAACTGCAATTTCTCTTCCGATTTTCGGATTTTGATATCATGCCCATATTCCTGTCTTTTTTTTGTATTGATGAATTCATATTCTTTTCATGAGTTGAAGACGGATTAAATTAAAACATTGACATGATAATTACATGAATAATTCTGCGCTACGAAACAGGTGCTGTCAAGAATTGAATATTGTAACATGCTGAAAAAAATAAACGGTAAGATAAGCAAAATCTTGAAATTAGGAATTTAGACATTTTGTCATTTATTTGTAGCTACATAAATTAAAGTATTGCCATGAATAAAACGTGAAATATAAGTGAATAAGCATATTTTTTCCATAAATATATATAAAATGGGCCCTCCCGTCATTTTCGACGTATGAGGTTCGCCATAATAACTAAGTTGTTCGGAAATCCATACAGACGATTTATTTATAGTGGTGAAGGCTTTGTGTAGAACCAACCACTCGTTTTCGTAATACTGCTAATCTTTATCGGTGCAGATGACTGCCTCAAGGCAGAGCATACAGTAGACCGCAACTTTTACATCAGAATTTTTCTTCTGCTTGTCTTAAGATAGACTGGGAGTGCATCTCTCCTAGTGGATTAATGCGCCCTCAGACACAACCTGGAAATTTTATACGACTCAGCGCAGTATATACAGCGCCTAACCTTCCAAAATGTCTATCCATCTGGTACTGGCCAGGCTTATCGTTGCTTAACTTCAGTGATCAGGCGAGAACCGGTGTGTCAACGTATATTTTGCTGTATATTGCTTAACTGCCATATATATTTCCAGAACATACTACCTAGCTCTACCAATATATTGAGTACTGTTGAAATAAATACTAAGAAATGTAAGCATAAAAAAAATTATATCTTCGTATATTAATTTATAGGATTAGATGAAGCATAATGGAATTTGTCGCAGACATAACAAGTAAGACATTTTACCAATACTACTGAATAAATATATGTATATATAAAATATATGTATGTACTTATTGATTTGTAAATCGCCACTTGTTCTCGTCTTCTCTTACCAACACAGACTATATTTCATTCCTCGCATTGTGACAGCCTTCTAAATCTCTACTACATATCTATCCCACACAATGCTTCAAGCAAACTACATGTCAATCATATATATATATATATATATATATATATATATATATATATATATATATATATATGGGAATTGACTGTTTTTTTTACGCACTGTTGATATATGGAATACAAAATTCAAACTTTAAAAAATTTAAAACCGAAACAAGTGCAGACATTCTTTTTAAATAATTAAATATATTTATTTATTTAAACAAATTCAATATTTCGAATTATAGAAAAATTCTTCATCGGAAAAATCCAGGTGTTTTAAAATTTTTTATTATTATCATTTTTTACGCCGCATGGCGAAGATAATTCTTGGGACATCTTCATCTGAATGCTCATTACAGTGTGAGCATCGGTCAACGTGTTTGTCATATAATATAGGAATTCACTATTTTTTTTAAGCACTGTTGATATATGAGATACAAAATTCAAACTGTTACGGTTTTAAGACCAAAACTAGTGCAGACATTTTTTTTTAAATATGAATAAATATATTTATTTATTAAAAAATTCAGTATTTCGAATTATAACAAATGCCTTAGAAAATTCCAGGTGTTTTTTTACTTACTATTATTATTATTATTATTATTATTATTATTATTATTATTATTATTTTATTTTTTTTTTACGCTGCATGGCGGAGATAATCCTTGGGACGCTTGCAGATGTTGTTGATCGTCATTGGTTAAAAAACAATGAATGTCTATATTATATGAAAAACATGTTGACCGACACTCACTGTGTAATGAACATTCAAGACTTCAACAACATCTGAAGATGTCCCAAGGATTATCTCCGCCATGTGACGTAAAAACATAAAGTAAAAACATCTGGATTTTCCCGATGAAAATTTTGTTATAATTCGAAATATTGAATTTGTTTTAATAAATATATTTATCTGCTGGAAAAAATGTCTGCACTAGTTTTGGTCTTAAAAGTTTTAATTTTGTATCTCATATATCAACAGTGCTTAAAAAGCAATGACTTCCTATATTATATGACAAACACGTTGAGCGACACTCACTCTGTAATGAACAACTTCAACAACATCTGAAGACGCCCCAAGGATTATCTTCGCCATGCGGCGTCAAAAAATAACAAAAGTAAAAAAAGCACCTGGATTTTCCTGATGAAGAATTTTCTATAATTCAAAATATTAATTTTTCTTTTACATAAATAAATATATAAGTTTTTTTCCCTCTCCGAAATTCTTAAATTAGTTAGTATAACCTTTTGTCTAGTCCTACGAGTTATGTTTCTTAATTACTCAGCTCCATATAGCGAGGTTATTCGAGACAACGCTAGTTAAACTAAACTTTAGTTTTAGCTTACGACTCCTTTTTGTCTTTTAACTATTTAACAACCTTTGACAAGATTACTAGAGAAAATTTTATTTCTTAACTGCTCAGCATCCTTTTGGCGAGATTATGCGAAACAATTATGATTGACACCTGACCCAAACAACTAGATGCATTATTCGTGCCCCCGATTTATTCGGATATAAATAGATTACGCTACAATGATTGCAATTTCCTCCTTCTGTCACAATGCGGTTTAATCTTACTATTTTTATCTTCGGCAACACGAGCACTGTTTATTCCATAATTGCTTCTAATTTTCGCTATTTTCTAAGCTACTTTTTCTCGTAACTCAAACCATAGAAAAATCCAGTCACTAACTTTTGATGGCTAAGTTACGTTCCATACCCGGGAAATTTAATTCGTTGTCCGAATTCTTTTGGCAACTTTCAAACTGTCTCCACAGACAAATTCTTCATAATCTATATCCTCCATTTCTGAATAGGGGATTGTTAATATCTTAAATATTTAGTGGACACTTATCTTTCTAGCACATTGGCAATGCATTTGCTGCGTCATTTTTCTCATAAAGAGCGCTAGTTTTAAAATAAACGGATAAATTTTGTTAACCTCACTCCCTTACTTGAACGCCAAGTCATTTTACTTGACATTAATTTTAAAATAAAAAATGACTTAAATATACTTATTCTGTATTTGGTATTAGATTTATAAGAATCCAAGTAAAAAAAAAACAAAAACAAAAAATAACAGTACCAGTGCGGTTTAAAACCTTACAAATAAAAACAATTATTTATAAGTCATTCGGCATAGCTTTTGCTATTTGACGCGTCATTTTTAAAACTTCAGTAAACGTAAAATCTAGATACATTTAGTTTTCTCAGCCGAGAGTCGATCATTGACCAGCTCGAATACCAATTTACATGAATAACACCTGTTCATTTCGACACGTTTGATTTTAACTTCATACTTAAAACATAATAAGTTATTTGTTTCGTTAACTGAGCATGGAGCTTTGTTCCCTATCATATTAAAACACCGAGTTATAATTTTAGAACTTTTGTCCAGCATTAAAGATAACGTTGACCTAAAATTTCGCAAAACACGCTTTAGCAACTAAAACCATAACAAAACAAGAGAAGAAATTCTACAGCTAAACAGAAACAGGAAAAACAAAACAAACAACATTACTCACATCCCAGTGCAATAATTTTTTTAAAAAGTTTATTCTCTCAGATTGGTTAGTTTTCTTGCTTTCTCAAAGTTTCCGTCTTGGTCCGTTCTTGTCCCCTTTCGTGGCGGCTGTATTCTCTTACCTAGTAACGTTTTTTCTTTTCTTCTTTTTTCATTTTAACTCTTTTTTCTAAAAAGACCTGTTCGAAACGGCGCCAAAGAATCTTCTCTAACTCCACACACGTTGACACTCGAGACCCAATATGTTGTAGCAGATGACGTCGCAAGGAACATAGGACAAGTAATAACTCGAATCCTTTTCTTTTGTAACAACGGCATTTATTTCCGGGTAATTACCCCTCCCCCCCAAAAAAACGTGATCCCGATCGTTATCTCGAAAGTGTTCTCGAACGTCAACCACGTCGCCAACGCGATCGTCCTTTTTAAAGTCTTTTTTTTTCACCGGTGTCATCATTTCACATTCATTGTCACACCCGCGCCCACGCTCTGTTACATATTACTAAGTGTATTTAAAAGTCGAAGTTTGCTAATAGACTTGTGTTCCTACGATGTTAGCAACCTATTTTGCTAGTGTTAGGACGATTAATCAGAATCGGAATCGGGAATCGGAAAAATCAGAACTTTTTGTTGTATCAGAATCGGTATCGGAACCGAAAAATGTGTGCATATTGTCCGATGCCAAAAACGATTCCTCTCATTATCTTTATTATTTGATTTTACTTAATACAAAATCTTCCACTGCTCGTAGTGATAATTAAATAATAACTATTTATTTTAAACTGCCAAAGAATCAAAAAAATATATAGTTCACCCTCACAAGTGTGTTTTTATGTTTGAGAAAATATATGCACAGTTTTCAATAATCAGGAAACAATAACAAATTTATAGTTAGATATTTATAGATTTATAAAGAATCAGAATCGGAATCGTGAATTTATTACAGAATCAGTAATTAAATCCGAATCGGAAAAAATATTGGAATCGTCGTATCACTACTATTTACTTCTTTTTTATTTCGGAAACAATCTACACATTTTTATATCGTAGTCACTTATCATCCACTTCCATTCCTAAAAGTATATTAATTAAGTTAATGACTTATGTTTAAACGATGCAATGTATAGGCAAATAGATGGGTTATCTATGGGCTCGATCTTGGGATCTACAATGGCAAATATATTGTTGGTTTCTATCAGAAGCAATTATTATCTGGACATCTATATAATACCAAAACATCAATATATTACATATGAATGAGGCCCTGTGGAATTTCCACCAGTCCTGCAAATTATTATTATTATTATTATTATTATTATTATTATTATTATTATTATTATTATTATTATTATCGATTCGTGATCTCCACTTCTTTTCGTAATGATAATGATGCCACTGAGCATCCGCTTGAAGAGAGAAAACTGGGGTATAACTTTGGATCTGGTGACAGACGCCTCAACCGTCTACTGTTTATGGATGATTTGAAAATATTCGGTAGAAATGTATATATATATATATATATGCATGCGCGATAGAGGTACATCTAAGGACTTATCACGTCTAAATCTAATAAACACTGTTTACAAAGATTGCGCAACCCTTGCCTCACAATTACACGCGTAGTTAACCTTACAGATGATATCTAGTATCTTTCGAGGCTGAAAATTTTATATATTTTTTTATTAATACAAAATGTGTGCGAAATGTTTGAATTGTCATGTTTATAATTATGTAATATTTCAATTTTTTAAACGGAAGAAGGGCTGATCTATTTTATTTTTATTTTTTCACGGTATATTGATCCTTTAATTTAAAAAAAATATTAAACGATTAAAACTATTATACTTCAGAATTTCGACCCTTTTTAATTTTATTAACAACAAAAACACATAATTAGAGACATAAAAAATGTTAATCAAGTTTTAAAAGAAAAATACTTCCTTTCAAAGTGTATAAACAATAGTATGCTATTGACAACACGTTTGGTTATTCGACTTACTTGGCTCGTCTTTCATTTCTTGGTTTTCCTCAGAATTTTCGGTGTTGCAGTCGACTGGTCGGCAGAGCGCACCAAATACCACAATGTTCAACACAAGACCCGAGATGATTATCAACGTCCCCCTGAAAGCATATCGATCTAGAAGCTGTCTGATCGCATAGTTAAGGCTGAACATTCCGGCTCCAGAACCACAGTTTGCTAAACTAAACGCCAAGGCTCGTCTCTTGACAAAATACATCCCGATAATGACGTTGGCAGTGAAGAAGACCATCCCAAGAGCGATTCCTGAAACAGACAATAAAAGTATATAAGTATATATATATATATATATATATATATATATACAGAGAGAGAGAGAGAGAGAGAGAGAGAGAAAGAGAGAGAGAGAAGGAGAGAGAGAGAATAAATAAAAAAATACATTGCTCTGTAATTACAGTGGGCTTCTTAAATAAGAATTGGTATATATTTTAAGAAAATATATTTCTAAAGATTTATATATATTTCTAAAGATTACAAACACACACACACATACATATATATATATATATATATATATATATATATATATATATATATATATATATATATCCAAGGTTAAAAGCATCCCAAAGTAAAAAAACATTAAATTTATTATAGGGCGCAATAAAAAGAGCTAGATTCAAAGAGGGGTTGGTTTCCTGATTAAATCATTTACATTGAAACAGTAGATTTATTGTCGCGACCCATGATAATTTTCTTTGCATAAAATATATAAAAATAATACATATATATATGTATATATATAAATATACATATATATATAAATAAATATATATATATATATAAATATATATACATAAATATATATAAATATATATATAAATATATGTAAATATATATATAAATATATATAAATATATATACATATACATATAAATATATATACATATACATATAAATATATATAAATATATATATATAAATATATATATATAAATATATATACAAATATATATATATATTAATATATATATAAATATATATCTATATATAAATAAATATATATATATATATTCATATATATATAAATATATATATATATAAATATATATATATATATAAAATAAAATCTGTATATGAAAATTTATTCAAATTTTCAAAAGACCTTATAAACCTTTAAGGAAGGTATACGAACGTTTTATTATTCGACAAGGAATACAAATAAAGCAAGAAAAATACTTTATTACATGGAGTTTCTAAGAAGTTTTCTCATCAGAGGGAAGACGCTTGCAAAATACAAATCAATTTTGCAGGTTAATGTATCACAGGTTACAAATAATATAAAGTTTATCATATTTGTATAATACACACACACACACACACATATATATATATATACATATATATATATATATATATATATATATATATATATATATATATTCCTATGAATTAGTTTTTTGTGTGTATTCATATTCATATTAAAAACCTTCTTTTCTACGTATTTAAACAGAAAATACAATTTTCTTATATATGGGTTGGGGAATTGCATTCACTAGCAAAAGATCCTGCTAATTTGCATATTCTTTTACACATTCATTTTAATTAAGTTTTCTAAAGGGATAATCATCTTTAGTCAACTATTACGTGTAATTATATCCATGCAGATATTCTACATTATTTATACTTACATAATATTTACGTAAAAAGTTCACAGTAAACAGAAAATTCCATATATATTCATGTATACGTATATATTTTTGTTTAACAAAATTTGCTTACCAAACACATGCTAGAGTTTTTGGTCTACGGATATGAAACTTCATATATAAGGTATTTGAATCCATGCAAAACTTTATGTTCAGGTTTTAACCCGGAAAAGTCGGTTCAAAAGTGTGAAAATTAAAAAAAAATGAAATTTACCAGGTGAAGGTGGAACGCCAGCATTACGAATGCATGACGTAGTAGCTATTAGTTCATGTTTTAATTTTTAGCCTTACAGTGAACATGTTTTCATAGCCCAGTCATTGACGGCAGAGGCAGAATAAATCGTGAGCTGAACGTTTTGGTTTCGATTCTCGGTGGCAGAAATTCTTGTATATATATAATCATTGCTATACTGTAATTATTTTTTTAATACGTACTAGTAAACTTGTGGTTCATCCTTTCGGGAGGGATGCAGGGAATTCTGATAACAGCCGATCGGGAGACTCGAACCCGGGCACAAAATTACCCCCCCCACACGCATACATATATATGTTTATCTATGTGTATAATTAGTTAATTTTTGTTGTTTTTATTAGCAATAATAGCACTGTCTTTGTATATAAATTCACTTATGTGGCAGTAGAGAGTTACACACATCCCACACTAGTATTATAATTTGAACACTCGCACAACAAGCTTAGATGCCTAATTGAACCTAATCATATCATGCAAACTAAAAATAGAATACCACAAAGAGATGGGATCTTCCGAATATCTACTATTACCGTCAAACAAATTCTCGATGAACAAAAATTAGTTGGAGTTCTTTTGTTCAACACCCCTCAAACACCCGGACAACAACTAGTATAGGAATAAATACGAAATCTACATTAATCAAAATATCACATTTAAACGTATTTTACGACCGAGCAATGCCGGGCGGCTTGCTAGTATATATATATATATATATATATATATATATATATATATATATATATATATAGTGCCGGCAAAAAGAAAGTCCGCATTTGTAATATGTTCAAAAACTGCAAATTTAAGCTAAATTGAATGTAACTTTAAACAACACATACCTTATTTGATTTGCCTTTTATTCTTCTATAATTTTACCTGTTCATATTTGACATTTAATTGAAATATTCTAGTGTTCACGTCAATTTAAAAAAAATAACTTCAAATCGAGGAGTCAAAAAAAGTCTGCAGCAACAAATTCGCTTAAAACCAGCTTAAATTATCGCCCCTAAATCAGTTTAAAATATCCACTAACAGACAACAAAGCATCTCTAATCGTAATTGTTGTTATCCCAGGTTATACAACGTAACATTTAGTCCATATGCCACGACTTTCTCTTAGTGATCGTCAGGAGCTCATTAATCTCCACCTTTCTGGTTTATCCAATCGAAAAATCAGCCGTAGATTGAAATGTGATGAGAAAACGGTACGAAAGACTGTGCAAAAGCACCAAAATACCAGCAGTGTTCATGATGCCCTAAATCTGATCGTACTAGAGTTACTTCTAACAGGGAAGACAATGCTATCAAGATCCGCAGCCTAAGAAACAGATTTGAAACGGCTCCCCAAATCCAACAACAGTACAATCCTATTAAAAAGTGCTCTCTTTCTACAGTCAAGAACAAATTAAAGGAATTTAATTTTCAAGGATATGTTGCAAGACGCAAACTAATGATTCCTGTAAAGAACAGAAAGCGTCGTCTGGACTTGTCAGATGTAATGAAGATCATGAGTTTTCATATTGGTCAAAAATTCATTTTCAGCGACGAAAGTTCAATAGGCTAGATAGTGATGGTAGGCTGTACGTCCTTCTAAGGAAAGACGAAGAATTTAATCCTAGGTATCAGTTTCAACGTTGCAATGTTGTGGAGGTTCAGTTTTGGTCTAGGGCATTATTAGTACCAATGGTCTAGGGCCTGTAGTTCGCTTGCAAGGTCGAATTAATTTGACCAAGTACCTTAATATGTTGCTGAGCATTTTCTACTCTACTTTTGTTGGAATTTGGATGGCAATCTAATCATCATGCAGAACATTGCTCCCATTCACACATTCATGGAAGAGCATGATATTCCGAAAACGTATGGCATTACATCAAACAACAGCTACGCAATGATAAAATTTCAAATTTGGAAGAAGTTTGGACAAAAATTAAAGAAAAGTGGGATGCCCTTTCCCCGGAGTATTGCTGAAGTCTAATACAAGGAATTCCCAAAAGATTGCAGACTGTCAAACTGCAGAAGGGCTATGCTACTAAATATAAACTAGTTCATTGTGTTCCTGTTGTGTTTGTGTTGCATTAATGTCCTAACGTTATTTTTTTAAATTGACGTAAACACTAGAATATTTCAAATAAAAGGCGAAACAAATGAGGTATAGTTTATTGAAACAGTTATATTAAATTTAGCTTAAATTTGCAGTTTTTGAAAAAAATTATAAGTGCGGACTTTCTTTTTGCCGCCTGTATATATATATATATATATATATATATATATATATATCTTGGGTAGAGCACTACCGTAAATTATCTTACTCGCTACTTAATTTAGCTGAAAAAATGCGAAGCTCGCGGTTTATTTACAAACAAACGTTTGAGCCCTCTACGAGTGGCGGATGGATGTTTATTTAAATAGACATTCGGACAGTTTAATTTCGGCCACCGATTCCGTAGTCAGGGGGTAGGACTGCCGACTGTCGTCACGACGGTTCTAGGTTCGATCCTCGGCTTGGGAGAGGTGTTAGTCTAGCGGCACTGATTAGTTGTGAAACAACGAAACAGGTCTGTATGTCGATGACTAAAATATATTTTATATATATATATATATATATATATATATATATATATATATATATATATAAGAGATATATAAAGAGGTTGCGTTCGTGTGTGTGCGTCTGTGTGTACAACTCCCAATGACCAAAGAAATATTAAGGCCATATGTGTTTACACCTCTCCTGGTCAAGAAATATTAATGCCTGTGTTAGGATACTTCTGTCAAAGGAGACATTATATTGTCTACGGACTTTCAATATATAGCATTAATTTGCTTGTACGTACGGTGTCACGTCATCATCATCGCAAACATTAATTAATGAAACGCGTCATCATCATCGCAAACATTAATTAACGTGAATTATCTCCCTTTATTGTTCAATCTTTATCAGTTAAAAATCAGTAACCCCTTTTATTTCCAAAAAGTTCCCGAACAAAAAAAAAATAATAATAATAACTGTCTATTTATGCTTCCGGATTAATGCATAGAAGGTATCGTTCCACAGTTTAAATAGTATAGTATTTTACTTACATTTTTTAACGATGTCTTCTGTCTATTATTGTATGAACGCTTATTCTATTTTATTCAGTAATAAATATATTTTTTACATTTAACGCTACGAGTACGTTTTTTTTTTACTGTGCCACTTTATGTTTTTTTATTTACTTTTTATTTACACAACAAAAAATATGTTTAGAAATACATATTACAAAAGTCAAGAATGACTTTATTAAATAAATAACCAAAGTCATCATTCGCAAATACAGAGTCAAAACATATTTTACGTCTTGTTCTGTTTTGTTTTTGTTTTACGGCATATCAATCCTTTTTCGTGTTATTTAATGCCGAATCGAGTAATTTTGTAACATTTATACAGCTTCACGTTGTTTACATAGTTATTTGTTCATTTTATTTTGCTTCTTTTACAGGCATTCATCTTCTAATGCCCACCGGCACAACAATTTTTTTTTAATATGAAATAAAATAGTGTTTCATTACTTACGATTTAATTTATTTAAAGAAATATTTATTTCCTATTTAAAGATTTTCAGTATATTTTATTTAACTGAAGAATTTTTCCATTATTTTTATTACATTGTTAGGTAAAGTTTCAGAATAGTTAACCCCCCTCCCCATATTAAGAATGGCTTTCAGCATGATTCTTACAATAGCGGTATAAAAGTTTTTTTTGGTAAATATCCAGATACGCTACTACAGAACACCGACCACTCTAATTTGTTTTTTTTATAGGTAATTGAGGTCGCTGACAACGAATCTGATAGTCAAACTTGGGGCAAATTTACCGTTTGCATGGTATTAACCCCCGAACCCACGAATAACTTTCCACCATTTTGCAGCTTCCGTTTACGCTACGCGCGTGCGCTGCAGCATGAACGACGGCTTGCTTCACCTAGCAAACTGCCTTCTCACATGGTGTACCAATCAAAAAATTACGGACTGACATTTTTTTAATGACTTACAGTTATAGAAAAGTACAACAAATTGAGGGACTTTTTTTTTGTCTCGCGTAGTTTTTAATGTGGTTTACAAAAACATAAGCACCAAACATCTTTATGTTTTTCATTCTTTTTTTGCGGGGGGGGGGATTCAATTATAGAACTTATGTGGCTTAATAGGTTCTTTTGCAGTTTAGTTAAACGTTTTTCCGTAAGTAACGCACCGACATTTACCAAATAGAACACCATTTAATATTTTCCGAAGATTTTACTGTGTACATTGGGGGCGCGAGCGGGGGTGGGGGCGGATGTGATTTTGGGGCGCGTGTGCCAATGTACACAGTAAAATCTTTGGAAAATGTTAAATGGTGTTCTGATTGGTAAATGTCGGTGCGTTACTTTTTGAAAATTTGAAAATTCTATGTTCCAGGTAAAAAAAAAACAAAACAGATAAATTACCCCCCCCACTCCAACTTGGAGTGCTTCCCTTTTCTTGTTTTATTTCTTTTTCAGCTAATTTTAAATTTTCCACCCAAAAAGTGCTATAGTGTATTTTTGAAAATTAGAAAATTCTATGTCCTGAAAAAAAAAAAAATCCCCTACCCCCAACGTAGTTTGCTTGGTGAAGCCGTCATTTATGCTACAACGTGCATGCGCGTAGCATAAACGGAAGCTGCAAAATGGTGGAAAGTAGTTCGTGGGTTCAGGGGTAAATACCATGCAAACGGTAAATTTGCCCCAAGTTTGACTATCAGATTCGTTGTCAGCGACCTCAATTACCCATATAAAAAAAAAAAAAACAAATTAGCGTGGTCGGTGTTCTGTAGTAGCGTATCTGGATATTTACCTTTTTTTTTTCTTATTTTAAAACAAATTATACAAAAAAGATACAAGACCATTAATTTTTTTTTCATTAAATCGCTATTTAGGTGAAGGTTCAAAATAGTTAACCCTTCTCCCCATAACCGTTTTTTCATGCAGTAAAATACTTTGTTTCAATAATTATGGTTTAAATAAATATTTATTCCTTATTTAAAGATTTACAGTATATTTTATTTAACTGAAGAAATATTTATTGTTCATACATATATTTTCCCTTATTTTTTTTTTACATTGTTAGGTGAAGTTTCAGAATAGTTAACCCCCCTACTCATATTAAGAATGGCTTTCAGCATGATTCTTACAATAGTGTTGTCAAAGTTTATTGATTTTTCTTATTTAACAAAAATTATAAAAAAGATACAAGAACATTTTAAACATTTTTTTCGTTAAATCGTTATTTAGGTGAAGGTTTAGAATAGTCAAACCCTCTCCCCTTATTAAGAATGGCATTTTATTATTTCAGCATGATGCTTACATTTTTCTTAATATAAAAAAAAAGATACAAGAAAATGTTAAGCTTTTTTTTTAATTAAAATGTTAGATCAAAGTTCGGAATAACTTACTTTATAGCCAATTAGCCAGCTTACTTAACTATATAACATTGACAATAAATTTTGATAAGTATAACCTACCTCACATCATTTTGATCATCGAAAAATCAAAAGTTAACTGTACTTCCTAAGATTTACAGAAACACTTAATTTTCTATGCATGTAATACACAAGAATCTGAATATTATAACAGATTACAATGTTTTTATGGAAAAAAAACTTTTGTACAGAAAATTCAAAGTGTTCTATTTATATTATCAGGAAGTTGTGATGCATTAATTGAAATCTATATCAATAATTCGACTTAAAAAATATTTGTGAATTTCCAAATCTTCATTGAATAAAATTCAAAATAAATAGAAAAGTCTATCGCATATGTAAAAGTTGACAGTTGCTTATTTAACTTCATTAAAAGCCATCAAAGTCAACTAAGAGCTGCTCAATATTCTGGCTTAATGGATCATTTAGCAAGGAATGAAGATGGTTATCCTGGTGTACCAGTTATTCTACCATCTGCACTTACAGGAAGTCCTAGGAATCTACAACAGCTTTATCAAGATGCAATGGCAGTTTTCTGTGACCTATTCATTACTTACACATGTAATCCAAAATGTCCTGAAATATTAAATAACTTGGGGTCATCAGAACTTGCACAAAATCGATGTCAACAATGTCACACAGTTTTTTAAATTCATAATCTGACTCCCAAGAACCTGCTGAGTGACCACTATTCTCACTCTAAGCAGCTGATCGACGTCCCTGTCACCGCCTCAATCATCACCAGCACTTACTGACAATATCAACAGCATCAGTTACGATCGCATTGACCTTCAATAAAAGTTTAAACTAAAATTCTTTGTTTGTTCTACTTGCTTCCATGCGTTCATTTTTATAAGGAATTTCTTACTGATGTGTTTTAAAATATTTTAACTACCGTGGAATTTCCACGGGTCCTGCTAGTATATAGAATTCTTCAAACCACGTTTACATCATTGAGTTACGGTCATTAATATATCACATTAAATTTAATTCTATTTAAATAATTACCTCGATGACATTACTTATTCGACATAATAGCTTTGCTACAACTGTACTAATTAAAAAAAATTAATTATTTAGTTTATTTAAACTTCAAGTTATATTTAACTGATTTTATCTGAAATCTCAAACCGCTTTATTTTCAAACCAAAAGCCAGAAAATCAAAAGGGGAAATAACTGTGATAGTTTAATTGAAACGGAGCACGTTATTAAATATTTGTTTTCATTTCGAAATATTATTCTAAGCTGAATTATTATTTTTATTTTTAATTCGGAGGAATTTTTTTTTTCGCTTATTCTTAATTTTTAAGTAACCTTTTTTATTTGTTAGAGAAAAATAATTAAAACTACTGTCCTCATTTACTTGCATTCTCAGGAGAGCAGAGTTAGTCACATGTGAACAAAATCCATCATCCCCTGCTCTTTTTGTTTATATAAAATTTAATCGGTGTTGCCCAGGATTTATTATAATAATTATACCATAGCAAGTGTGTTTAATTGCCTGCGAAACAGATTTTCTTTATAATTTATTTAATATCTTAAATTAAAAATGCTCAATTTTTACGACGTGATCCAGCGTCATTTAATCCTTAGAAAAAATGGTCAATGTCAAGTTTCTTTCCAACTCCTCAAAAACCTTGAAAATGACGACTTTTAATGGTTTTCGATGGTGCTGAAAACTAATATCACATTTAAATTTGGGGCAGATAAGTAGTTTTCATGATATGAAAAATTACTTTTTAAAAAAGTGGGAGATCACTTTCCTATATAAATTTAACGTAAAATGGGCACCCACTTTCTAACCACCTAATAATTTCTTCATCTCATAAAACAAATTTAACTGTGATATTCGTTTTCAACACCATCGAAAACCGGCGCTATTTTTTTAACTAAGAGATTCGTTTATGTTTTGATAATTTAGGACGTAAATAATGCTGTCAGTAAGCTTACACAAGCGGTTTACAAAAATATATATGTTTTTTTTTTAGGTGGGTATTCAATTATAGCATTTGTGTAGTAACATTTTAGCGTGGGTGATAACTTTTCTATATAAATTTAACGTAAAATGAGCACCCACTTTTTGGCCACAAAGCGTTCAACCAGACATGTCATCTCTAGTATTTTTTTAAGTTTGGCGATCGAGGGGGGGGCAAAACATGACAATCACAAAACCTTTTAGTTTTTTTTTGTGGTGGAGGGACAGGAATTACATTTGAAACATAAAATAACGATAAATTTAATTAATTTTTATGAAACCATTCTGTACTTCCACCTAAAAATTTTATAAACAGAACGAACCCCAAAATATGACATTTTCAATTTTTTTTTGGGGGGGGGGGAGAATTACATTCGAAATATAAAATGACGAAAAATGTGATTTAATTATTTTTGGAATTAATTTTTGGTAGATCTTTTTTTTTTCTTTTTTTTTGCGATCGCACGGGCATTCGCTGCTATTTTTATTGAAACAAAAGTTGTAATGATTTATTTTTTAATTATCTTTCCTGGGGGGGGCTTTCCAGTGCTCAATATCCGTAAAATAGTTTCTTCTCTTTGTAGCCCTTCTGCTGAAATATTTGGTGGAGAGGGTATCACGTACTTCATTTTTTGGGCGATTACATTTACATGTTTTCATCCGTTCTTTTATTTTTGTTGTGGAGGTATCCACGTTGCCCATGATGAACATGATTAGTATACAGGTGTGTTTCAAACAGAACTTCATGTCAACCCAGGCAACGCTGGGTACCCAATGCTAGTGTATATATATATATATATATATATATATATATATATATATATATAACATGAATAGATTAGCTAAATAAATCCCGATCCGATACCCGGAACGTTTTTTGTTTCTTAAGGAATATGCTGTTTGATAAACACTGCTGGAGAGCAATGCTGTTTTGTTTCGAAATAATCGAAACAGTGGTTCATGTTAAACAACTGAGTATCTCTGACATAATTAGAACTAGAGTGAATTCTTGGAAGCAAACTGCTACCATGACTGTAAAAACATATTGACTTACCAGCAACGCAAATTTCGACGAGGACCGATGGATTAAACGTTTTTTTTTTTTTTTAAATATATGTGTAAAGGTTGAAAAACTTCCAAGATTATATGATGGACTCTCCCATCGATTTCTACGTATGAGCTTCCACCACAAAACTAACTTGTTCTGAAATCCACGCAGATGTTTTTTTTTTAAGTGGCGAAGGCTTTGTGTATAACCAACTACACTTTTTGCTATTATACTAACCTTTGTCGGCACAAGTGACTGCCACGAGACAAAGTATACAGTAGACAGAAGGTCTTTTAAATAAAAGTTTTCCTTCTCTTGGACGCATGAAGACTGGGCGTGCGTCTGCGTCTCTTCCAGTAAATTAATGCGCCCCCAAATACTAACCTGGAAATTTGTACGATTCGGCGCAGGTCATACTGCGCCTACCCTACCTAAGTGGTCACTCATTTGATACTGGCCAGGCTCAACGTCGCTTAACTTCAGTGATCTGGGGAGAACGGGTGTCAACGTGATTGTGCCGTATCGGAATCACACACACACACACACACACACACACACACACACACACACACACACACACACACACACACACACACACACACACATATATATATAGTAGAAAAATGCGAGCATGAAAAGTAATATGGTTAAGCTTAAACATGGAAAAGTAAAGGACTAGTTGTTAAAACTGGAAAAGAAAAGGACAATATTTTCTAGTAAAATATAATAAATTATAACTTAAATCTTGCAGCATTAGGAATTGATTATATAATGTTATAAATGAAACAAACAAAATTGTAAATGCTGCAATATTTTAAGTTATAAATTTATTATATTTTTTACTAGAATATCTTGCCATTTTCTTTTCCAGGTACTGTATGTGCTCTCTGCTTATTTCAGCATTGTTTCCAGCCGTCCTGGACCTGTCCGCTTAACTGGACTCAAACAATGCCTATTAAGATGTTGTAGAAAAGATAACCGTGAATAGAACACAATGAATATTAGCTCAAAAAGAAAACAATATATTAAATAGGTGAAAACATAAAACGATTAACAAAGACAGAGGAAAAACAACAGTTACACTTGTAGAGGGGAACAAAATTAGGAATTTTCAAAATAAATGTGTAGGTAGAAGATTGTTGTATAAGTTTAGCTTTAATTCAGAAGCTCGTAATTATTTCTCTTAAATGTCCCACCTTTAAAGAGAGCTATTAAATTAAATTAATTATTATCCAAAGATATATACGTGTTTCAGTGTAGCGAACTGCGCCAACCGTCTCATTATTGAAATGCTTGACACAAGTCACCTTATATATATATATATATATATATATATATATATATATATATATATATATATATATATATATATATACTAGCAAGAAGACCGGATATTGCCCGGGATTGAATGATGATCAAAGAATATTTCAGTCTCCTATATTTTTTTTGTCATCGAAATCCATGAAACCGCCCTGGAAGAAGCTTCACATGCCTCCATGCAGTAACCTATTCCAAAATATGTTATTCTACATTGCACTCTAAAGACCCTACTGTTTCTTTTATAACATCATTTTATATAAGCTTATTTCCAGTTAACGAGAAAAAATATTAAGGAATTTACGTGCGGAGTTTGAAACTACAGACTACGTCATGCAAAATAAAACAAAAACAAAAACAAAAAACCAACAAACAAACTAAAAACGCTTAAATTTTCAAGTCTTATAAAATTCTTTGCAGTTAATGAAAAAAAAAATTTACGCGCGCAGTTTAAACCCACAGATCACGTCATGCAAAAAAAACAAAAAAAGCAAAACAAAAACAAACAAAACAAACGAAAAAAAACATAAAAAACAAAACAACAACAAAAAACAAAAAAAAAAAAAAACAAAAAACAAACACTATATCATCTTACCCACAGTAGAATTTTCACGGCCCGTTGTTCTATCATTATTGTTAAGCGACGACATGGAAAAATAGCTTTACTAATGCTAGATAAATTAAAATAACGGTTTCGATTATCGGTAATTATCGGAGGGTTTCTGAGACAAAACTATACTAAGATCACTCCCAAACTTATGCACTAGAGTTCTGTAAATTTTAAAGAAAATCTGTTCAGCCGTTTCGGAGTCTATAAGGTACGAACTCACACCCACAGACAAAGTTGCATGTATATATATATATACACACACAAATATATATATATATATATATATATATATATATATATATATATATATATATATATATATAGAGAGAGAGAGAGAGAGAGAGAGAGAGAGAGAGAGAGAGAGAGAGAGGGGGGAATCATTACTTATCAAGGCCCAGAGGCCACTCGAGGTTAATGATTAATGAGCGTACAGTAGTCAATGGGATAATATCGTAGTAATCGTAAGTAGTGTAGATTTGGTGAATTGGATTACTTAAAGGGACGGTTCAACAAGAATTTGTTTATGTTGAACTTGAAGACGACCAAATTGTAATTAATTGTCTCGGTATTGTTTCCAGTTGTCTAGCACTTCTCCGTCCCGCTGGACTCAAGCAGTGCGAATTAAGGAGAGTTGTGGTTGGAAATTGCGCAACCCTTGATAACGAGATAACGATGACGTAGAGGCAGGCATAATAACGTTGACACACTGGTTTCCGTTAGATCACCGAAGTTAAGCAAGGTTGAGCCCGGTCAGTACTAAACTGGGTGACCATTTGGGAATTCCAGGTGCTGTATGTGCACTCCATTTATCTCGGCATTGTTTCCAGTCGTCCTGGACCTGTCCTTGTCACTGGACTCAAACAGTGACGATTAAGATGTTGTTAATGAATATTAGCACAAAAAGAAAACACTATATTAAATAGGTGGAAACATAAAACGATTAACAAAGACAGAGGAAAAACAACAGTTACACTTGTAGAGGGGAACAAAATTAGGGATTTTTAAAATAAATGTGTAGGTAGAAGATTGTTGCATGTGTTCCATAGCTTTAATTCAAAAGCTCATAATTATTTCTCTTAAATGTCCCACCTTTAAAGACAGCTATTAAATTAATCATTATCCAAAGATATATACGTGTTTCAGGGTAGAGAACTGCGCCACCCATTGCCTTATTGAAATTCTTGACCCAAGTAACCTTACATATATATTACCAAGG
>NC_136487.1:135095182-135172682 GCF_053919585.1 Euprymna scolopes | reverse complement strand
CTATATTCATTTCTTCTATGAAGGGATGTTAGGTTATTCCATTACATCAGTTCATAAACCTTACATTTAGGTTTAGACACAGATAGAGAGCAGGGAAATTGTTCGTAGTGGTTGTAACTAGACGAGTACGTTTTTGTAAAAGTTTTAATTTAATTTTCTCATTTTTTTTTTTTTTTTAATTTGTCTTTACGTTTCTGACATTTTAAAATGAGGATTGATGATTCGTAGTATTTTTATCATTAGAAATATTGTTTCATACATATCTTTCTCATTCTCTATCTATCTATTTATATCTATATATCTATAAAAGTAAAAGTGTCTGTCTGTGTACATTTCCCTAAACAATAACTACAGACTCGAAATTTGATATAGAGAGTATTGAGAGTTGGTAAAATCTTTGTAATCCTTTTTCGGCCAGAAATTTGGCTGTTAAGGGGTTAAAGCTCAACGATTTGACTTGTGAGAACTTTACCAAACTCCTCCGACAATTTGCGGCAGAAACAATTATAATTTTAGATATAGGTTCCTTGGACATGGATCTAACTTAATAACTTCATTTGAGCCCAAAACTATAAATGTTAAGGGGTAATAATAGGGGTCAAAATTAGAAGAAAATTTGACCTGTGCAGTTCCTACCAAATTACCCAGACAATTTCTGGTCTAAATATTTGAAATTTGACATAAAGGGTATTCAGCGATAGGGCAAGCTTTTTAATCGGTTTGGGTCGTGGTATATAAAAAAAATGCCGGGAATTATTTTCTCTATTCCAGTAGGACTTTATTTAAGTAATATACTTAATATATACTATTACTGCAAGCTTGCTTATATTGAAAATGCTTTCTTCCTGGCTAGCCAATCAAACCATCTAATATAGTTAGTCTTATTTTCAATTATATTCGAAATATATTACACAGTGACATTAGCAAAGAAAAAGTCACCTATGAAAACGAACCTCCCAAATAAAAACCTTGAATAATTATCTAAACTCAAATGTAAATTAATATTAAGCCGACTTCACAAATTGATAAACGTCCATTATAGGATTTTAATTATAAGGTGAAGCTCGAATCATTCAAACTCGAGATAGATAATGCCAAAAACATCCACCCATTAATATGGGAGAGGAGATTATCATCAAAAGGGCCCTGAATTGATAATTAATTTACTACTTAGATATTAATAAGTCCTTTGTACCCATTCCCCCACCTCCCCGTTTATTTTATTATTTTTTTTTTTAATGGAGAGTAGATAATACAATGGATGTGTTATCGGCAGCTCTAGAAACTCTCGCTTCTCCTTTTTTGTCCCTCAGTCCTCATTCAAATGAGTGATTTTTCTGACAAAAGGTGAAGAAAAAGCTGCTTTAAAGGTCGGTAGGACTTGGTGAACAGTAGCCTGAGATGTCGGAAATTTTTCTGTCTCCATGTCTATCCTTGTTACCATGTTACTAGTAAGGGTGCTGGTGGTAAACGTTTTGTCTGGGCTGACGTTATCCGCCTGATAGTCAGGGACCCGGACCTTTGATTAACCACTAAGGAGGCTGTCCTATCACCAGGCGCAAAGTACTGGGACTGCTGTATTGCCATTTGGTGAATGGATTCTGGACCATACAGTAGTCTCTGGTGGGGCCTCTCAATGCCATACTAGTGGGTAATTGTTTACCTTTTCATGTGCTACAAAAAATCCTGTCTTTTTCTCTCTTACTTTCCCTCTCTATCCTGCTTTAAGCAAGTATGCCGACCTGTTCCACAAATCCCAAAACCTCAACATGAAATATCTCCAGAAAAAAACTCGAATAAACCTAGAACCCCATCTTCCAATGTAGACCCCTACTACCATGTCTCCTTCTCCAACATCAGGGGTCTACGTTCCAACCTTCCAGAGGTTGAAACCCAATTACAGGAGACGAAACCAGATATATTCTTTCTAAGCGAAACTGGAATAGGGCCGACCACTTCCCTAGATGAGTTCATAATTAACGGATACTCTAACTTACCATCTAAATCTGACCCCCAATATCGCCATAGGCATGGAATATGTGCCTACATTAAAGGTGGCTTCCCATGTGGCAGGGATATCTCTAGAGAAGATCCTAATTTACCCTATATGTGCTTCTGGGTTGCACTTGCTTACACCACTGCATTTATATTTCCCCTCTATCGGCCCCATAACAGCGGAGTTACTATCTTTAAGAGTATATCTGAGAAAATAGACCACATCCTGTCTACAAATCCCTCGGCTAACATTCACATCTGTGGTGACTTCAGCGTCCATAACCTGGAATGGCTGACCCATTCAAATAAGACAGACGATGAGGGGAGGTTTTGTCATGATTCTGCCATTGCTTATGACCTCACTCAGATTGTTCACGAACCCACCCGTGTACCCGATACTACTGGTCAATATGCAAGCCTCCTAGACCATAACTTGTTGAAATGGTTAGGTACGGTAATATGACAGTTATGGATCACCTCAAGCAACTGGTACAATAAAATAATAATTAAAAAAAAAACTTGCGGTGTGAACGTAATAAAAATAACTTTTCACAAAATATCAATCCTTTACAATAATCGGCGAGGACCAGTTTAGTGTTTGGCTTAACGTGAAGAGACGAAAGATTTCTCCAAACCCCAAAAGAATCAAATGATGACGATTTAAGATTGTAGGCATCGATAATGATCTTAAATATTATGGACTTTTATGATATTAATACGATGGTAATTAAAGACAAAAAATAAGTCAGGAGCATATTTACTGATCCTAGCGGTTTCCGGTTTTTAAACTCATGGAAAGTAAACGGTATTACTTAATGCTATGTTACGCACTTTTTAAACACCTGTTAACCTATAGATACCGTCGCAAGGAACATAAGAAAAGGAAGAGCGAATTCAACTCGCTGTTTCAGGTTTTAAGAAAAGACCTTTATTCCTTCTTCTCCGGCCACGCATGACTTCTTGTCTCAGCTGTAACATCACCCACGTGTCTCGACCACTAGCTTTCCTCGTCACGTCTCTTATAATCTTTTTGTTTCTTCGCTGTGACGTCACCTCGCACACGGCTCGGTCATTTGCATACAGCTTCTGCTACTGCGATACGTGCATTCGCGCTTTGTTACACTTAATCTGAAGACCTCAAGAAAATGTAGCTCAACGCATGAATATCCGGAAACTGATTATTTTTTTTTGCAATGTGTTTTTATTACATAATTAAAAAAAAAAATGTTTTTTCACTGAATTAAAAAAACACGCTTGTTTGCATAAAAATATTTACTAGTATAATTAATATTGAAAGCAAAAATATTTGTAAAATATAATAAATTGAAATAAATTAGTAGAAACGAAAATAATATCACTGGTCTATCATTATTTACAGTGGAAATGTTCGACTGAGCTCTAATCTATGGTCCCCCCTCGCTAATCTTTCACAAAAAAACACTTGTTTATCCAAAATCGTCATCAATAATTCCCTCCACACTATATCGGTGCCTAAACCTAAACGTGAATTCCACGGACAAAACTTCTTTCCTATAACTGCTTGCTCCGCTGGTCTGCTTTCCAGCGGACTACAATATTGTCCTTATTTACAATGCCTCCCCACCAGGGTCGTGTTTTTAACGTGGAGAAAAGGACCAAAAATAAAAATTGTCTCAGTCGTGAAAGATTTCTCCTCCACTGACAGGGAACAAGAAATTGGAGTGCAGCATCTGAAGAACAGATACTACACTTTGATCTTGTCCCGAAGGCCAAGTTAGATTGTCGTCATCAGGTTTAACGTAAAAACAGTTCTTATTGAAACGTCCTCGTAAATAATCTAATTATAACAGATTTCTACTAAAAAAACGAGTACTACGCTATTGTCCCAATGATTACAACACACATTAACCCTTATCTTCGTGTGGCCTCCGTGTTTTGATACGTATAAAAAAATGAATGTTTAAATAAATGGAAAAGAATATAAATGAATGTTTACTTAACATAATTAAAAAATTAATTAAAAATTGATATAATAAATTAAAATAAAATTAATGCAAAGGGTGATAATAGATTAAGTAAAAAAAAAATGTAATACAGCGGAATCCTCAGATTTAGTAACACCGTTTACTTTCGACAAATTTATGAACCGGAAGTAGTTTGGATCAGTAAATATGCGAGATCGCCGGACTTTATTTTTGATTCTATAAAGCACTACTTACCGACGAGCATGGTGAAGCCACTGAGAAAGGCACCGGACAAAGATGTCTTGGAGGCCGAGTCATGAAATGTGTCCATCATGCCGACATAGAGGAGACCAAAAGAGGTTTGCAATCCGACAATGATGAAGTTGCAGTAGAACGTTGACAGGCAAATTAGCCATCCCCAGCCTCCGTCGGGTGGGCTCGGGGTCACCTGGACAACGTTGATTTCTATCGCTTCCCCTGGATCTTTTGGCTCTGTCGAAGTCTTCAACATCTCGCCAATGAAATAAAACTAAAATATATAAGAACATAAAATTAGTAATTAATAAATATATATACAGGGTGTCCGTAAAGTTGCTATACAATCTTATTGTTTTATTGTATTATATTTGTATTAATAGTTAATATTTATTTTTTTTACAGGTTTATTTAATCAAGCATGCCACGCAAGCTAACTTTGGAAGAGCGCAAATTTATTTTGAAGCGATATTGGAAAACAGAAAACGCACAGGATGTAATTCGTGATTGGAATCATTATTTTAATGCAGATCCTCCAACACGTTTGGCTATTTATAAACTTCGAGACAAATTTGATGATACTGGCTCAGTTGCCGATGCTCCGCGTTATGGTCGGCCAAGTGTGTGCACTGAACAAAATTTGGCTACAGTTGCTGAGGCATATGGCAGAAGCCCAAAGAAATCACTTCGCCGTGCTAGTGCAGAAATTGGTATCAAACGAACCTCTCTACATAAAATACTCACGAAGGTGTTATTTCTTTTTATTTCTTTTGTTACAAATAAATATTTTAATACAATATCTTACTGTACTGTTAATATATTACAGGGTGTCTGTTTAGTAACTTGTAAGACTGTATAGTAACTTTACGGACACTCTGTATATATATATATATATATATATATAAATTAAAAAAAAATGTTTAAATATTTTTTTAAAGAATCAAAATAAATTCAATAATTAAAAAAAAAATACATAGAGTTCGAATAAATTTGTTTAGCCTTTATTGTTTTTTTGTCTTTTCTTAATTTTATTGCTATCGTATTACTCTCCTCTATAACTGTTTTTCCAATTTTATTCTTTAAAAATTTCCATTCCTAATCTGAATGTTTTCAAAGTTAGTGCTTTCTTTTTAGCATTACATTTGCATAATGCCGGCCTTTCTCTACTTCTGACAAGAAGAGTTTAGCTTCCAAATTCTATGACCTAAAGGTTTTTTTTTCCCTTATCCTCTTTTATGATTTGATAATGTAATAAAGTTCCGATGTAACTTTACTCTTTATCTGTCCTTTTCATTCTATTCTTTGCTCCTCTTAATCGGCTAGAGTTTTTTTTATCCAGATATGTCTGAAAATGTATTTTTAGCATAATTTTATTACTATATTAAATATATTAAGTCATTTATTTTAACCTCATAAATCAATACCATATATTAGGTACAATATCATAATTATTAAAGAATATACGAAATCTGCATAAATTAAAATATCAAATTTATGCGTATTTTACGACCGATGAACACCAAGCTAGCATATATATATATATATATATATATATATATATATATATATATATATATATATATATATATATATAATATAAAGCTGAACGTCTGTGTGTGTGTGTGTGTGTGTGTGTGTGTGTGTGTGTGTGTCTGGTCTGGTCACGAATAGGGTCCTATATGGTTGGCTATTTTAAAAAACTGATTACATATAATGATAGAAGATGTATCGAGGATCAGGAATGGGTATGTTTAATCTGGCAGAACGGTAGTTCATAAAAATTGTGAAGTCTGCGTTCGCGTCTGGCCCTCCAAAGTATGACAAAAAAAAACGTTTACAAGGGTTTTTGATATAGATATACAGAATAATACTTTGATAAGTATATTTTAACTTAAATAGGGATGGTATAATAAAATTGTGGGGCCTGCGTTCGCGCCTAGCCTCCATAGAATGGAAATAGGCACAAACATTAATAAAGACTTTTTATATCTATCTGCGTAAGTATACTTTAATAATTATGTTTCAGTTTGAAGAAATATGGCATAATAAAATTATTGGGTGTTCGTTCGCGCCTGACCTCCATAGAATGGAAATATGTCACAGAGTTTAACAAGGTTTTTTAATATAGATCCACAGAATATTGTGATAAGTGTTTCAGTGTGAATAGGTATGGAATAATAAATTATGGGGTGTATCTATTTTATTTTTACTTTCATCATATTTTGCTTTGGTTTTGATAACCCCAAATTCGAAGCTACTTCTTTACAACCCTTCCTTTTCATAACCTATCATACTTTCATAAATCAGAGTCCATTTTCTGTAGGCTGTTTTTGAACCCAGTCAACGACGGGTACTTCTGCTAGTATATTATTATTATTATTATTATTATTATTATTATTATTATTATTATTATTATTATTATTATTATTAAATGCAGCGGAGACCCTTTTTTATGCTTCCTTTTTCAATTTTTCGATTTTCCGTATAATCTGTTTTATATAAAAATCGAAAATATTAATGAAGTTTCCATAGTTGTTACTGTCACGAGCGCTTTCGATTCGTCCACGAATCATCTTCAGTTGTTGAGGAAGTAAAAATGCAAAGGAGTTAAAATGGAAATTAAAAAGTGAAAAGTAAAAAATACATTAAACTACGTTAGGTGATGGTAAGTTAAGATATATAGAGTCGATGAGAAGTCGATTAAAAACCTACGTCGATTAAAAGTTCGAGTATTAAAATCGGAAAGTTCGTGGCCACTGTTGACAAAGTCCATCCATTACGCGCTACGCAAGACATTTTAACACATTGCTGTTTTTCTTGAATCCAATATTATTTATAGTAGGGTGATGAGTTCGAATGTATGATGCGGCAAGTATTTTATTCCCTATATATATATATATATATATATATATATATATATATATATATATATATATATATATATATATATATAATAAAAAAAGCGGGGGTTTTCCCCTCTGGACCAAAATTCCGTAGGTTTACAACAACAGAGGCAACATACAAATTTATCATATCTACACTATTAGCCACTGCTTGATATTACGTAAGCACGGCATTATGTACACATTTAGGCGTTATATTAAAATCTTACGTTAGTTCCTTTTTTACATAGGCATAACCACTTATCAAGGCCCAGAGACCACTCGAGGATAAGGGTCAAGAGTGTACAGTAGTCAATTGGACAATATAGTAATCGTTAGTAATGGAAATTCGGTACATTTGTTAACGTAAGTGGAACGGCTCATCAAGAACTTGTTTACGTTGGACTTGAAGACAACCATATTTTAGTCAGCTGGAAAGCAGGAAAGCAGAAGACAATTCCACAGGCGTGTAGTTTTAAGAAAGAAGCTTTGTTCATGGAATCTACGTTTAGGTTTAAGCACAGATAAAGAGTGGGGAAATTATTAATAGTGTTTTCAGATAGACGAGTGTTTCTTATGAAAGCTTGGCGAGGGGGACCATAGATTGAAGCTCAGTCGAACATTTTCCATGAAAATAACGATAAAGCAGAGACAAACTTGCAACATCTCTTCTGTGAGATAGAGGTTGCAGCGAAGAGAAAATGATATCTCCTGCGAGGCTACGAAGTCTATTTTGAACTCTATCAAGGCAGGACAAGACCTTTCTTGCAGCAGATGTGAAAACAGTACTCCATCCTGGCTCATATATAGATTGAGAATTGAATCAGCAGTGATATATTTACTGGATTGATAGAAGGTGCTTACCATTTTCCAGCGGCATTGATAACAGACTTGATGTACGTGTTCCATTTAAGATCGGGAATAAAGGTCAATCACAGAAGCTTGTCAAAACTTGAGGCCTCCTCAAGACGAGAGCCATTAATTTCAATTGATGGGAGATGGAGATCAGAACGTTCATGATGTAAAGATAGAAGCTTGGTTTTAGATGCATTAGAAGTAATCAGCAACTCCTTTCCCCATGCTCAAGATCAGAGAAGAGAGAATCGGAGAGAACTTGGTCGTTAACTGCCACAATAGATGGTTGCGTCATCAGCATAAATGTCTACGAATGATGGAAGGATGTGATTTTGAAGATCATTAATGTAGATCAGGAAAAGAGTTGGGCCCAGGATGGATCCCTGAGGGACTCCAGCATTAATATTGTGAGTTTCTGATTTTTGCCCATCAACTACTACTCTTATGAACCTATCAGAGAGAAATGATTTAATAATTGAGAAGACATTTCCAGCTTTACCATAGCTGGAGATCTTGTGAAGTAAACCTTTATGCCATACCCTATCAAAGGCCTTTGATATGTCAAGAGCAATTGCCCTAGAAAGGTTGCCTCTGTACAGAGATTCGCTAATCCTATGAGATATAACTGTAAGCACATCTGCTGTAGATCTAGCAGAACGGAAACCATATTGTGTGTCACTAAGAAAGTTAGTTTTGCTGAGATGGTTGACTACTTCTCTATTTAACAGCAACTTACTCATGGCGCGCAGGAATCTTATTGGCCTGTACTGAGAGGGGGATGAGCGATCACCTGAATTCTTAAATAAAGGCATACTCGCCCGCTGATTGGCTGAACAGTATACATTCTCACCGACCAGCGAGCAATAGAGAGAGAGAGAGAGAGAGAGAGAGAGAGAGAGAGAGAGAGAGAGAGAGAGAGAGAGAGAAAGAAACAGACAGGCAGACAGGCAGACAGACAGGCAGACAGACAGACAGAAAGACAGAGACAGAGACAGACAGAAAGAGACGGGGATACAGGGAGAGGGAGAGAGATAGAGACAGAGAGAGTGAAAGAGAGGAGAGAGAGAGAGAGAGAAAGAGGGAGACGGAGAGAAGCTAAAGATAGATAGAGAGAGAGAGAGAGAGAGAGAGAGAGAGAGAGAGAGAGAGAGAGAGAGAGAGAGAGAGAGATCAGCCATGTTACAATTTTATTCAATCACGGGTTATAAGGGTAAATTCTAAACTAATTACAGCGACAAGTTATCATGGCCGATTTGCATTTGCTTTTTAATTAGCCCCATTTTCTAATAAGCGTTTGCGCCTAGGAACTGTCGGTACCTTTTTTTTACGCTTTTTTTCTTTTTGTATAACTAATCGATCGGCATTAACACGTTTTTGACGGCTACTCTCCACAAAATTGCATAGTCCAAGTACATTTTATTGGGGCGGGGGGGGGGGGGTTACAGCCTCTGAAGTTTACAATATTTTCTGAGAACCCTACCTTACTTTATAAGTATTCTATCGCATCGTCCAAGTACATTTTATTGGGGTGGCCACTGTAGTTTAAAATACGCTCTAAACACCCCCACCTTAATTTATAAGTATTTTTTCGCTTAATTAAAGTGTAGAAAATTTACCAGCAGAAATTTGTAAAACGCAACAAACAACTGCATAAAATAATAACAAAACATTATACAGTACTTTTAACGTGATACATTTCAAATTATGTTGTTCCAAATGGTCTTTACACACTGATTAAAAAAATAAACAATTGGACGCTTAATTTAATTAAGTAGGCTTAATTCTTCAAGTTGGAAACAAATGACTTATTCTACCACTAACCTTCAGTTCGAGTTGCAAAATTTAAAGTTAGTGGTAGTCACACATTTTATATACAATTTTTGGTCCCCCGACAAAAGAAGGGTAGACCTGTAAATTCACCCTTGTCCATTCGTCCGTCCTCACTGTTCTTACGCCTTGGAATTTTTTGAAATTTTACACAAACATTAACCATGACATGAGTAAAAAAGTAACAGAACGGATTTTCCGGGAAATTTCCGGTTGTCCCCCCCCCCAGGAATGCCTTTCGGATTAAAATGGCTAAAATTTACACTTTCGTGTTTATTAAAAGAAAAATTGATGCCTTGAATTCTCATAAAACTTTCTGAAAAGTTGTAACTAACAGACTTACATACAATTTTGTTTGTCTATACTTCGCGATAATTCTTGGATGTGCCCCGGGGTCTCTTTCAGGGCTAATAAAAACACTCCATTTTTGGGACTATTTTACCATATTTGTCCAAAGTTTTCTGTGTATTTCTATTTAGCAGTTTTGCATGGTGCTGAACTCAAAATTAAATATGTTAAGGCCTTGGAGACTTAAGGGGATTTCGTGTAGTTTGACTACATTACGAGTAAGACTTGGAGTTATACATATATTAAAGATTAGTAACCTGTCCCAAAAAATTGAATTTCCTAGAAATGAGGTATCATTTTATTAAAAATTATTAAATTTATATGCAAAAATGGTCCCGCCATAAATTCTGAAATATTTTATTCGAAGTATTCACACGTAATTGCATAAAAAAACAAAATCTCATTTTCTGAGGGGGATTGCTAAGGGCCTTCTGCTTTTCAATATAGTTATAATTTATTTTTTAATTTGACAAACTTAACGTTTTCCCTTTATATATATGTTCTCAAAGACTTTCATCTTGTACTATTTTCCCCATATACATTTGTGCCATTTTGCCTACCGTCCCCGATCTCCCCTTATTAATGGTTAAAATATCTTGTACCCATGTTTTACAGATTTTTGTACAAAATTTTATTTTGAAAATATTAATTCATCCCATATTTATAGGGAATTTATTCGACAATATTCAATATTTAGATACGCCATTATTGTGATATTTAATTTTTAATATATTTCAATTTAATTTTTATTATAAGCACTGATTTATTATATAATTTATTTCTTGTAAAACAAAATATACCCTCTCCAAAAATCAGCTAAGACTATCTGATAAAATGTGAAAGCCTTCTGAGGAACTAACCGCTTCAATATAATTCCATAAATATATAGTGAAAAACACGGAATATTTTTTATATTGAATATACTATATTCATATTATTTTTATGTAATGTAGGAAGTTAAATATGGTGTTTTTCAGTTTTGGCAGGTTTGAAAATAACAGACGACAAAAATTAACAATTTAGCGATCATCTGGAGATTTCTTTTCCCTGATCTAGCGTTTATTTTTTTTTAAATCTCAGTTGGCAACACTGGCTAGAGGTTGCTCAATATCCTTACTACACAAATTCTCTCCACCCGTCATGACATTCCGATGGTCGGTCTTACCATGAGGAGTTGGGGGGTGTCTATTTCGAAAGCCGTTCGTAGCATGAGGAAGTTGGGAGTTGAGCAGCAGCAACAACAACACCAACTACACCAAACTTACTTTAATTTTTTTCGAAAGGGGTCCCGCTTTCACCGTGCAACAACGGTTAGCGGGTAGTGCTAAAATTTTAATATTATTTTCACCTTTATTTACTACAAGAAGTTTAGAACACAAAACCTCGTGGTTAGAAACAACTCATCACTGGCTACAAAAACGCTGGGACAAACCAATGTAGTGTATAGATACAAATGCTTTCTGGGAGAATGTCACTCCGAAAATAAATATATGAATAATACATACATTGAGCATACAAAGACAACGTTGACCGGCGAATTACCATGCATTTAAACAATACTGGCGCTCTATATCAACATTTAATAAAAGAACACAACTGCCCCCCTCCAATTTTAGAAAGGTCTTCGTCGACAACACAAAAATTATACAGCGTGAAAATATTATTAAAAAATTAAAAATTCTTGAAGCGTCATGTATTAGAACCCTTCAACCCTACTATAAATAATATTACATTCAAGAAAAGCAGCAATGTGTTAAAAATGTCTTGCATAACGTGTAATGAACGGACTTTACCAATAGTGCCCATGAACTTTCTGATTTTAATACTCTAATTTTTAATCGACTTCTCATGGATTATATATATTTTAACTCACCATCACCTAATGCGGTTCAATATACATATTTTACTTTTTAATTTCCATTTTAGCTTATTCGCAGTTTTACTTCCTCGACACCTGAAAATGATTCTTGGACGAATCGAAAGCGCTCGGGAAAGTAACGACTGTGGAACTTTTGATTTTGATATAAAAAATATTATAGGGAAAATCGAAAAATTAAAAAAATATATATTAAAGCAAACATTATCAAATGCAACGGAGACACTTTGATTCATGATTCTTTTTTTTAATTTTTCGATTTTCCGTATATATTTTATATATGTATAATTATTTAGTATCAGAATAATAATAATAAAAAATAATATATATATATATATATGTATACATATATATACATACATACATATATGTATACATATATATACATACATACATACCACAGGGCGACCCAATAAAAACGGGCCCAACTCTAATTAAGCCCCGTTTCTTAGTGTTTTGTCCGAATGAAATGAAACTTTGGTCATAATTAGTTTATTATATTCAAAACATCACATCAAACACAAGGGTCTTTTTTCTCCATTCTACGGCCTATGTTCTAGATGACCTCCATTTAGCTTTTGTTTTTGTGTTTTTTTGGGTCACCCTATATATATATATATATATATATATATATATATATATAATTATTTACTATAATAATTATTAACTCCTAGAGACACTTTAATATATATATATATATATATATATATATATATATATATATATATATATATATATATATATATATATATATATATATATATATATCAAATTACAAAGAGAAATATAATCTTATATAAGCACCTATCGAGATAAGAGAAAGTCCGATATACTAGATAAATACAAATTATTGATACAAGTCAAACTTGAAAGAATTACAGTGTTTAATTATCCATCCAAAATTCCAACGAGGAATTATAATAAAGCAAAATACATAACCCAGAGGATGAACATTAGTAAAACAAAATGTATCACTGATTAATATGAATTTGAAAATATATTAATATATTTTAAAATCTTTGAAATATTTTTAATAGAATTAAATAGAATCAAATATTGAAAGCCAAGTGGCTAAATATAAAATGTCGCTTACCGTTAATTGTTCTTATAGTCAAGTTAAAGACAAGGGCTAGTCACGTTATTTGACATTAGAGTTCAAACAAGTACATATTTTGATACATGCCAAATAGGTCAATTATCGACCAGCCAAGAAAACATACTGTAAAGGAGGCGGTGTGTGTTTTTATGTCTATAAACTTTTTCTTTTTAAAGGCGGCATGTATTTGTGCCTAATAAAAGAAGTTTTAAGCTAATAAAATCGCACGCAAGGTTTACGCACAACAGGTATGCAATATATATATATACATATATATATATATATATATATGTATATATATATATATATATATATATATATATATATATATATATATATTGCATACCTGATACTTGTATGTGTAAACCGTACGGACAACACACATACAAACACACACACACAGACATATATATATATATATATATATATATATATATATATATATATATATATATATATTTGTCATCCGTATACAGTACTGTTTCATTGTATCACAACTTATCAGTGCGGCTAGACAAACACCTTTCCCCAGCCGTGGATCGAACCCACAACCGTCGCGTTGACAGCTCTAACCATCGGGCTACGAATAAGTGCCGTAAATATTTCTCCTCGAGTATGTATTAAATCCACGCTCTTCCGTCGCAGAAAGTGCTCAAACCATCATTTGTTGACAGACAAATAAAGAGTGGGATTCGCTTAATTGCTTGAATAGGCATCGTGTGAAAATATATTTACAAAGTGCTCAACCCAAAGAGGGGGGACTTTAATTTGTCATCCACATAGAGTACTGTTTCGTTGTATCAGTGCGGATAGACAAACATTTTTCCCCAGCCGTGGATCAAACCTAATAGATCGAACCTATTTATTTATTTATTCCAGGTTGTTAAATATTCAAAAGATTAGAATCATTGAATTTCAACAAGGGTCGTTGATAGTTCTCAATCAAAGAGAGAAAATTTATAATATTTATTTTCTTTATGTAAATATAGTCATATCTTGCTACCATGTGCAGACTTTTCATTATTGATCTCATCAGGCAGGAAAAAAATTAATACGTGGGATGTCTTACTTGTAGTATATATATATATATATATATATATATATATATATATATATATATATATATATATATAAAGCTGAATGTGTGTGTGTGTGTGTGTGTGTGTGTGTGTGTGTGTGTGTGGTCACGAATAGGCTCCTATATGGTCGACTATTTTAAAAAAACTGATTACATATAATGATAGAAGATGTATAGAGATACAGGAATGGGTATGTTTGATCTGGCAGAACGGTGGTTCATTAAAATTGTGGGGTCTGCGTTCGCGCCTGGTCCACAAGTATGGAAATAAATAAAAAAAAAAACGTTTACAAGTGTTTTTCAAATAGATGTTCATAAGAATATTTTGATAAGTATGTTTTAACTTAAATAGAGATGGTATAATAAAATTGTGGGGTCTACGTTCGCGCCTAGCCTCCATAGAATGGAAATAGGCACAAACTTTGATAAAGACTTTTCATATCTATCTGCGTAAGTATACTTTGATAATTATGTTTCAGTTTGAAGAAATATGGTAAATTATTGGGTGTTCGTTCGCGCCTGACCTCCAATAGCATGGAAATATGTCACAAAGCTTAACAAGGTTTTTTAATATAGATCCACAGAATATTGTGATAAGTGTTTCAGTGTGAACAGGTATGGCATAATAAATTATTGGGTTTATCTATTTTATTTTTGCTATCATTATATTTTGCTTTGGTTTTGATAACCCCAAATTCGAAGCTATCTCTTTACAACCCTTCCTTTTCATAACCTATCATACTTTCATAAATCAGAGTCCATTTTCTGTAGGCTGTTTTTGAACCCAGTCAACGACGGGTACTTTTGCTAGTATATATATATATATATATATATATATATATATATATATATATATAGTAGTTTTTTTTTTTTTTTTTTTTACACAGTGATCACCACTTATCAAGGCCCGGAAGCCACTCAGGGATAAGGGTTATTGTAAGTACATCACGTTAGTGAGGAGATTTTATGAAGTGTTTTATTAGGGGGGCGGTTCATTAGGAATTTGTTAACATTAGACTTGAAGACATCCAAGTTGTAGTCCGGAGGGAAGCAGGCAGACGGAACAGAGTTCCACAGGCGTGCAGTTCTAAGAAAGAAGCTTTGCTCATGAAATCCGCGTTTTGATTTAGGCACAGATATAGAGTGGGGGAAATTTTTCACAGTGGATTCAGCTAGACGGGTGTTTTTCGTGAAAGATTGGCGAGGGGGGACCAGGGATTGGAGTTCAGACGAGCACCTGCCATGAAAATAACGATAAAACAAGGATAGGCTCGCAACGTCTCTTCTGTGGGAGAGGGGTTGCAGGGTAGAGAAAAGGGCATCCCCCACTAAACCACGAAGTCTATTTTGTACTCTGTCAAGGCATGATAGGCTGTTTTTGGCAGCTCCTGCCCAGATATGGCAACAGTATTCCATCCTTGTATAGTATTAAGTTATGAAAATAAATATGGCAAATATAATTTTATAAATGATATATATAAACATATATGCCATATATATTTTTATAACTTACTACCTAGCTCTACATATGTATTGAGCACTGTTGAAGTAAATATTGAAAATTTACGCATAAAATTATGCCTTCGTATATTAATTTATGTGATTAAATGAATTATACATATATATATATATATGTATGTATATATATATGTGTGTATATATGTGTGTGTGTGTGTGTGTGTGTAGAAGAGATCTAGAAGGCTATCACTATGCGAGGAATGTCGATGTTGATGACGAAAACAAGTGACAATTTCTAAATCAAAGCATGCTGGATGGAAGAGTGAAAAAATGAATTTAATAGATCCGTTACATCCAACATTTAAAAAGGGGAATTTTCTCCCGAAATATAATGGATATGGTCACATACCACGCAAGTAAGACATGGGTACTTTGTACAATTTAATAAATATATGTATATATAGACATATATGTATATACTTATTGATTTGTAAATTGTCACTTGTTTTCGTCTTTCCTCATCAACACCCACTATATCCCATTCCTCTCATTGTGATAGCCTTCTAAATCTAAATCTCTTCTCCATACCTATCCCATACAATGCTTCAAACACACAATACACACACACACACACACACGCAAGCATGCACACACACACACATATATATATATATATATGTATATATATAAACACTAGCTTGACGCCCAGTCGAACAATACGCTTAATCATGATATTTTAATTTATGCAGATTGCGCATTTATTATTACAGAATAAATCCTTTATTGAAGATTATATATTACGAGGAATAATTTGCTCGGTTGAGTAATTCGCAAAAAAAAAAAAAAATATTTGAACTAACATAATGATAACTAGCGCGACCTGTGGAAATCCCACAGCGGACACTTTCATATGTAAATTATTGATATTGGCATTCTGGGGATGCTCAGCGTAAATGGAAACGCCCTGATATCATTGTAGAGCTTATGTTAAAAATTTCAAATGTATTTATCTATGTTATCAGAGCAGCCTGGTCGTAAAATACGCTTAAATATAATAATTTAATTAATCCAGATTTCGTATAAATTATTATAGAGTCAATTTTCTATCGATTATTATATATTACAAAGTTGAAATTTCAAAAATAAGAACATATATCCATATGACTTGGATGCATCAGCTTGAATCGAAACCGAAACTAAAACTTATGAAGAATATATATATATATATATATATATATATATATATATATATATATATATATATATATACCCCTAGATTCACCCTCAAGGATCATAAGCCTCATTTCTATGACAACCTTTCCGTCAGATTGATCTGCGCATCTGACTCTGACTTAGGAGCTGTAAGCAAAAATATCTTAGATAGAATCATCCCTTCTATTAAAGAAAAAGTAAGTTTCCCTCTTTGACTGAATTCAGATTCTGTAATTAATTGGTTTGTCTCCCTTAAAAATAAACACCTCCTTAACTTCATAACCTTTGACATCCAAAATTATTATCAATCAATTTCTCCGATCCTTTTAAATAAGGCTCTTATCTTTGCCAAAAGAAATTCTGACTTAACTAATTTAGAAATTAAATTAATTCTCCTAGCGAGAAAGTCCCTTATACAATTTAACAATAAGCTTTGGACTAGAAAGGACATCCCTAATAATTTTGACATCTTGATGTGTGCTTTTGACTCTGCAGAAGTTACCGATTTAGTGGGACTCTTCTTACTGAAAGAACTTAAATACCACTTTAAACATATCCAAGGGGGTCTTTATAGAGACGATGCCCTTTTTACCACAACAGCCAGGCCAAGAGAGTACAACAAAACAATTAAAAAATTTATAACTTCTTTAATAACTTTGGCCTTTCTATAATTATCGAACCAAACAAAACAACTTAAAATTTTCGAGATGTTACACTTTATCTTAACACCGAAACTCATAGCCCCTATCATAAACCTAATCTTACGCTTTTATACGTCTATATATCCCAACTCAATTATAAAATTTCTGCTCTTTCTGCCGATAAAAACACTTTTAATCAAAATGCTACTTTCTTCAATAATGCCTTATGGAACTCAGGACACAAGGAAAAGATTAAATACAACAATTATGCCCCTCCTCCAGGCCGCCTTAAATATGTAATCACACACAATATGACTCGTAAGAAACCAGTTCAAATAACTAGATCTGCCGCTATCAATAACAATGAACCAGTCTACATATATAATCCAAACCAAAATACTAATCGCAATACTTCTAACCCACCCAGTCGCATCAGGAGAAAGAAAAAAGTTATATTTTTGGATTTTATCGTCATTGGATTATTTATCTTTCACCAGACTATCCATTCACGTGTAATCACCTTTTTCTTCACCATATTCTCTCTGCTTCACTGTTTTGTTATCAAGTAAGATCTTTGACTTACTTGTTGTTTCATCAAATACTTTTGTATGCAAAATCCGATCCCGCATTTTGCTAATTCCTACCCTCTTATGAGAAGGAAGGTATTTCTTCGAAACTCCGCGGATTAAGGACTATCCACTTATCTAGTGTTTCCTTTTCAGATTAAATATGTTTTTAACTCTTTTTCAAAGTGTTTTTTAACATGTTTTATTAACTGTTTGCTCATATATATATATATATATATATATATATATATATATATATATATATATATATATATATATATATATATATAAAACATGAGTTCTTTCAGCTATAACCGAGACCGAAACAAAGAATTCTTGGTAAAATTATTTATAAAAAATAGATGACTTCAGTGCCATCAACTATAATCGAAACCGAAACAAAAACTTATGAAAAAATCTTGGTAAAATTAGTTATTGCAAGAAATAGAAGGTCATAACAATTAAACACTCGGAAAAAAAGAAGTCGTTTATCCAATTCGGTCTGTCGTTGTAAAACGTATCACGTTAGCTGATGTTTGGGCTTGGCAATCTTAAAATAGTCTTTCTTCTCTTATAGATAAAAAAGAAAAAATTTTACGGAGGAATATTTTACATTACACCGGTCAAGTTTACACCGGTGTAACGTAAAATATTACAAGAAGTGAATGGTTATAACACACACACACACACACACACACACACACACACACATATATATATATATATATATATATATATATATATATATATATATATATATAACAGGAAAAACAACAGGCTCCTTCAGTTTTTGACAGAATATAGATACCTACGAAAGGGCGCCTGCGCGTGAAATTTTTGTGGCAGGAGGTAAGCAATCTCCAACCACACCTCTCCTGAGTCAAACTTGTTAAATACCAGTGGCAGTGAAGTGTATGTACAGGACGACTGGAAACAAAGGCAGAGATAAGCAGAGAGCAAATACAGCGCCTAGAATTCCCAAATGGTCATCCATCCAGGCTCAAGGATGCTTAACTTCGGTGATCTAACGAGAACCGGTGTGTCAACGCGATTCTGTGCGATATATATATATATATATATATATATAGTTTTTTTAAAGCCAAAAACAATGCGGAGGAAGACCGGAAAAATGAAGTAAAAAAGAAAAACAAACAGATGTAGACGGGTATGGTTGAGTAGAGGAGTGTCTAACCTTTATTTGACTATCATTCTTCACTTCAATGTATAATTATTTATAACCAAGTTGCTGGTATGTCCGGTGTATGTAAATTCCGTGGGTTGTGTGGAACTTTGATTAATTTCGAGAGAAAGCTATCTCTCTTTTTCAAAATAGAAGACAAAAGTGGATTCAAGATGGCGGAGAGAGCGTGGAAGTCCTGCAGAAATATTTTATTTTGCTTATATATTTATTATATTATTTCTGTTGTAAGCTTTGGTTATATATTTATATATATGTATATTTTTAATTTTATTTTATACAATATTGCATAATTTATTATTATTATTGTTACTGTTTTTTTTTCTCGTTTATCCGGTGCTGTTGTTGAAGTTTTTATTTATTTATTTATTGTTTGTGTTCTGATTTTAGTTGTTTTTTTTTTAATGTTTTTATTTTGTTTTACCTAGCCTCCTCCAATGACACAAACCACAACCGTCTGGATAACTCTAACACCTCATTTCCCGTATTTTGCTCGATCACCCTTTACACCCCCCCCCAATAACCACCCCCTTGACATGAAACATTCAAGACTCAAACACAAGATTTTCGCCATACTTAAACAAGAACAGCGGCGCATCATACTCAACTTAACAACAGTCCATAACAATCTATATATTTCTTTACCAACAATGCTTCAAGCAAACTAGCACCTACTCATATATATATATATATATATATATATATATATATATAATATATATATATAGGTGGAACCAAAGAGAATTAAAGAAATTCTTTAAAATACAAACCTTACCTCGACAATTGAGGTGGAGCTTATAAAGAAGAGAGAAAAAAGAGAAACACAACAATATAAAGATATACACTAATGCATATAAATATATTTCCCCCTTTACACTTACAATGTTTTACCCTATTCCTCTCACACGTCATTATTTAGTTCATAATGTAGTAATCGCTACACGTCATACCTCTGATATGTTACTTTGCGCCTTCTCCCCTCCTCTGATTAGAAGCATAACTTAAAATATTGCAGCATTAAGAATTGATTATATAATATTATGAATTGAATTTTAAAAACCGTCTGGATGCTGCAATATTTATTATATTTTTACTAGAATATCTTGTCCTTTTCTTTTTCAGTTTTAACAACTAGCCATTTTCCATGTTTAAGCTTAACCACATTACTTTTCATGCTCACATTTTTCTATTGCAATCCATGATTTTTCCAGGCTTCCAATAAATCCATTTGTTCTTTGTTTAATTTCAGTCTTATTTTTTGTCCCCTTAAACGCATATGTAATAACAATGTACGACACTTTCAATCATCCCCCAATTATCGCCATTTCACTCTTTAATTCTCTCAATTTCACTTGTTACTTCTCTTTCCGAAATAGTAGCAACAGTAGTCGCCGAAGCGACGTGGTTGCTATTTGAATTAGTATATAAGCAATAAGTAATATTTTTAAACCAGTCATAAAAAACGTCGCTCAACTCCTTACATATTTTTATGATTTTGAACACCAGTAAATTCATCATAACTTTTGTTTTATGAAAGAAAATTGAAATCGTTTTTCACAATATAGCTGAGAATGTTATCTATAAACGATAATAATTGTTTGAAATTTGGTCGGAAAATGAGTAAACGGTGAAGCTTTAAAGCAGTTCTCAATGACTAAAACTGCCACTTAACCATATTCACACACGGTAGTGCTTGAATTATATATATATATATATATATATATATATATATATATATTTATTTATTTATGTATATATGAGTGTTTGTATATGTGCACACAAATGAAGAATGTTTTTAATATATATATATATATATATATATATATATATATATATATATATATTCTTAATCTTTTCCGAACAACATGCCTTGAACTGTATTCATCCTCAGTTCTGTTCCCCCAGGATCATCTGGTCAATTGATTGTCTTAGTAAATTTATATATCTACTTATAATCTCCTCTTAATGTCTAATATATGTAGAAAGAGCGGGTCATCCTTCGTAGGGACGTGATGTCCCTCAACAAATAAGGTTATTCCGTAATCGTGTCTGGGGAGTCGGCTAATTTCAGTTAATGTTTGTAGATGTGATATCTACCGCCTGCATACCAGCAGTAACTATCTTAGTTGTATATGACGCGTTGCTCGTCACATCGTAGAATGTAGAACTGGATGAAAATATAAGAATTTAAAAAAAATCGAGGCATAGTCAATAGATTGCGCCATGGCCCATATCGTTAGGTCGTCAGTATTGCACACTTCATGAGTGCGACGACCTGGGTTCGCGCCTATGTCGGAGCACGTCACTGATGAGATGCAGTACATCGAAACCCACTTTGGGTCTGGCGTTGTCCGTTGTCGATGCAATTGCTCGATTCTATCTAATTCTGAGTTCTAGCTTTATCCTGTAAGGTGTATGTGAACGGGAATTTATATATCTATTTATAATCTCCTCTTAATGTCTAATATATATATATATATATATATATATATATATATATATATATATATATATATATTACAGTAATAATTTATTTAATACCTACAGACACAAGTGTTTCATCCTTTCGGGAATTATCAGTGCAAGGTGATACGATTACTACCGGTCGGGAGATTCGAACCTGATCAAGAAGCCATCTCTGACTCTATTAGCAAGGAACAAACCTCACGAACAATCTCAACCACGAGGAATATCGTTGAAATTTTAACAGTTATTTTTTATATATCGTAATATCCGGCCATAGTGATCTAATGATTATAACGTCAGGATATATGCATGCAAGCTTAGGTAAACGACTTTCTATTTCAACTTTAAACTACTCAACAATAAGAACCGAGTTTCTTAAGGGGTTGACATATATATATATATATATATATATATATAGGGTTTCTATGCCTTTAATACATGACTTTACGTACAAATACACGTGCATTTAAGGAAGAATTTGAAGAATTAACGTTTACCAAAGTTGTATTAAAAACTTTCAATCCTACTTATCTCCCTTTATTATATCGCTTTTAAACAAATGCATGTCTATTCAAAGAGACATCAATTTCTGTTTTTGTATTAAGCACTGTCTATTATCTCCCTTTAATTTAACGATTCAAACGGAAATGTTTCTATGCATAAGCAAAAAATAATTCGATTTTTACTGCAACTTAAAAAAATAATTATTTGATGCTAATGAATTTTTAGATATTAATGAATTTTTAGCATTTAGTAATTATTAATCGAATGTTAATATAATGTTTATAGATATTTTTCTGTGACTCAAATAACGTTATTCACGTCACTGAAATTACGTTTATTTAGGTATGACACTAATAAAGGCGGACTTTTCGACTCCCCATAGCAAATAAATAACAGTAAAAACTTGTAAAATAAAATTGATTCATTGTAATTTTGCTGTATTCTCAATAAGAAAGATTATAAAAAATCTTACTTTTTTACTCTTCGTCAAACCGGTGAATTAAAAAAAAATTCCCCAAAAAGCTAAAAGCAGGAAAAATGGAATCGAATTTTATTTCTACATATTTTGACATAAATAATGAAAACGACGCGATTTAACAAAAAAATTCTCTCAAAAATCAAACAATTGATCAATTTGGTTAATTTTTTTAAATACTTATTTGGAAAAAAGCTGAATTATATACAAACTAAAATAAAATAATATACAAAAAGAAATTCTTATATTTTGCCCTCTCCCCAACGCGATCTTATCAGAAAGTTTGTTTTCGAGAGAGGATTTACATTTTCTTTTTTACATATTAAAATATAATGAAATGCTGAAATAAACTTTATCTAATTTTGGGTCACAAACATTGCTGATTTATACAATTTTTATCGATTTTTCCAAAAGAAAAAAAAATGTTGAAAAATATATTAAAATTATTCAATTTTACAACACCTTTTAAAATTATTTATTATTTATATTTGACAAATTTTACCCGTGTAATTTCAAACGATTTCCAAGGCTGAACTATATTTGAACTGTTCTTGTGAAGATGACTGTGATCAAGCAATTGTTCTGTAGGTTGGAATATATTATTTCAAGCCAGAGGTAAAATTTTTACTTGTATTTCACTTGACTAATGATTGAACCAAAACTTTAACAAGGTACAACGTATATTTGTAATAATATTTGTTTTTCTATATTTTTAATGTTTAGTTTGGCTGTTTTTCGAATAAAATTGACGCCATTGTCATATTTTGTCATTTTTTAAGGTTTTGTTATTTTCTGATATTCAAATCAAATTTTATCAGTTTTATAAATATTGTTCATATACGATTTGAACTCTAATCTTTCTTCTTCCATATATTCGACTCAAATTACGATGAATTAATTTCATTTTACTTGTTTTACTTTATTTTTGTTATGAGTGTCGAAAATTAGTGTCGTACGTACGTTTTATTATGCCTATAATCAAAACTCTGTGACCATCAGAACAAAGAAGTCACAGTTTGAAGTGACGAATAAAAACTGTTGGCATTGTTCTACCCTGCACAATATGTTGTTTTATTAAAGACAAAAGTGGTATTCTTTTTTGACAATGACATGTAAACAGCTTGAACTCCCCCCTAAAAAAAACTCCGCAATATATATTATTTTAATTGGAATTCATTATTGAGATGAGTATTATTTATTAATCTTAATTTATTGTGGACTATTATTCTCATCTTTATTATAAACAACAAATAAAGATGAGAATAATAGTCCACAATAAATAAAAAAATTAACTCCGCAATATAAATAAAAAAATAATCAATTATTAAAAATAATAATCCATTAGAGAACAATGCTATTTAGTTTTATGAATTTTTTTCAATTCAATTTTCAAATATATACTTCTCTATTAGGAATCTAAACAAAGATTTAGTAAAATACATATTTTTCAAGTCGTTTTTGTTTTCAATTCGTCTGGTATAGAAACAAATACAGGATAAATGTTACATAGCAAAGCACATAGCATACGAAAACGCTAAACACATAAGAAATAGTGTTCTTTTTTAAGAAAGCATTGTTTATATTGAAAATTTGAATTCTTAAAAATAATAAACCGTTACAAAATTTTTACATTTGCGTGAGGGTTCAGTTTTACCTATTCATTTGAAGAGAAAATGATCGCTCGCTTCTTCATACCTGTAAAGCCAGAATATCTCTACTATTTTATAAAATCAACTTTGTCTGTGTTCCTGTGTGTCTGTGAGTTCGTTTCCTATGGACTCGCAAACAGCTGGGCCGATTTTTATGAAATTTCACACGAAGTAACATCATGTGCTTGACAGTGTTCTTATATAGTGTTTGTATTGGAATGTCTTCGATAAGTATAAATAATCGATCTTATTATAAATTTTCTTAATGTCTATCTGTGTGTGTTACGCGGTTTATCTCAGCCTACAGGCAATCCACCCAAGCAGGTAAGGTACCGAAATGAAGCTTATGACCCAGCGGATGTTTTAGTGATATTTATATCCATGTTTAGTGTATGGAAATGCAATATAAAAAAAATTGAAAAAAAAAATGCAAAAAAATATCGATTTACTAAACAACGTTTTATTTACTGGATATTTTTCCGGTATTCACCGGAAGTTATTATCTCCCTTAGTAAGTTCGATTTACTGTGTGTGTGTGTGTGTGTGTATGTGTGTATTTCTGTTGATTCCACCACTTTACTAGTTTTTAAAATACATGAACAAAGAGTGAATTTTTTCAGTTAATTTACTTTGTGTTTATCTCAGCCTACTGACAACCAACCCAGACAAGTAAAGTACCGAAATGAAGCTTATGACCCAGCGAATGTTTTAGTGATATTTATATCCATGTTTGGTGTATGGAAATGCAAATAAATAAATAAATAATGCAAAAATGCAAAAAAAAAAAAATAAATAAATAAAAATAACGATTTACTAAACAACGTTCTATTTACTGGATACTTTTCCGTTACAAGTACTTAAGTTTGTCCAGCTGGGCAAACTTGAGTTCTTGTAATCGAAATGATCCAAATGAAAAAAAGAACATACAATTTTGACCAAAGTTATCACCTTACACAGTCCAACAATGACTTCTGCTAAAAAATGTGACTTGAGCTAAATGGGTGTAACACTGGCTGGCACTTGTCTTTATTAGTGGCAGTTGGAATGATAAAGTAATACCAATGTTAACCTTAAAAAGAAAGAACTTTATTTGTTTTTTACCTGTTGGAGAGAGTACATCTCTTGTTAATAAGGCTGGCCGGTAGCGTTCGTCTTGTTGGCTCGGTGGCTAAGCGTGTACTAACAACTTGCCTGTCATGCTGGCTGGGGCTTGGTTAAGGAGAAAGAGAGAGAGAGAGAGAGAGAGAGGGAGAGAGAGAGAGAGGGAGAGAGAGAAACAGTATAGGAGTAGGAGAGAGAGAGAGAGAGGTGAGGTGAGGAAAGATCTTTTAACACACAAGTTGGAAACTGATCCGGTCACGACATAATTTTCGACCTGACCCCTGCTAGTTGCTAAGCAATAAAGAAAGAAAGAGAAAAGCTAAGAAACTATTATTTTTGGGTAATGGTATTATTTTTGTCCTACTTCTTGGCTTTTAGGGGTGACTCAGGTCAGTCTTACACGGGATTATTAAAATTGAGAACAATATATATTTGATTTAAAAAAGTGGCAGTTCCAAGTTAAAAACTAAAACGAGTCAAATGAAATATAATAAAGATTTACGGAATGCCATACCGTTGTGTGTTTTTGTTTGTGCGTATGTTTGTTTGTGTGTTTGTGTGTGTGCATGTGTATGTTTGTTTGCGTGTGTTTTGTGTGTGTATGTGTGTTTGTGTGTGCTTGAGTGTTTGTGTTTTTGTGTGCGTGTTTTCTGTGTGCTTGTGTGTGTGTTTGTGTGTGTGTGTGCTTGTGTGTGTGCTTGTGTGTGTGCTTAAGTGTGTGTATGTTTGTGTGCCGTTTGAGTGTTTGTGTGTTTGTGTTTTTGTCTGCGCGTTTGTGTTTGTGTGTACGCTTGTGTGTGTGCTTATGTGTGTGTACGTGTTTGTGCGCGTGTGCTTGTGTGTGCTTGTATGTGCGTTTCAATTTTAATATTACTTAGAGACGATGGGAATCATTAGATACGCCTCCTGCAAAAATATCAACAGCAAAATCCAAACAGCTAAGATAACTGCACCATGCATAACCACTCGAATTTACTAAGACTAAACGAAGTTACAGATTTATATTTATCCTTGTCTTTGTTGTAAGTAACAGTTCTCTCCCCTTTCCTTCATAGTTGTTTCTCTCTTTCTATCATCATCGCTTAATATCATTTTGTGTTTTATGTATTTCTTTATGAATTGTTCTTGCCATTATATTGCATTTTATAATAACTAGGGCTATGGCAACAGCATATTCTACTGAATTTTATAATAACTAGGGCTATGGCAACAGCATATTCTACTGAATTTTATAATAACTAGGGCTATGACAACAGCATATTCTACTGAATTTTATAATAACTAGGGCTATGACAACAGCATATTCTACTGAATTTTATAATAACTAGGGCTATGACAACAGCATATTCTACTGAATTTTATAATAACTAGGGCTATGACAACAGCATATTCTACTGAATTTTATAATAACTAGGGCTATGGCAACAGCATATTCTACTGAATTTTATAATAACTAGGGCTATGGCAACAGCATATTCTACTGAATTTTATAATAACTAGGGCTATGACAACAGCATATTCTACTGAATTTTATAATAACTAGGGCTATGACAACAGTATATTCTACTGAATTTTATAATAACTAGGGCTATGACAACAGCATATTCTACTGAATTTTATAATAACTAGGGCTATGACAACAGCATATTCTACTGAATTTTATAATAACTAGGGCTATGGCAACAGCATATTCTACTGAATTTTATAATAACTAGGGCTATGGCAACAGCATATTCTACTGAATTTTATAATAACTAGGGCTATGACAACAGCATATTCTGCTGAATTTTATAATAACTAGGGCTATGACAACAGTATATTCTACTGAATTTTATAATAACTAGGGCTATGACAACAGCATATTCTACTGAATTTTATAATAACTAGGGCTATGACAACAGCATATTCTACTGAATTTTATAATAACTAGGGCTATGGCAACAGCATATTCTACTGAATTTTATAATAACTAGGGCTATGACAACAGCATATTCTACTGAATTTTATAATAACTAGGGCTATGACAACAGCATATTCTACTGAATTTTATAATAACTAGGGCTATGACAACAGCATATTCTACTGAATTTTATAATAACTAGGGCTATGGCAACAGCATATTCTACTGAATTTTATAATAACTAGGGCTATGACAACAGCATATTCTACTGAATTTTATAATAACTAGGGCTATGACAACAGCATATTCTACTGAATTTTATAATAACTAGGGCTATGACAACAGCATATTCTACTGAATTTTATAATAACTAGGGCTATGGCAACAGCATATTCTACTGAATTTTATAATAACTAGGGCTATGACAACAGCATATTCTACTGAATTTTATAATAACTAGGGATATGGCAACAGCATATTCTTTTCATTGTTTTGACACTCGAGTATATATCCGACATAGTTAGACACAGTTAATGAACCGAGAACCACACCACTCTATATAAAAGCATATAAGATATCAATGGATACACACTCGAGAGTCAAAACAATGAAAAGAATATGCTGTTGTTCTAGCCCTAATTATAACTAGTTCTACCGAATCAGCGATGTCCGGTTTTATCAATGCTAGTATAGAAAAACATTGGTTTAGTTGCACATTTTAAAACTTATACGAAAAAGAGCAATATAATTTTATGTTCAACAGTTTAATTATTTCAATAAGTATTCAAATAAAATTTAGAGTGAAAAAAAAAAAATCAATATGTATAGGCGATAAACGCGCATACACAAAACCATGGAAAGCGATCGCAGAATATTATTAATGCAGACACGAAATAGAGGATAAGGTAGTGGTTTCCCCCCACTCTCCATCAGTGAATAATCCTAAACGTGGATTCCATGAATAAAGCTTCTTTCCTAGAACTGCCTGACTTGGAACTCTGTTTCGCTGGTCTGCTTTCCAGTTGACTACAATATGGTCGTCTTTAAGACCAACTTAAACAGGTTATTGTCGAACCGTCCACTTAAATAATCTAATTATACCAAATTTCCACTACTAACGATTACTGCGCTAGTGTCTCAATGAATACCGTGCACTCATTAACCCTTATCCTTGACTGTCCTCTGGGCCTTAATAAGAAATGACCCCATTGTAAAAAAAGGTGCATAACAACATAGACTGATGTGTAACAAGTCTGTAAGTATTATAGTAACTTAGGAACGTTAGCAAGTGATCATTTCAGCAAACATTCCAACAACAGAATCAAGCCGATCAAACTGGCATCTTTATTTGCTTTTATTAATAACGGGAGGAGGGGGAGGTCGCCCGGTTTTGCTCGGTCGTAAAATGCGCTTAAATATGATACTTTAATTTGCCCAGATTTCGTATATATTATTATAGAGTAAATAGTAAATAAATCAAAGAATAAAATAAATATCTGTTTATTTTGTAATAATGCGTTGTTTTGGCTTCAAACGTATCTAATATGTTTTTATTTTATTAAAAAAAAAGTATTTGGGCGCTATCATCGAAACCGATAGCAAAACTGTAGCATTCAAAGCTGGTGATGTCACCACTTTACCAACTTGACACGTATATGAAAAATTAAAAATAAACTACGATGAATGTGCAAAATGCATAACGATTTTCTCAATTTTAATAGTATTTTTGGATCCCTTAAAAACTATTTTAACCGGCTAAAGATTCATAAAAAAGCGGCTCGTAAAAATTCCAATCATTTGCAGCCCCTAAAGCCGCTTTGAGTTTGAAAATTTGGAGACAGACAGACAGACAGACAGACAGACAGACAGACATATAACCTTTTATATATTAGATTTGGCAGCTATCAGTTATTTTGAGTCCAACTTGCTCATCATGAAAAGACTGACACTCGGCCAAATTTACTCTTATTAGTAATACTTAGATGACTTAGATGTTAGGGGTATTTCTATCGAACCCTGTTGTATCAATGATGAAATAGAAGACGAAACAGAGTCGCATATCTTATCTCTTTCCATTTGTTGAAAACAGCAACGGTAAAGTTGTGGATCACAGGAACTTACAAAAGTTCGTTGACCGAAATGAAATGATTAAGTGGATAACAGCACGGGTTGACGACCCGAGCGTGCCAAGTTCGAACCCAGTTGGTTGCATACAATCATTTTCTCTTAAAAATGTTGGCAATCATTACGTGGTCCTTCCTGCAAGAATGTTAATAACAGAATCCAAACGGCTGACAAAGCTGTACGATTTTATTCATACGGACGTACATTTACTAGTTTCAAAGTTAGTCATTGTTTCTGTTTGGCTTGTAAAATATTTTATTTATTTAAACTAGAGAAACCTGTGGAAATTCCACAGCAGCATCTTCCATGTGTGATATATTGCTGCCGGATATTCTGTGAACGTTCACCATGAATGGAGACCCCGTTATATTATTGTAACCCTTTTATTAAAACTGTGAAAGTATGTATCTAATTATTCTAGTTAATGTAGTGTCAGACTATATCTGATTATTACGGTTTATCTTCAATATATTTTTTTTTGGTACTAGTTTATACACATTGGTTCTATTTGTTTATTCTGAGTATTTCAGAAAAATCCATGCACTAATTTTTTAAATATACATGAATAATTGTAATTTTTTTTCGTTCCTTATATTATGGCCGATATTATATATATATATATATATATATATATATATATATATATATATATATATATAAAGTAGTAGCGTTCGCGTCTATGTGTACAACTCCGCATGGACAAAGAAATACATAAATCCGTTTGAGGCTATTTCTTGCAAAGGAGATCTGTGTGTACACCTCTCCTGGTAAATCCGTTATAGACTGTAGACTGTTTCTAGCAAAGGAGATTACGCATTCAATTATCTGCATGATTTCTATATATAGTATTTTACAAACTATATCTGCACTAAATGAGTAACCTCATTTGCATATTACATTAAAGAAAATCTATTTTAATAATTAGCTCGATGTTATTAATTATTTCCTGTAAAAGAATTGTTTTAATTCTACTATTTAGGAATATTTTAAAAAATTTATTTAATTAGTTTATTTTTGATTCAATTTATATTTGATTTAATTTATTTTTAATTATTAATAAAACAGTTACGCTTAAAACCGGAACTCACATATAAAACTATGAGAGTTATTTCTTTTCAAGTTAATAATTGCATGGATATAATTACACGTAATAGTTAAATAAAGATAAAAAAGAAAAAAAAAGCTAATAAGGAATTAATTAAAAAGAATGTTTAAAAGAATATGCAAATTAGCTAGATCTTTTACAGATGAATGCAATTCTTCGACACATATATAACAAAGTTTTTTTCTTTTTAAATAAATAGAAAAAAGGGGGTTTAATATGAATATTAATACACACAAAAAGAAAAAAATTATAGGAATATATATATATATATATATATATATATATATATATATATATATATATATATTGGGACGATTCCAATATGTTTTCCAAGTCCTATACAATTACCAATTTCGTGATAAATTCCCGATTTCAATATACTTACCAATTCCGATTCTTTATAAATATCTAATTATTTAACTACAGAAGTTGTTATTTTCCCCGATTTTCGTTAAATACAGTAACAGATATGACGGGATAGTAAATAGTAGGTATAGACCGTTTCCTACCCTCGAAGAATTTCCAGCAGAAACCTAACAGCTAGCCGTGGTTCTCTCCGGAGTGTACTGCTGCCATTGCGCACATAATTTTTTTTCCATTGCTTTCAACGTTACAGATGTGCCGAGACTAAAACCGCTTTCAGGACTGATAGCAATCACTGTAAAAGAGTAATGAAGAACGCAAGAGAGACTTGTATGCTCAGTCCGTCAAGTCCAAAGTGGCTGAGCAACGGCTTAGTTCCCACCACTTTTGGCAAATAGCAAACAGGATCCTGAACAGAAGTGTATGTTCTATCCCAACTATCATCAATGGACCTAACATAATCTCGTCAGCATCAGACAAAACCAAACTCTTTGCCAAGAACTTTGCAGCTAATTCTACTCTATGTGACTAAGCACGTCAACCCCTCGTATTCCCCCTGTATCAGAAAACACGCTATGAGACATGCACATATATGTTTGTCATGTTGCCAAGCTAATCAAAAACCTTGATTCCAGTAAAGCAACTGGTCTTGATGGCATTCCAACTATAGTGCTAAAAAGCTGCAACTAGAACTAGATCTCATACTTACAAAGTTGTTTAAGCGTTGTCTTAAGGAGAATTGCTGCTCAACACCCTAGAAAATCTCATCAGTATACCCTTGTCTTGACCTATACTCCTGACCTAAATGGAGCACGTACATTAAATCCGTTGCCAAAGTCGCTGAAAAAATGATGGGATCCTTTTATCGATCCAGTAAATATCTTACTCCTGATGCAATTCTCTACCTAGAATACTTATTAAATACTAAATACTTTAATTTTCTTTCTATTTTTTTAAAAAATAAATCTTCATCTCTATATTGCTTATACATTTTCTTTAGTATGTACAGATCTACCAGGTCATTTAACTCAGAGTCCGGAGATCCTATCGTAACATCAAAATGGTTCTCTCTATACTTTGTAGTCCACAATTCATTATCATATCTAATTAAGGGGTTCCTCGCTATTTTTATAATCTTTATTTCTAATTTAGTTACAGCTAATTTTAGTGCTCTGCAATTGTAAAATAGTGAATTTTTAATCATAACTCCCAATCTCAACGACAATACTTATGAACCATATCACAAACCGAACGAAACACTATTCTATATAGATTATAAATCTAATTATCCTAAGAGTATAAAAATGCTATTATCCCCAGTATATAAAGATTATTATAATGAAGCTTTAAGTAAATTTGGCTATCAAGGAAAATCAAATGTATAAAGGAGATGAATTAGCAGAAAATATATAATATAACATGGCAATGAAAGGAAGAAGAAATATAAAGAATAAATATATGTATAAAAATAAAAAATAAAAAATGAAAAAAGCATATAATAGTAGTAATACTATTAAGAATAAAAGAAATAGGCGCAAAAAACAAGTTTGGTTTAATCCTCCTTTCAACGATCTTATACAAAATAATATCTCTAAAGAATTTTACAAAATAATTGATAAGAACTTTCCCCCAGAAAATAGATTTAGTAAAATAATTAATAAGAACATTGTTAAACTTTCATTCTCGACCGCTACCAATCCAGGTAATACTGTATTAGGTTCTAATAATGGTAAAATAAATAAAATAGTGAATAATAATAGGATTTAATCAGGTGAACTAAATCTGGAGAGAAAATGTAATTGTAGAATACCTAAAGAATGTCCATTGGAGGACAATTGCTTAATTTCTGAAATTGCATACAAATGTAAAGTTAATGTGGATAATAGTAAAACGATATACCTAGGAGGATTTTGATCTTTATTTAAGGACAAAAACCGAAACCATGTTGCCTCTTTTAAAATTGAACCAGAAAATGAACCACATAGGGAGGTGGATAATGATAGAAATAGAGATAGAACAAAAATAATGATTAAATATTAAATATTAAATAACAATTATTAAAAACAAGAAGAAAAACAAAACTGCATCAGGTGACAGGGTTAAGGAACTTCGTAAGAATAAAAACGATTTTGAATAAAAATGGCCAATAATAGATACCGCTAGAAAGTATAAGCCGAGTAAATCAAAACGATGTAATCTATGTTTACTTGAAGCATACCACACAGGTAATTCTAAAGCAGGAAATTTCAAACAAAAGGTTAGATGATATACAAAGCTGTCTTCATAGAAATAAATTCCTGTTATCACGCCTAAAACCGGCTTAAAATATATTTGAAAAATAAAAATTTACTCAAGATGTTGAGGGCAAAATATAAGTGTAGATAAAAAATGCTTAAATTTAATACTAAAATATTAAAATGGTGCAATAAATAAATTATTAGATCATAGAAGAAATAAAAATAATTTTAATTTTAATAATAGTTATGGATAATAAAATAGCACCCGGGTGGTTTCAATTACACGAAGATTAGGATAGATTAAAATAAGTTTAATCAAAATATTAAGTTGAAAAAACTAACTGAAAGATTGGACTGAGAGTATTATAAAGAAAACAGTGTTAGAATTATAAATTTAAAATTAAACAAATGTGATTAATAAATAATAAAGTCTAATTACTAAAATATTAATGTGTTGAATTTCGTTAAATTGATAAATTGGTTAAAAATTGACTAAATAAAGTTATCTCCCTTTGAACATGAAGATTTAACAGTTTATAAGTAATAGGAAAGATAAGAAATTGAAATACTTAAATAATGATAAGAACTGAAAAGATAAATTTAAGATTTAAATTATTAGAACAAACAGTATGAGATGAAGATTAATTTTAATTAATAATATTAAAATTAAGCTTTTAATCACAGATCTTTCTTAAAAAATGAATTTTTAAGCTTAAACTAATCAGTATATTGTAGAATGTAAACAAAGTTTTATGAAACTATCGTAGATTTTGGAAGGAATAATCGAGCATATTATTTAACTAGAATTGAAGGGGTGGATTAGTGTTTGGAAATAAATCAAATAAATAAAAATATTGGGCGTGTAAAATAATCATAAAAACAAAAAAATATTTCAAAACATTAAATTGATATTAAAATAGGTAACTGGTTGAAATATCATTTAAAAAATAGAAATACGAAACTGAGGCGATTACTAAATACGAAGGCAATCGAAAAATAAAATACATAAAGAAAATTTAAAGATGGTGTGTAAGTAGGTCCAAAATTGCTTGGGCTATAAAAATAGAGATTATGATTGTATTCATATGTGTATAAATAGTGTATTTGGCTGTCTGAAGAGTACGAGCTGTTTGGGAATATTTTTGAGTGATATAATATTTAAAATTATCCAAATTTTCTTATTTTATATTTTATTGTCTTGATTTTTGAGAAAATAAATCATAGTGCGCCACATAGGATAGCTTGCCCGGAACCATGTGTAGTATCTGTTTAGCTGTTACACTGTGTTGATTTTATTTTTGTTCAAATCCAGATTCCACATTTTATGGGAAATTGAATTTTCCCAGCATTAAAAAAGTGCTCGTGAATAGACAAATAAATAGAAACAAGTTGTTGATAGACATTTTGAGGCGGTGACTAAAAAAATTGCTTTTCAAATATTTTAGCATGTATAAATATTATTACATATATGAGAAGAGCCAGGAAGAATTAGTGAAATTCTTTAAGAAGAAACTTAACAGGATAATACAAATTACATACCACCTATAGCCACTATGTGATATCAACAATTTTCCTCCTTTATCGAATTAATTACTGTAGTTCTCCTATCCCCCTCACAGTTTCAGTGTATTATCCTTTTTTTAAAGCCCCATTATTTCATTCCTAATGTAGTTATCACTGGACGTCACATCCTTAACATGCTACATAGCACCTTCCTCCCTTTCTAATGAGAAGCTTAGGCTTCTAAATATCTAGATATAAAGAGCTTACTTACCCTACACCCCTAATCGATGTAATCTCTCTATTGAATCAATGATTAAATTTATATGCATTAGTACATTTTTTTATATTGTCGTTCTTTTATTCTTGATCTTCTAAATATTATTAGCTTGGTTCAAAAAATGTCGTTTATATATATATATATATATATATATATATATATATATATATATATATATATATATATATATATAACAGAAAGAAAATTAAAACTGTAAGTTGAACTTCACAATTTATTGTTCAACTGAATACTCCAAAAAAACAATTTACAAAGTCCTTATTATTCTTATTATTCTTCTCATCAGAGGATATAAAGAAATCAGCAAATTATATTGTAGCAATGCTAGAATTTGCTAGTTAAGACATTAAGTGAAACCGCAATTTATTGTAGTCATAAATTGCCAAATGAAATGTTGGATATGTAAAAAACTAATATAAAAACAAACCGCGCATAATATTTCAGCTTGAATGAAACTCCTCTAGACTTGATCCAAAATGCAAAATAATCTGATTGGAAAGTTTCCAAAAATCCGATTGGAAATTTTACAAAACAGCTGAAATAATGAAAATTGTTTTTTTACCGGGCAGTGTAGTAATCCAAAGAGAAGTCTGTCTCTAGTCAAATGGGGCCTTATATTAAGAAGAGAGAAATCCAAAATAAGAACCTTCATCATCGGCTTTCTTTTTAATACATATATATATATATATATATATATATATATATATATATATATATATATATATATATAATATAACTACTTCATTTACTCACACAAATTTAATATACGAAAGTATAGATTTATGCGTAAACTTTAAGTATTTACTTCAAAAGTGCTCAATACGTAGGTAGAGCTAGTTAGTAATTTATAAAAATATATATGGCGATTAAGCTACACTGAATATTCTGCGTTTCATCCACTGTAGGTTTCGTCAGGCTTATGCGCGAATTTTGTGGTTGCTTCTTGTTTTTATATATGTTGAGGATTTCTAGTTAGCCAATCAGCTTTCTAGTATCCACCGTGCCCCCTCCTATCAGCCAATGGGCATGCATTTTATCGAACAAAGGATCTGTTTTCGATCTACAGACTCGAGATTTGACATTAGGGGTATTGCGATTTGGGAAAATTTTTTTGATCCGTTTTTGACCAGAAATGTGGCTGTCAAGTTGTCAAAGTTCAACGATTTGACCTTTGAAAACTCTACCAAACTTCTCCGCCAATTTGGGGTCTAAACATTTGAAATTTTAGATATAGATTCTTTGGACATGCATCAAACTTTATAATTTTATTTGAACCCAAAATAAATGTTAAGGGGTCAACATTGGGGTCAAATTTAAAAAAAAAATGACGTTTGCGACTCTAACAAATTACTCAGCCAATTTCTGGTGTAAACATTTGAAATTTTACATAAAGAGGATTCAGAGATAGGGCAAGCTTTTTAATCGGTTTAGGTCGAATATTTGAACTGCCAAGGGATCAAAGTTCAAAAGATTTGACTTTTGCGGTGTCTAGCAAACTATTCAGCTTATTTGAGGTCTAAACATTTGAAATTTATACATAACGGGTATTCAGACATGCGACAAGTGTTTTAATCAGTTTTCGGGCGAAAATTTGGTTGATAAAAGATCAAAGTTGAAAGAATTGACCTTTGCAGATTCTACCAAATACCTCCGCCAATTTTCGGTCAAAAGACTTGAAATTTTAGATGTAGGTAACTTGGACATGGGTAAAACTTTTTCTATTTTGATTTGTGACTAAAATAATGAATGTTAAGGGGTCAAAATTGAGGTAAAAGTTAAAAAAAACATTACCTCTGCGTTGTCTACGAAATTAGTCAGACAAATTTTGGTCTAAACATTTGAAATTTTACATAAAGCGTATTCACACATAGGGCAAGTTATGAACAGTACATAGGACCCGAGCAAAGCCGGGCTGAAATGCTAGTATATATATATATATATATATATATATATATATATATATATATATATATGTTTTGTAGAAAAAGAAATCCCATACATGCTTAAAGAAAAATAATAATATAGAAGGCATCATCCCATACTTTTTAATTTATTGCTTCAAATGTATTACCTTATTAAAGTAGCATACAAAAACAAAAATAAATAAAAATAAAAGATAAAATAAATAAATAAAAAAAAATTATGGTGTGCATATATAGAGTTCCGGTTCCGGTTAAAGACAGATGAGAGTCGGCTGAAGAGAGCCTGAGGCGGACATTAAGAGCAGTCCTCAACTACCGGGCTTGAAACCGTCGGTACCGACTACCGATATAAATGTAAATTCCTGTATATATTATAATATATATATATATATATATATATATATATATATATATATATATATATATATATATATATATATGGGAAGACACGGGAAACGGATGTATTTAGAACGCTTCTTGCTCTATGTGAAAATATCCCCTCCCAAAAAATAAATAAAAATAGGTGAAGAAACTTAAGCGAAATTGGAGGCTTCAAGTTTGTGCTCGTGAAAATGCCATCATTTGTCAGGCATAATTTTTCGCTTCTAAATATCTCGCATAGTTTAGTAAATATTTTTATGTGCATTATAAAATTTTTATTGAAATATTCGCATAATTTTGTTTTCCTTAGAAACATCCGTTTCTCGTGACTCACCCTGTATATAAATATATACTATCAGAGGCGTCCGATTATGTCTGGTCGTAAAATACGCTTAATATAATATTTAAACTTTTTTAAGATTTCATATTTATATATATGTATAGTGTCAACTCTGTACCGATTATTATATATATATATTGTATCCAATATACAGTCGTGATATTAAAAGAAAAACATATGACTTGAATGCAATTAGCTAGAATCCAAACCGAAAACACAACTCTTGGTAATAAGGACTTCTTGGTGTAATTATTTATTAGAAGATTCAGGCAAACAAGTAAGGATGCCTGGACGACCACAGAGTTTTAATATATATATATATATATATATATATATATATATATATATATATATATCTGTGGCAATATATTTTCTTATAATATATGCCAATCCTTATTTAAGAAGCTCAATGTAATTACAGAGCAATATAAATGACAAAAGACAATATTCCAAAATTTATGATGATGACTATCTTAAAATTTATTCCTTTAGTTCAGTTGACAATAAAATTCAAATGGCGTAATGGAAACATAAGGTATTTACAGCTTCTCTTCAAATTTTCGGTTTAATCATTTCAAAACGCACTTTATTTCCTTTTGACTGATTGATTGTTGCTATTTCTTCTGATGCGTTAAGGGCACAATAGATTCACTGATTGATATAATAATTAACTGATTGATTTTGCGCTACGAAACAGATACTGTCAAGAATCGTAAATGTCAACTTAATTAAAGGAATAAATTATAAGATGGTCAACATCATGAATTTTGGAATATAGACTTTTGTCATTTATTCACTATATATATATATACATATATATATATATATATATATATATATATACACGAGCAAACAGTTAATAAAACATGTTAAAAACACTTAAAAAAAGAGTTAAAAACATATTTAATCTGAAAAGGAAACACTAGATAAGTGGATAGTCCTTAATCCGCGGAGTTTCGAAGAAATACTTTCCTTCTCATCAGATGGTAGGAATTAGCAAAATGCGGGATCGGATTTTGCATGAAAAAGTATTTAATGAAACAACAAGTAAGTCAAAGATCTTACTTGAAAACAAAAAAAGTGAAGCAGAGGGAATATAGTCAAGAAAAAGGTGATTACATATATATATAAATGATAGGAAGTATATATTATAAATTTCAAGATGTTGATCATCTTACCGTTTATTTATTAAGGCATGTTAAAATGTTCAATTCTTGACAGGATCTGTTTCGTAGCGCAGAATCATTTATGTAATTATTATGTCAACTTTTGAATTTCTTCTACCCTATTTAATAAATATTGACATAATAATTACATGAATGATTCTGCGCTACGAAACAGATCCTATCAAGAATTGAACATTTTAACATGCTGAAAGAAATAAACGGAAAGACGGACAATTTCTGCAAATTTGAAATATAGACCTTTTGTCATTTATTTGTATATGCTGTGTAGTTACATCGAGCTTCATAAATTAAAGGATTGGTATAAATAAAAGGTGAAATATAATTGAATAACCATATTTCCCCCCCACACACACACACATATATATATATATATATGTATATATATACAGAGAGAGAGAGAGAGAGAGAGAGAGAGAGAGAGAGAGAGAGAGAGAGAGAGAGACAGAGTGAGAGAGAGAGTGAGAGAGAGATAGAGAGACAGAGACAGAGATATAGAGTGAATGAGTGAGAGAGTGATATATAGATCCTCAACCAGGATCGCTAAACATTCATTCTTAAAAATGATTTATTTTTCTCTATATTACTTATAAGGACAAAATTTATTATGTAAATACTACTACTACTACTACTAAATATGGAGAGAGAGAGAGAGAGAGAGAGAGAGAGAGAGAGAGAGAGATGTAGGTCCACACCCAAGACCGTTCATGAATAATTAAAAATAATAATGTCTAATTATTCTGGAAACTGTATTGACCATCATTATAAACAGAATAATGTCCGTTCTGCCTGAAATCATAACAACTCAGTGCTTACAATATTATATGGAATCATAATAACTCAGTGCGGGGCAATATTACATAAATATACATGTATTTCTGTGTATATACGCAGCTTTTTATAGTTGAAGCTGTCTTGAACAGGGTTTTGAATGAATTCAGATTACAAAACAATCGTAACACTTACCTTGTTAGACTTTTGCTTGCATATTAATATGTGTTAGATAAGAGAAAGAAGAAAAGAAAAAAATAACTAAAAAAAAAAATTACAAAAGTATGAATTATCGCTTCACATTGTATATCTTTCGTTTCTTTTCGTTTTTTTTTGTATCTACACAAATATGGACAGTTTCCCAGCAGATAACAGTTCACACAACCGTTTCATAGTTTCACCTTCAACCAAAAGGGGATAAAACAAAACAAACAACGATTATCTCAGTATGACATTCAATCGGGCGTTTCGTGTTCGTATTATTGTAGTTCCACTTCTTCCCGCCAACATGCTTGTATATAACACGAGATTTGACCTTCCTAAATAAGTCTTAGTCACTGAAAAGTTACCTCACGACAAAGATCCAAGTAAGCAAGATATGACGTCTCGATAACGACGTCTCGATAACGAATGAGATCTTTTTACAAAAAAACCCAGAAAACAAACAAAAAAACAAAAGCAAAAACAAAAGCAAGGCATTTCGATGCTAAATACTTCCCAAAAGAAGAAGAAGAAGAAGAAGAAGAAGAAGAAGAAGAAGAAGAAGAAAAAGAAACAGAAGAAGAAGAAGAAGAAGAAGAAGAAGAAGAAGAAGAAAGCCATTTTTATATTTTCAATATTTAATTTAAACATTCTTAAGCCGGATTTTTGTTTCTATATCTTTATATTTGAACTAGCAGATAACCCGGCATTGCTCGGTCGTAAAATACGTTTAAATGTGATATTTTCATTAATGTAGAGATCGTATTTATTATTACATTAGTCTGGGTACCGGCGTTGTCCGGGTGTTTGCAGGTGTGTGTTAGGCAAAATAATAATAAAAAAAGTGTAGTATGTAGTAGGCAAGCAGGCTCGAACCCGTGACGCGAAGGCGGTAAAAAAAAGAAAACAAACAAACTATCTTACCGATGCCCTCACCGTGGTTGTGGCGTCACGGGCGGTCGAAATAACGCCTTTTATCCGACGCCCTGGAAGCGAGGGTTGAATGACTTACAAAAATTGTCAGCGAGAAAACCCGACCTTCCCTGTACAAAAGTGCCCAGTTGAGGGTGAAGGAATTAATGTTTTTAGCGAATTTTTCGATAGTTGTTGTGCGAAGGGTCGAGCTTTAAAATGATACCAATCTCGTGAAAATCCGTCGCCCCTGTCGAAAGTTTTAGGCAGACATAGAAACATAGATACATACATTTAAATAGATTTTTATTCTTTATATTATAGACTTTTTTTTATATTATAGACTTTTATATATATAGATTATATGGAACCCAATATATAGTAATGATTTAAAAATGTAAATAACAAAATAACTCGTGCGCTACCACCAAGAATCGAAACCAAAACGTTTTTTTTTTATTGCATTTTCACCCCAAACAAGGCACATTGCTACTTTGTTGTAGGGGGCTACTATCAGGTACATAAGCATCAGTGGTACTGTGTAGGGAGTTGGGCAGTAAGATGTCGGTTCACGGTACACTTGAACTTCTGCATGTCAGTACAGCAGGGATCCGGAAGAGAATTCCAAAGTTTAGCAGTTCTGGGGAAGAAACTACCGGAGTAGAAGGCTTTCTTAAATCTAGGGATCTCTATTGTGAAGGGGTGGGATTTTGCTGCTTGTCGGGTTTGTCGGGGGTAGTCACGTCGAAGGGGCACAAGTGCTTGCAGTTCGTCAGAGCATTCACCGTTAAACTACTTGTAATACAGGCAGAGGGATGCAACATTTCGTCGATGGGGCAGAGGCTGAAGTTTAGATGACAGTTCAGGACCTATCAGATTGGCGACTCTCTTTTGAACCTTGTCTAGGAGCGAGAAACTAGTAGCAGATGCACCAACCCAAATATGACAACAATACTCCATACATGGGCGAATGGTGGCCTTATAGAGGTGTGGGATACTTTCGGGCGTTAATAGCTTTCTAGAGAACCCACCTTTTTCGCTGCGGTCCTGGCAATGTTCTCAATGTAATTGTTCAAACTCATGTTTCCTGTGAACGTTAGGCCGGGGAGTTTAAAAGATGTACTTTCATATAAAGAGTCATTGGCCATTGCTATTGGTGGTAGGGAAGGCTTCTTGTAATTATTGAAGGAAACAAGGTTAATTTTGGCAGCATTGAATGTGACCATCCATTTTTGTCCCCATTCCACTACAGATCAGAGGTCATCCTCTAGTGCTCCTGCCATTTCCTTACATATGTGTTCATTTGTTTTCCTGTCGTATTTGTTATAGACCGTGGTGTCGTCAGCATATATACCCATCTCACAGACAATTTTGTCAGGGAGGTTATTTATGAATATAAGGAATAACAGAGGTCCAAGGATAGACCCCTGAGGCACTCCCACATTTATATCATATTGTTTAGATGTACGACCGCCAAGGACAACCTGTATTTTTCTCGTATCTAAGAAAGATTTAATTATGTTATGTATTCTTCCAGTGATACCGTATGATCTGATTTTCTTGAGAAAACCCTCATACCATACCCTGTCAAAAGCCTTAGATATACCTAGAGCTACCGCTCTACCCTCCCCCGCTTTGTCCAGTGAATGGTATATACGTTCTGAGATTACAGTTAGAGTGTCTGCTGTGGAACGGGCTTGCCTAAATCCATATTGTTGGTCAGTAAGAAGTTTAGCATCTGTAAGGTGATGGACTAGAGCATGGTTAATTATGGTCTCAAACATTTTGGCGAAAAGTGGGAGGAGGCCAATGGGGCGATAATTTACTGGGTCAGTTCTTTCGCCAGAATTCTTGAAAACTGGTACTACAGAAGCAGTTTTCCAGCAGGCAGGGAAACAAGATTCATTAAAGCATTTGTTGTAAAGTTTGGAGCGAACTGAAGCTACTTCGGCGGAGCACTTTTTTAATAGCACAGCCGGGATGAAATCAGGTCCACATGCTTTTGCAGTGTCAAGATTTCTTATGATAGCATGCACCTGAGAAGGGGTGATTTTCAGATCGTCTAGTGTGGCGTCTGTCCGCAAAGGAAAGCCAGGGAGGGGGTGGTTTGCAGGGTCCAGTGTAGAGTTGGAGTCAAACCGACTGGCAAGCATGTTAGCCTTCTCAGTTGCAGAGCAAGCAACCTCATGAATATTAAATAGCGGGGGAATTGTTGATTGCCCATTATTTACTACACTGTTGTAGATTTTCCAGAAGTCACAAGTTCCTACTTTTTGTGCTTCGATGAGTTGTTTAGTGGTTTCAGTAGATTCTCTCTTAGCTGTCGCTATTTCTTTCTTACAGTTATTTTTGGCTTCTATATATGTCTGTCTGTTTGATCTGGACTTGTGTCGGTTAAATCTGCGGTATGCTTGCTGCCTTTGCGCTATGACAGCTGCACAAGTAGAAGTAAACCATTGAGGATAGTGGAGCTTGCTATAGAATTTGCGCGTGCTTCAGTTGCCGTTTTGAACCATTCAGTGGTCTCATTTGCGCAATGTTCAGCAGGAAGTGAAAAAATATTTTGCCATGGAGCGTCCTTGATGAGATCCCTGGTGACTTCCCTTTTTATAATATCTCGTTGTTTTGAGCAGTGGCTCTCCAATTTTGGCTCTAGAGTTTAGGGCGATTTCAACCATTACCACTGCATGATCGGCGTTCCCTAGAGGGTTGTGAGCATTCGTTACACAGTCATCAGGAACTGTGGTCAGAAACAGATTTAGAAGTGATGCGTGTTGTTCTTGCTGGTCTGGGAAACGGGATATCTGCTGTGGAACGAGCTTGCCTAAACGTAACCATCTGTAATAGGGAATGAGATATAGAGAAGTTATGTGTTGTGGTACCAGCTGCGTCTGTGTAAGTAGAAAATCCAAACCAGTTGCTGTGGTGGACATTGAAGTCAGCAAATACATGTACTCGTGCGCTAGTGTCGATGGAAAGTGCTGTATCTATGCTGCCAGAGACTTTGTTTATTAAGGTACAGTCCTGGGTCAAGGGAGAACGATAGAGAAAATAAAAGTAGCTAATGTTATGTTGCATGTTAAGGCTAAAGTACATAAAGGCTTGATCGTCCGATTCTAGTTTAGTAAAGAGGAGGGTGTTTCGAATGTAGACTCCAAGCCTATACATATGTCTGTCAGAGTCCTTACGGCAGAGTGGGATATCCGGGCATGTTAAAGTGCTAAGATATCCGAGGTGTTTGTGAGGAGAAATGCTTCAACATCATTTAAATTAGTTCTAAGCCCACGGATGCTCGTAAATGCAAGCCTCAAGGGAGAATGCAGGTTGGTTTTGTTTGAGTTTTGGCCTGGTTTTAGCGTAATTTTTTAATGTACTGTCATTTTTATTTTTAAGAGTTTCAATTTAGGTAAGGGGTGCTGAGCAAGTGGTTATGCAGAATAGCAGACATGCAACACAAGCAGACCATCAGCTGTCCCTCCATCTACTAGTATTGTGGCCTCAGGATAGCCCACCGGGGATGAGTGCAGCGCCCCTTTCCATGCGCTACATAGCACTACAAACATCCCGATATTATACAACTGTTGATTGAGCATCCGCTGTAAGTGCTACCAAAGAGTTAGGGCTTCTTTACTACCAGTCGTAAACAGCAGCCAGGAACTGTTTATCTGGTACCCTCAATCCATTAGATGATGGTCAACCCAATCTGCTTGGACTGGCATTACGACATTCAAACACTCCCAACTGTCCAGTTTAAGGGATGGAATGTGTCGGGAGTGGGGAAACAGCGTTCATTGCCCTAGTCAGGAAACAAGATCGACCACCGAATATTTCTGTCGACTCCCTGTGATTCGACCTCTACGCCTGGCTAATAGACAAAGAAGGAGTATGGGAGCCGGGCGAGACAATGCCTATCTACTTCTTAAGCAGTTTAGGTTTGCAGACCGGTAATTTGTTTGAGTCACCAGCTCTAGGAAAGTTGTCATCCAAGACTGGAGAGGCCTTCATCCCCTTAGGTTTAGCTTCAGAGTTTTCCTTCTCCTAGACGGATGACCTGGGAAGATCTACGAGTCCATCAGTACCGAGAGGATTTGCCCCGCGTCTGGGTCCTAACCCACGTATTTCTGCGACCCCGCATGGGTGGTTAGTGTTTATACTGGGTTAGTTTATAAAGGTTATATATCTACTGAGAAATTATACTCCTCAAAGAGATTACGGGACATTGCTATTTCATTGTTTGTTACTGGAGGAGGAGGTGAGTAAGAGTTCATGCAATGGACGCAGCTATATTTGCAAACAGGTTTGTTGGAAGGAGTTAATATGGCTTAATGTTTTTTATCCTTTAAATTTATAATTGAGGAAAGAAAAATAAATAAATAAATAAAATTTTCTTCCTTTTTATTTTCATGTTGGCTTAGGAATAGGATAATGCGTAACAGAATGCCTTGCTATTACGAATTACCTAAAATTGTTGTACAAGCTCTGGATATTTTAGATGGCAGAAGGATTAATATGTATATTCAATAGATACAAGTGACGTCATTTTTGATAAGTGCAATACAGTACAGGTATACGTATCGATTCAGTTTTTGTATTTAACATTGCAAAGCTAAGGAAGAGACAGCTATTGCTATGTAATATAGATATCTGTAAATCTAAATACAGACCGTAATTAGTAAGTATCTAACTGGTTAAGAACATACAAGTGCATGCCTTAGGGGTAGAATTGTACAGATGTTTAGTGATCATGACTTCCAATCGGTCAGCATGCGAAGGTTAAGGGCTGAAAGCTGAGGACCTCCATCCAAGTCGTGTGTAATGTATGAGTGTTAGTGGAAGCTTGGGGAGTAGAGCAGATTGTTAGTTTTCAGGAGAGGGTTAAACTTACATAATAGAGTAGAATTAATTATTAAAATTTTGAGTGTCGAGTAAAGTTTAGATAGAGAAGAATTAAAAAATGTTTTTTTAAATATAACATGCAAATCAGACATAGGCAGTCGTCTTGGAGGTAAAGTATATATTGGATATACATAGCAATCCAGCAGGGGTGTTTGCACCGTAATGAGAAAAAAACTATTAGTGTATGGTGCGTCGGGATTTATAGTAAAATACAGTCAGTTTGGTCAGGCTCAGTAAAAATCCTAGCGACGTAACTAAGGTCACTGTGCATTTAAGTTACAAATATAATTGAAAGTAAAACGATGTTCGGTGATTTGATATTGCTAGCAAGGAAGTAACATTGTCAATACAAGCGAGCTTATAGTAATAGTAGTCATTAAGTATACTACTTAAATAAAGTCCCAGCTTCTTCTAATATAGGAGAGAATAATTCCCGGTTTGTGGAATATTCTGGAATTTATTTTGACAGGCCTTTTTTTATCGCTAGTTTACTTGAATATAGCACGGGTGAGCAGTGTTTTGCCCTTTCGAATGGGGGGGGGGTACGAATTTCATCTTAGGATGTTTCCAAGACAAGAAAAATAAACACACAAATAAATATACATAAATAAAACAATAGAAAAACAAAATTATAACGAGGCAACATAATATACATTTGTTAGGAGTTAAGATGAATTTTTAAAAGATTAGTACTTAACGCTTGTTTTAGGTACAGTGATTCTGGCGTACGTTTTGCTTGGCCGAGTGATAATATGGCCATGTCTTTTAGATGTGGAAGAGAATTTCAGTTTCCAGTTAGTTTGTTCACGTGTGCCTATCTATATTTATAGAGGAATAGTCGTTATGTTCATGTGTGTAAATATAATTAATTTATGTAGTTTAGCTTACGATTTACTTTTTCCTTTGATGTTAATGCCTGAGCTATGAAGACACGTTTGTTTCAAAGATAACAATGAAAACATAAATCAATAGCTATTACGTAACGGATACATATTCGTAATGCAGTCGTTCGACCTTCACCTGACAAATGTCACCTTCAAACTTTTTTTTACACTTTTTCACCGATTTTCCTCGGCTAAAACCAACATATAAAGTTTCGCATCGGTTCGATTACTGTATATATGAAGTTTCATGTCTGTAGACCAAAAACTGACAGAGGAGATTGGTAAACAAATTTTTAAAACAAATATATATACTCATACATAAATATATATAGAAAGAGGTTGGTGTTTACTATAAACTTTTTACGCAAATATTACGCAAGTATAAATCATGTAGAATATTTGCATAAATATAATGATACGTAATAGTTAACTAAAGATGATCATCCTATAAGAAAACCGAAAAACTAATAGAGAATTTATTACAGTTAATGCGTAAAAGAATATGGAAATTAGCTCGATTTTTTGCAGATGAATGCAATTCCACGACCACGACATATATATATAACAAAGTTGTATTTTCTTTTTGAATTAATAGAAAAAAAAGGATTTTCAATATGAATATCAATACACAAAGCCCCCTAAATATATAGAAGTTTTGATAATGCTGGCTGTTCTCTTTTCATGAGAAATATTTAGCTTCGAAATTCCATGACCTAAATAGAGTTTTCTTTTTTTTTCACTTCTTCATTTCTTTTTTATTGATCTGATGATATAATAAAGTTCTATGTAATCGATAATCGGAGAAATCCAATCATAGACGGAAGAGTGCAATTTTGACAAAGCTTACACTTTTACACTGCCTAACATCATAAGTGCATCTGAGAATTTTATCATTGCACAAGCAGAATGGCCTGACGTATAAAATCAACAGCAGGTTCTTTGATAATATAGAGACGCATTAAAGATGGATGTTTTTGTTTAGAGCACAATCAAATCATGATACTTGACTTTTTCATTTTAAATTTTAATTTAAGCCATTGTATAAAAATAAATTTATAAAATCAACAGTAGGTTTGAAGTGCATGTAGACGACAATATATAAGTCACTGTAGAGAGATATGTGAAACTTCCTCCTGGTGCACTGCGATGGGGATCCGACTAGAGTAAATTATCAATTTATTTGATTGAAAAAATAACTCACCCCCATCTCTCGAATTACATTAGCGAAACATTATTAGTATCAAAATATTATTATTAATCTCAAATTCACTCAGCTGAAGTTATTTTTCCTTATGTTGATTTGAGTCACCAACGAAACTAATGGAACCAGCTAGGCAACCGGGAATTACCCGGGATTGCTACACATAATAAAAAAAAACTCTAACTCAGCTCTATTTTAACCATTATTGATATAGATTTCACTGATTTCGACGACAATAAATGTATTAGAAGTGTGAAACATTCTTTGATCCTCATTCTATCCCGAGCAATGTCAGGTGCCCCTGCCAGTAACAAAGTATAGAAACACGGAAAGTATATGTATTCTTTTAGTTTGATTTAAAAATCGATGTCATAATTGTACGCTCAGGCAATATCATGTATATACGTATGTTAGCACTTTACGCCTAGTGTTTTTTTTTTTGAAAACGAGATCGCCCGTTCAGAAAATAATTATTGGTGATTCATCAGATATCTCTAAAGCCCACAATTCCGATTTTTAACCATTTTAAAATAAAATGTTCCAAACTCGAATTCTATCGCATCGTCTAATAAAAGGAAAATTTTAAATAAATACATTTTTAAAACTGATGTTTGTTTGATTGATTAATCCATTACAAGAAAGCACCTTACACAGCACAAGTGTATTTGCGAATTTTTATTACCACACAAGCCGAAAGGCACGACATATAAAATCAACAGTAGGTTCTTTGATATGACAGGGGCGCGTTCGAAATAAAGGTTTATGTTTAAAGCACAACTGAAGCATGATACTTGACTTTTGAATTTTAAACTTTAATTTTATTTTATCAATTTTTATAAAATCAACAGTAGGCTCTCTTCAGTACAATGTAGACTAGAATGTATTGTTGACTAAGTCAGTACCGGAAGGCATGTAAAGCTTTCTTCCGGTGCACCGCGATGGGTCCCCGACTAGAGCAGGCAATCTATTGATTTGATTGAAAATGGACAATTCCCCGATTTTGATGACAATAAAAATACGGGAACGTGTTCATAATTCAATCCAGAGCAACGTCGCGTTTCCTGCTAGTACAGGATATTTATGGCTAAAAATATTAGACGGATGAAGATAATTGATATTTGTTTTATTTTAAAAATAATATTTAACAGGCAATGAAATTATTTTTACGGGAGAAGAAAGGATTATTATTTTCTTAATAGTATTGAGTCTGAGTTAATATTTTCAAAAGGATTATCATTATTAACAGTGAATCATAGAGATTGATATGGAACTCTTGCATCAAATCTCTTGTCACGATCGCTGGAAAAAATGATTCGATCACCCTACCGCTCCATAAGGTGTCTCACTGCCGTTGCAATCCTCTATCTGTATAAGAGCCAGATATGTCCTAAAATGGAATATTGTTACCACATTTGGACAGGAGCTGCTCGGCGCGCCCTATCCTGCTTTGATGGAGTTCAAAACAGACTTCGTAATCTGGTAAGCGATACCCTTTTCTCTTCTCTGCAACTTCTTTCCCAAAGAGATGTTGCGAGCCTGTCTCTGCTCTATCATTATTTTCATGATAAGTGCTCGACTGAACTCCAATCTATGGTCTCTCCTAGCCAAACTTACATAAATAACACTCAGCTAGCTACAATCACTATATATGACTTCCCACACTCCCTATCTATGCATAAATCTAAACGCAGATTTCTTGAACAAAGCTTTTTTCCCAGAATTGCCCGCATGTGGGACACTGTTCCGCTAGCGTGCTTCTCGGTTGAGTACAACATAGTAGCCTTCAAATTCAATGTAAACAAATTCTTGTTTAGATGTCCCCATAAATAATCAAATTTTACCCAGTTTACACTATTAACGATTACTAAACTATCACCTTACATTCATCTCCACAGGTTCCGCTAGTCGGTAAAAGCATATTTAACAAGCTGGCTCTACATGAAGCTGTTTGATATCAGATAAATCGAGCAGATGCAGAAATCGATCAATTGAGATCGAACATAGATTTTAGATTGTATTATGTGACGTGTGTGGTCGTACAGATTGTCAGGTGAAATTATCATCGATATCAACTGAATAAGAAGTGAAAAAATAATGACAAACACATTCTTTTATTTTATTGTTTCTGAATTTTTGAGGTGACGATCAATAATTTCTATTATTTCTTATTAAATTTTTTTTTACTCACGTTCATTTCTAACAAGACATATCGCCACTTGGACATAAGAGTTACTGTTTGGGGCCATGCCTAGGAAATATTAACAAGATGTTGGTTTACATTACATTTAAACTTCTGCATATCAGTAAAGTTAGGGAAGCAGGTAGCAGGAAAGGAATTCCAAAGCCTATTTGTTCGAGGGAAGAAACTATTAGAGTAGAAAGCTTTATGGCATTTAGAGACCTCAACAATGAAGCGGCTTTGTCGGGGACATGTATGTCGAAGGGGGCACAAGTACAAACAGTTCATTAGAGAACATTCCATTAAAATACTTGTAAAACAGGCACATGGATGCAACATTGCGGCGATGGGACAGGGGCTGGAGCTTAGTTGATAAAGTGGGACGTATTAGATTGAAGTCCCTTCAAGACGAGATTACAATTTTACATTTAGGCGTGATATACCGACAAAATTGCTCTATCAAACCGAAGCATGCCAGCCTAACAAAAAAAATATTTTAAAAACTTAAGCGCGACAAATCAACAAACCTTATGCAAGCTTAACCGTGACAGACTACCGAACGTGCTGTTACAAACCTATTAGCGGAACGGATGAACCAACTGACAGCGTCAAGATGCTTGATTGTATCTAAGATGCATCCATTTAGTTTGCGTGTTTAGCGACGGAAATGCAATCTCAAATTAAAGCGTGTCCAAAGGACCAACCGACTTTCGAAGTCTTTCAAAAGACGCATGTAATAAAATAATTAATCGCACGGAATAGAACCAAAAAATTGCTCTATCAAACCGAAGCATGCCAGCCTAACAAAAAAAATATTTTAAAAACTTAAGCGCGACAAATCAACAAACCTTATGCAAGCTTAACCGTGACAGACTACCGAACGTGCTGTTACAAACCTATTAGCGGAACGGATGAACCAACTGACAGCGTCAAGATGCTTGATTGTATCTAAGATGCATCCATTTAGTTTGCGTGTTTAGCGACGGAAATGCAATCTCAAATTAAAGCGTGTCCAAAGGACCAACCGACTTTCGAAGTCTTTCAAAAGACGCATGTAATAAAATAATTAATCGCACGGAATAGAACCAAGAGGGAGAGTCTAGTGGCAGTGCACCAGTTCAGATGTGGCAACAATACTCCATGCAAGGGCGATTGGTGGCTTTATAGAGGTACATGATACTTTGGATTATTCGGGCTACCGTTTGCTTCTTGAGTATTATTCTCACAACGTTTCGGCAAATGTAACCTCAGACCTTCTTTGGGCATACATTGTCAAACTCTAGAATCCTTCTATCAAACACGTGATTCTGTACGATATTTGAAACGGAATCGTTTATTTTATCCAAGGAGGTAGCAGGTTCTCGTTCTATCAGCCATGAAGTCTTAAGCAATTCATGATTGTATTACATAATGTATGAAGTACTAGGTACAATTCAGTTATAAGTGAAAATTTTATGTGAATTAAAAGTACAATCCTCAGTGCAGGCGATACTAAGAATACACTTGCGAATTACCTATTACTCGGTTATAGCTGACGATAGGAGGGCATGCTATCATCGTCGTTTAAATAAACGGTTCCGTTCGAAATTCCGTGCAGATTCCCAAGTTCTACAAAATACGAGGAAAAAAGGTCGAAAACATTGAAAAAATAACAATCAAGATGAGAACAGTAATCCGAATAATCCAAATAATAATATAAACTAGTCTACCCGTCGGCTTTTAAAGGGTAAGATGAAAAATGATCAAAATAAAACGTGATTTTGAGGTTATATTGTCTCTTGTCTTGAGAAAACATTTTTTAAATAATTAATGAAAAAAAAAAAAAGAATTAGGAAGCCTCCAGAGTAATACTGCATGCACTAATTAAAATTAAGAAGGCCCTACTAAAAGCGCTACTAAAACCAAGTGTCTACCCCTCTCCTTGTAGAGAAAATATATTTAAGTAATGCAAAACATAGTCAAAATCCATAGGAACGCTACTAAAAGTAGTAAATATGGTTATAAATATGATTATATATATTGTATATTTATATTTAAATCAGTTTTTTTTAACTCAACGGGGTTAAATTACATTTATTTGTTAGTAAAACATGTTAAAATAAGTTAAAACATGTTAAAATAAGTTAAAATAAAAAATATTGTTGACCTTGTGTATGCTTTGAATAGCAGCAGTGGCATTTAATATCAGACTTAAGACAGGCCATGAAATCGGTAAGCAGACGAATCGTTTGAAACCGGAAGTCACAAACCAGATGGACGTTTTAAACGCCTAAGCAAGCAAGCTGATCTGAATTTTATAATTATATAGATATTAGATAGTACGGCACGGAAACAGGTTGTCATGTTTAGATAGCGTTTGCAATTATGTAGACCAAAAATTAGAAAAGATAAAGAGGAAGAGAGCACGTAAAAAGAAGAGAGAGAGAGAGAGAGAGAGAGAGAGAGAGAGAGAGAGAGAGAAGAGGAGATTAAATAGAAAGACAAAACCTTCAAACTGTTTGCCACATTATAGCTTTCTATCTCCCTTATGTCACGTGGTTCCATTAAGCCAATCAACGCTCAGTATATCTCGTCGTTTTATTTGTTACTAGTACTCTCCCCTTTGCAACCACCTTCTCCAGTGTCCTTTATGAACATAATTATGATCGTTTGTACCAATTACCAAGGCTAATGTTAAAAATAATATCTATTTTCCGTTTCAGTCGAAGGTTAACACCGTGTGTGTTTATCTAAAGTTCGACTTCAAATGGGGTATTTACATCAGTCAATAAAACCGCACGTTTTAATTTCGAGCATTTAATAGAATTATCTCGACAAGTTAAAAAAAAAAACTAAAAAAAAACTTTGCAATATAACCTTTTTGTTGATGTGTCACCAACATGTCCTCGAACAGCAATAAAACGAAAACTGTTGTACATTGATTACTGAAACCTGGTGGACAATTCAGTTATAGACTGAAGTTTATTTGTACCAAATACGCTTGCATCGCAGAAATGCGTATCTTATTAGTGATTTTTTCGGCTTATGGACCAAGATTCTCAATGGAATTATAAGTCAATGGAATGATCAAACATTCCTTAGCAATATACACCTTCTTCTGCTATATCAGTAAATAATTCAATTCTTGTCTTAAAACTTTACAGACTATGTCAATTTAGCTTTTACGCGCAGATCATCATATAATGACTAGATCACTCTGACTAACGTTAAAAACATTTAATGAAACAAATGTTTAAAATTCAACAACATCTCTCGCGGTTAATGGTAGCCGAATGGATGTGCTTCTTGCTAATGAAGCCAGAGATGACTTCTGTCGCCAGGTTCAAATCTATCGACTGATGTTAATCGTGACATCCTGCTATGAAGATTCCATAAAGGATGAAGCAGGTATTTGATAATTATTATAGTAAATAATTATGTCAGCCCCTTTAAGAAACTTGTTTCTTATCGTTGAGCACTTTCAGTTGAATTAAAAAAAAATCGGTCGGTTTAGCTCTTACGCGCAGAACGTTATAATGAAATAAATGTTTAAAATTCAACAACATCTCTCCGGGTTAATGGTAGCCGAATGGATAGTGCCCTTGCTAATGGAGCCAGAGATGGCTTCTGTCGCCAGATTAGTAAAAACCTGATAGAGTGCTCAATACTATTGCAGAGCAAATATGTGTTTTAGTTTTTTATTACCGTTTTATCTGTCGAATAACGAACTGTTCTGTAAAGTCTGAGGAGGCTACATAACGGTCAAAAAACAGTCGCGTAGCTGAAACAAAATGTAACCAAACAGAAAAAAAACGGTAATAAAAATTATACGTATATATATATATATGTATATATATATATATATATATATATATATATATATATATATATATATGTTCATTTTTGAGTAAACTGTCTTCGCACAGTTTAGATAGTGATTCAAAGAAGGGCTTTACAGTTGGTTGTACAGTCTGCAGATTTTTTGGGTTAATCGAATTTAGATGAAAATCGAGAAGGAAGAAGTTTACCTCTCTCTTCTTTTAGGAGGAACAAAAGATTTGGAGTGTCCGTTAATTTCAAGGTGGGTATTGATGCTTCCATATTTGTCATTCTCGGAATTCGAAAAATGCTATCCTTGATTTCCTGTGTCTCTTTTGCACATTGCAAAATAAAAACGAGATAAATAGTTATTTGCAGGGATAAATTTTCATTGTAGATAAGTCGAGGCATCCAGTGAAAAATGAGGTCGCGTCTTTACAGAGATGTTTAAAGCTGATGGGAAAATAGGCCAAACGAGTTGAGTAAGGGTGGGATCTAGATGTTGTGCTAGAGTGGGGAAGAAAGGCAATGGACGTTAAAGTTTAGTTCTGGTTTAGTTAGGGGAGGGGGAATAGATTCTAAGTTTTTAAGGTTGTTTTTGATGAGGATGGATGTGTTTTGTAATAGCCGTGATATGTTTTTATTAATCTAATTAAAAATATTTCTGGTTTCAGTGTGCTAAAACTATTCTTAATTATTGTATAAGTTTATAAGAAGATGGCAATTAACGTGTTCTATTTTTAAGCGGGTGTTAAATTCTATATGGGGAAGATACCTAGATTATATTTTCCTGTGTAAGGAGATGCGTTCCTGTTGTATTTTTGTTGCATTGATGTTCTAAAATTACATTAAAATAACAATTTTCTATTGTGCGAAGTTTCTTTTTGCCTTCTCAATTTGAAGCTAATTTTTTAAATTGACGTGAATACAAAGATACTTCAATTAAAAGTCAAATATGAACAGGTATTATTACAGAGGAATAAAAGGTGAACCAAATGAGGTATAGTTTTTTTTAAGGTACCATTCAATTTAGCTTACATTTGTGGGAACATGATGAGAATTAGCAGCGAACCGGATGTTAACGTATCCACCATGAGAGATAAAATGAAAAATCGTCTTTTGCACATGGCTTCACGTATCGCTTCCGCTTGGGAAGAAAAAATAAGATAACCACAAAATAGTTATCGACCAATGGCAGAGCTCCGCGCCTAAAATAAACACCTCAAATATCACAGTCACTGAGAGCCGGTTTGCCACTATAAAACGAGGGATTTTAGGGAACCAGAGGAGAGAGGAGGAAAAAGAAGACGAAGGCGCCGGGCTGCTAGCTGCTGATGAAAGAAGTCACCCGCTTTCCAGTTACAAGCCAGGACACGCATCACCGACAGCAGGATGACCGGTCTACCCCTACCATATCCATCGTCCAAGAGATAAGTTACGTTTACGAACATTCATTCCTTGCCAATTCATACATACCTACAAACATTTTACGAACCTTCATTCCTTGTAAATTCATACATACCTACAAACGTTTTACGAACATTCATTCCTTGTTAAATCGTACATACCTGCAAACATTCTACGAAATTTTCACCGTAATACAAGCTGTCAAATATCTCAATCGGACAATCCATTCTTCGTTAAATCACATTCCATCCTACGAACACTTTGCCTCTTCTAATACAAACTGTTAGTAGTAAATAAAATCGGTTCTCAACCTTCAATATTCGTCTGTCTTTAATTATATGGAGTCAGAATCTACATACTTTCAACGTTGCTCATTTCATGTATTCTTTGTTGTGACCTCTATGGCGTCCTTCCTACCCCTAATCCTTTCATAAAAACCGAGGCCATACATTTGCAGTAGTAGTGATCGTGTGAGTGTGTGTGCACAACTCCCCATTGCCAAAGAAATATATCAATCCGTTTTAGGCTATTTCTATCAAAGAAAATTTCACATTCAATTTTATGCGTCATTTCTATATATATAGCAATTTTCAAACGAAATCTGCACTGAATAAGTAAATTCATTTGCATATTACATTAGAGAAAATCTATTTTTACAATTCATTCGATCATCTTAATTATTTGCTTTAACAGAATCAGTTTAATAGTACTATTTAGAAATATTATTTAAAAATTATTTATTTAGTTTATTTTTAATTCCGTTTATATTTGATTTAATTTATGTTTTATCATTAAAATCTGAAAAGAATTACGATTAAAAACGGAAGTCTTATATTAAACTATAAGTTATTTCCCTTTAAGCTAATACTTCAGGTTTTTTGTTTGAAAATAAGGGCTACTTTTTTATTTGCAATTGATTTACACAAATCACAGGTATCTTTTTAAAAATCGTAACCACTTAAAACTTTGTTTTTCTATTTTTTAAAGAAGCGTATTTACAATAACATGTCAATGTATTTTTTATGAAATAAAATCTATGCGGCGTTATTGGAGATTGTATCTTTGATAGAGCAAGTATGGTACAAGGCCGCGTTGCCCAGGTGGAGAAACATTAATATATTTTATTTGGAAAGGTATATGGCAGGTGTATTCAAACGCAACTTCATAACACTTTTTTATATGGTCCGGGCAAGACCAGGTAGCCTGCTATATATATATATATCAGGGTTGAAGTAACCAATAAAGTTTTAACGAGGTTAATGCAAAAGTGCGCAATACCGAAGTAGGGTAAGATATACTTTTTATTTGTTTTACATAAGCATATGTCGATACACATTCGAGAGCATGTTTCGATCAGCATATTACAAGTAACTAAAGACCTTTTAAGGTAATATTACTTATACAAAATTTCAGTTAGTAACCTAACTGAACTTTTTTTATAAGCAATGTTACCTGAAGTGGTCGCTAGTGACTTATAACTTGCTGACTCATAAGCGTGGCGCATGTAGGGGAGGGAATTCGACTGTTCAAGGCCCAGGAAAGCTAATTAATACCAGTAATTAAGTTATCGCTAAAAGTAACAATAAAAATATTACTATATATATATATATATATATATATATATATATATATATATATATAAGTTGTATTCAACCAAACAAAACACACTAACACTGAGACGCAAAGGTCAACTGTGAATAAGGAGCCAGGTTTATATAATTATCTTAAATGCATCCAGTTGTGCAGCAAAGTGTTGGTTCACATTACATTTCAACTTCTGCATGATGGTGAAGTCGGGGAAAAAGGTAGCAGAGAGAAAAGGTCACAGATTCAAGGAAAGAAGTTATTACATTAGAATGCCTTCATACATTTTAAGATAATCAATCGATATTTTTACAAGTACTGACCAAAGACAGATTTTCAGTGGCGAATGTATCTATGGATGCGTGTGTCTATGGATGCGTGTGTGTATGTGTGTGTGTGTGTGTGTGTGTGTATGTGAACGATAGAGAGAGAGAGAGAGGAAGAGAAAGAGAGAGGTAAAGTGTGTGTCTATGTGTGTTTGTATGTATGTGTGCGCGTGTGTGTGTGAAAGAGAGAGAGAGAGAGAGAGAGAGAGAGAGAAATGGTAGAGATAGATTAAGCCTCCGAGTGTGTATGTGGGTGTGAGAAAGAGAGATAAAGGAAGAGAACGAGAAAGAGAGAGAAAGAGAGAAAAAAGAGAAAGAAAGAAAAAAGAAAAAGATAAAAAAAGAAAGAGAGAAGAAATACGGAGTAAGATTCCAAACGCTAAAAATCCAACTTGGTAAATTGTCAATTTTTGTCAAGATTTTCAAGAAAAATAATTAATAAAAACCTCTGATTATTTTACGTTAAATCTATATATCTATAAAAGCGAAATTGTCTGTGCGTCTGTGTGTGTACATTTCCCTACCAAACTACTGTGTCAATATTCAGTCTACAGACTCGAAATTTGACATAAGGGTATTGAGATTTCGAAAAATCTTTTGAATCGGTTTTCGGCAAGCAAAATTATTTTTAACTTTATACATATACTCATAAATATTACTAAAGTAAATTATTTTAATTAACTTCACGTAATCATTACTATATATATATATATATATATATATATATATATATATATATATAATTTTGGAGTACTATTTACCTTAATAAGTAAAAAATTAAAATTATAGCAGCCGATAGTGGTATAGATTATTTTACTGGTAGTTATATTAGATTGAAGTTTACCATTGCGTATATCAGGTAATCACTACACCCTTTTGATTTCATTACTATATATATATATATATATATATATATATATATATATATATATATATATATATATATATATATACTAGCTGTACCCTGCCATGCGTTGCTGTGGCTTAAATTGGCGCAATGGAAAAAGTTTCAAAATGAGCAAATGCATGTTTCTTATGGGTTCAATTTCCCATATCGTCTGGGTACACAGTTTTTGTTGTTCCATTTTCTTAGCTGATATAGAGATTTTCTGGTTTGGTGACTCTTGAACATGTAACATAAATTGTCCATGTGAAAAAACAGTCAGTGTGTAACTGTAAGCCACACAATTATAAAGTTGTTTCCTGAGCTTTGTTGATGGTTATTGCAAACGACAATAAAATTGGAAAGTGCAGTTTCCTAAAGTGTAATGATGTATCCGATGGAATCATAGGAATGCGTGGAATGAAGATATATTCACCTGTGAAAGGTTCTGTTAAGATTGTTGTTTCTATGATATTGTTTGTTAATTTTTTTTACTGAAAGCCATGTGCCATTGCAAAGCTTGGATTGGTTTATATTTCACAACATGATAATTAGTATGCCAATTTTCAATTGTAGTACATACGGTGGCATCCCTGGCAAATCCAGCTGTTGGATAATTAACCCTTTTATCTGCTTCCACAACAGCGTCGATGGATTTGTATTTGACTACCTCACTTGAAATTTTACGTTGAATAATAGCGTTAAGTTCATGGACGTCTTTGTATTAAGCTGCAAGAATCGCTCATTCACTCAGTCAAGGGGAATTCTTATAATTGTAATATCTGCAAAAAACCTTTTAAACCAAATCTTATTTTGCTGTAATAAAATTACAGAAGTTAAGAGTCTAAGAATTTCGCTCTTAACTCGGATCAGCTGGCACTTTTCCGTACCCAATTTCCCACAAGTGATGCAAAAATTTATGTGCAGATCGAGCAGTCTGCAACTGGACACGCATATTTTGAGTTAAGTTTAATGCCTTTACATGGCACTAAAAAGTAGAGTATTTGAGGCAAGCATTTATTCCATCTGCTGGTGTTGATTGAGGAATTGCAGGTAACATTTGTCTGAAATCTCCTGCAGGCAATATTACTGCATTCCCAAATGGTCTGACGTTGCCAAGCAAATCTTGCAAGGATCGGCCAAGAGCCTCAAGTGAGTTTTTGCGTACCATTGTGCATTCATCTCAAACAATAAGTTTGCATTTCTTCAATATTTTTCCCCATACTTTATGTTTTGGAGATGTCGAACGTGAGATTTTTGAAAAATTGAATGTTTAATAGTAGTTTCAAAGTAGAATAAATAGTTCTTCTACTTGATAGCAAAGTCGCAGGTATTTCTCATGCAGCAAGGACTAAAGCCATGTCAATTTGTCACCGAATGGCTGCCAAAATCAATTTAATTAGAAAGGTTTTACCAGTTAATCCTGGTGCTGTTCAAGGTAGTAGTAATTTCCAAATAACTTCTAATCTCAGAGTAAATAAATTAGGTGACTAAAATAGGATTTATCCATGTTTTGACAATGCCTTATTCACTGTAATTAATTTAGAAGACTAAAATAGGATGAGAGATTAGATATGGACAGATAGAGAGGAAGATATATAGATAGAAAACAGAAAGTGAGAGAAAAATAGAGAAAGAGAAGGAGATAGAGAGAGAGGGATTGAGAGATAGAGAGAGGGGGAGAGTTAGAGAGGGAGCGAGACAGAGGAAAGGAGAGAAGGGAAGAGAGATAGAGGGAGTTAGAGAGAGAAAGAAGTTCAAAGAGAGATGGAGAGGGTGATATAGAAAGAAAGATAGATTGAGAGAGAGAGAGAGAGAGAGAGAGAGAGGGGGAGAAGGAGAGATGGGCGGAGAGAGATATTAAGAGAGGAAGAGACAGACAGAGAGAGTGAGAGAGAGAAAGAGAGAGAGAGAAAGAGAGAGAGGGAGAGAAACAGAAGGTGAACTACACTTCACCGCTTTTTCCCTCGAACAGTAGAGGAGAAATCCTTCAAGCCTGAGGCAATTTTTATTTTTGTTACTATCCAGAGTACCCTTTTTTCAGGAGCTAGATTTTCCACACATTAGAAACCTTCCGGGTTATCTGTATTTTTACCTAACAATTTAATAAACAAAAAGATATTGTAAAACTTGAATTTAACGTGAAAATACCATTGTAAAAAATAGCACGATAATATAAGTGCATAAGCGTCATTTTATTTTAAATATTTATTTTCCAAAGGACTGTTTGAATAAATTCACAATTAATTATTTTCCCAGCGTTTGGCTAGGCTTAACGCTAGGATAAGTAAAGTAAAATTTTAAATGTAAAAACATCAACAGAAAAAGACAGCCCCCCCCCCCACCACAAAAAAACTACCGTTCATTTGTATTTCTTATTAAATATTTGTGGAAAATGACATTTTTTTGTCAAATAAATAAATTTTAAGCAATTTTTGCAATAAATAATAGCAACTTCGTTAATTTTTACGCCTTGCCCCAGCGTATTATTGTTGCGTTGTGTGCACTCAGTCTATATAACTGCGTGGACAAATGGTCGCCGGACAAGTTTACCGACGAGTGTATATTTGGAATGACAACTAAAAGACTCGACTGTTTACAAAAGAATTCGAGTTTATTTTAAACAATCTTCCTTTACCTTTGGTGTCGGTTGTCACTGACTCCACTAGCGAGGAGAGAGAGGCGTTGAGAGAGTAGGTGGCGTGGCGGGGGTTGTGACAGAGGACAGACTTGTTTCTCACCGCGTCGGCCGCTACTCTTGTTTGTAAAACCAAAACATCTTTGTTTATATTGGTATCGGTCACGTTTCTCTAGCCCCAGCTGCGAATGTCAGCTGCATTCCGATCTGGTCATAAAATATTTGTTGATTAATTCAAAGCATAATTGTCCCAATAATCCACAACCGTCGTTTTCGATTGTAGGCCAATTTCCTTTTGTTTGTTTGGCCTTAAAACAATTATGTGTGTCACTAGCTCAGGTGACGCTCGTGTCCAACATTCCATGTTGGCATGGTTGAAACGTGACCCTCACATCACGTTCTTGGCTTGCCTCTCCGATTTCTTCACAGCCTGTCCCCTTATTATACAACATTATAAACACTCCAACCTCCCCATCTTAAAAACGGCTTTCAGAATACCCTCCCCTAACCTCACCATGTTAAGAATGGCTTTCAAGGTTTGGCGGGGTGGGGGGTAGGGATTTAATCCGAAAGCCGTTTTTAAAATGGGGAGGTTAGGGTGTTTATATTACGCTGGGGCAAGTCGTAACAATTTAACAGCAACTTTCTTATTTTTTATAGTTTAGAAGAGGTGAAACAAATTTTTGCGTATTTTTTTCAAGTATTTCTATAAACAATGCCGTGAAAGATACTAAACAATTAAAACGTAAACAAATGAATTTAAAATTAAAAATTTGGGAACATAAACAAATGAATTTTAATTTAATTTTTTTTAATATATATATATATATATATATATATATATATATATATATATATATATATATATATATATGTGTGTGTGTGTGTGTGTGTGTGCTGCATATGCTGCATATATATATATATATATATATATATAATTTTTAAAATATAATTATTCACTGGCACGTGTTTCGTCGTCTACGACTCATCGTAGACGACGAAACACGTGTCAGTGGATAATTACATTTTAAAAATAATATATATATATATATATATATATATATATATATATATATATATATATATATATATATATCGCTCGGTTCCGTACCGTACTCGAATGTAAACAAAACACATATAACTCTCGCTCTACCGCTGTTTTTGTCCTATCTATCTATCTATCTATCTATCTATCTATCTATCTATCTATCTATCTATCTATCTATCGCTATGTTCAGTACCGTGCTCGAATGTAAACAAAACAGATATAACTCTTGCTCTGTCGCTGTCTTTGTCTCAGTCTCTTTCCACCCTCTCTCTTTCTCTTTCTCTCTTTCTTTCTGTAAACACATTTAGAGAAACAGCGAAAGCGAGCGAGAGAGAGAGAGAGAGAGAGAGAGAGAGAGAGGGAAAGAAAGAGATAAGGAGAGAGAGCGAGAGGAAGAGATAAGCAATAATCTCTGAGCGGCTAAGTAATCGCTGAATGTAATATTAAACGCTGGCGTCGTGTTCGGTAGACGCCATATTGGATTACTTCCTGCACGTTCGTTTAAGTTTATAGAATTGTAATTTGGAATAAGGGACCGGTACACTCTAAACCAATGAGAATAGCAGGAATGTTTTAAGGGAGAATTTATTATTTTTCGAATCGGCGAACGGGAATTTAATGTTTGTACTATGAGTTTATGAATCAGTTACGAAGGGTGTAACCACAGTATCCGTACCATGTGTATAAATTACCTGCGATGTTTACGGGGATCAGTAGGAGGACTTTAGTAAAAGAGGGAAAATCGGAAATATTTCCTCTGTAGGTTAATGTGATAGCGCTGGTGTAACTCTTGGGATGCAACCTAGGATTTTATTTAAACATCTGCATGTGTCTGAAAAATCTTTATAAAGTTATATAAAAGAGTAGCTAATAGTCTAGACATAATAAATTTGTATGTAGCATATGTTGTTGCAAACCTACGGTATTTTGATCCAGAGGGTATTTTCTGCAATCAAATTATTATATAGAATAGATTAAATAACGTAATAATTACTATTATTGAAAACATTATTTTTAATATAATTATTACTATTACTGACATAAATTATTGTAAATGAAATTCACGTAATTATTATTATTACTGAAATAAAGTATTTTTAATAAAATACATGCAATCATTACTATTATTGATAAAATTAAGTAAAATGAAATTCATATAATCATTACTATTCCTAAAATAAATGATTTCTTGTGAAATACAGTAACCATTACTATTGCTGAAATAAATTACTTATGAAATGCAGTAATTATTACTATTGCTGACATCCTTTATTCACAATAAAATTCCTTACTATTATTGAGATCAATTATTTGAAATAAAATAGATGTAATCATTACTATTACTGAAATAAATTATTTTTAATAAAATACATGCAATCATTACTATGACGGACATAATATATTTTCAATGAAATAACGTAAACATTACTATTATTTATTTTTATATATACAGATAATTATTATTAATCTTGGCAAATTATTCATAAGGAAATACAGTTATCATTATTACTGACATATAATTATTTTTAATGAAATACATATATTTATTGCTATTACTGAAATAAATTATTATAAATGAAATACATATAATCAACACTATAATTGACATCAATTATTTGAAATTAAATTAATGTCATTATTATTATTATTATTATTATTATTATTATTATTATTATTATTATTATTATTATTATTACTGAAATAAGTTATTCTACTAAAATACATGATTTCATTACTATGACGGATATAAAATATTTATAATCGAATAAATTATTTATAATGAAATAAATTATTTATAATAAAATACAGTAAACATTACTAATAATGACAAGAATGATTTTATATAAAATACATGTAATCGTTACTATTATCGACACAAATTATTAACAAAATACAGATAATTATTATTAATCTTGACAATTATTTATAACAAAATACAGTTATTATTACGGTTACTGATATATAATTATTTTTAATGAAATACATGCAATCATTTCTATTACTGATATGACTTATAGTTAATAAATGACAATAATCATCACTATTATTAAAATAAATTATTTATAATGAAATACGTACAATCATTACATTGCTTCTATCTATCCAGTAGATATCTCACTGCTGATGCAATTATCTACCTATATAAGAGCCAGCGACGTCCAAGGATGGAGTATTGTTTCCACTTCTGGATAGGAGCTGCTAGGAAGAGTTTAAAATAGACTTCGTAGCCTAGTAGGGGATACCCTTTTCTCTTCCCTGCAACCTCTTCCTCACAGAAGAGATGTTGCGAGGCTGTCTCTGCTTTATCGTTATTTTCGTAGCAAGTGCTCGTCTGAGCTCCAATTTATGCCCCCCCCCTCGCCAGACTTTCACGAGAAACACTCGTCTAACTTAAAACACTATCAATAATTTCCCTCACTCCTAAACGTAGATACCATGAACAAAGTTTCTTTCTTAGAAGTGCACGGCTGTGGAACTGTCTTCCGTTTGCCTGCTTTCCAGCTGACTACAATAATATGGCTGTCTTCAAGTCCAACGTAAACAATTTCTTAAGTTAACAAATTTACCGAATTTCCATTACTAACGATTACTATATTGTCCAATTGACTACTGTACACTCTTTAACCCTTATCCTCGAGTGGCTTCTGGGCCTTGATAAGTGGTGATTCCTATGTAAAAAAAAACAACAACAAAAACTATAACACCAAAATACACAGTTAACCCTATCATTCCAAACACGCACACAACTCTCTCTCTCTCTCTCTCTCTTTCTCTCTCTCTCTCTCTCTCTCTCTCTCTATATATATATATATATATATATATATATACATACATACATACATACATATATATATATATATATATATATATATATATATATATATATATATATATATATATATATATATATATATATATATATATATATATATATATATATATATATATATATATATATATATTGGCAAAAGCACCCGTCGTTGACTGGGTTCAAAAACAGCCTACAGAAAATGGACTCTGATTTATGAAAGTATGATAGGTTATGAAAAGGAAGGGTTGTAAAGAGATAGCTTCGAATTTGAGGGTATCAAAACCAATGCAAAATATGATGAAAGTAAAAATAAAATAGATAAACCTCATAATTTATTATACCATACCTGTTTACACTGAAACACTTATCACACTATTCTGTGGATCTATATTAAAAAAAACCTTGTTAAACTTTGTGACATATTTACATTCTATGGAGGTCAGGAGCGAACGAACACCACATAATTTTATTATACTATATTTCTTCAAATTGAAACATAATTCTCAAAGTATACTTACGCAAATAGATATGAAAAATCTTTATTAAAGTTTGTGCCTATTTCCATTCTATGGAGGCCAGGCGCAAACGCAGACCCCACAATTTTATTATACCATCCCTATTTAAGTTAAAACATACTTATCAAAGTATTATTATGTACATCTATATCAAAAAACACTTGTAAACGTTTTCTTTTAATTTTTAAATTTTTTATTTCCATATTTTGTGGATCAGGTGCGTACGCAGACCCCACAATTTTAATGAATCATCATTATGCCAGATCAAACATACCCATTCCTGTATCTCGATACATCTTTTATCATTATATGTGAGTAGTTTTTTTTAAAATAGTCAACTAAGAGCCTATTCGTGACCAGACAAACACACATACGTTCAGCTTTATATTATATTATATATATATATATATATATATATATATATATATATATATATATATGCATATATATTAGACATTAAGAGGAGATTATATATAGATGTATAAATAACCGTCAAAATACACCTTTCACGATAAAGCTAGAACCCAGAATTAGATAGAATCGAGCAATTGCATTGACAACGGACAACGCCAGACCCAAAGTGGGTTTCGATTTACTGCATCTCATCAGTGACGTGCTTCGACATAGACGCGAACCCAGGTCATCGCACTCATGAAGTGTGCAATACTGACGACCTAACCATATGGGCCACGGCGCAATCTATTGGTTATGCCTCGTTTTTTTAAATTCTTATATTTTTATCCAGTTCTACATTCTACAATGTGACAAGCAATGCGTCATACAACTAAGATAGTTACTGCTGGTATGCAGGCGGTAGATGTCACATCTACAAACATTAACTGAAATCAGCCGACTCCTCAGACACGATTTCGGAACAACCTTATTTGTTGACGGACATCACGTCCCTACGAAGGATGAACCGCTTTTTCTACACATATTAGACATTAAGAGGAAATTTGGGTCTAGCGTTGTCCGTTGTCGATGCAATTGCTCGATTCTATCTAATTCTGGGTTCTAGCTTTATCGAGAAAAGTGTATGTGAACTGGTATATATATATATATATATATATATATATATATATATATATATATATATAAAATAAAAAGTGTTTTTTAACATATTTTATTAACTATTTGCTCATATATATATACATATACATACATACATACATACATACATACATATATATATATATATATATATATATATATATATATATATATATATATATATATATATATATTAGTTATATACTTATTTCCACCGATTTCTACATTTACTTACAAAAAATATATATTAAAAAGCACTGTCAAATTCTTAGTAATCTCCTTATATTTATCTTTATATGCAAACTCACAGTGAAATGAAATGAAAATAAAGGAAAATGAAATCATTTTCTTGCAACAAATGTTTGTGCTTGTATGTTTGATATATCTTACACAAACCGTTTAGCAATAACAATTTGGTGCTGTTGGATATGTCGTCAGCGATCTGAGAGAAATAACTATTTCATTAAGGCATTAACATACAGTGAGCACCCACTTTTTTTATAACTTTATCGCCCTAATCCGTGTGTTTTTTTTTTATTTACTTTTTAAAATTAATACCTGTGGGAGGAAAAAAAATCTTTTAATTATTATTATTTAAAAGAAACAGAAAAAGGTGATATTTGGGCTTTACAATAAATTTTCTGAAATAGTATGGGAATTCGTAAATATATTGGTCATAGTAAAAACTGAGCAATTTAAAAAGACACTTAATGCCTCATTTTGAGTGTTATTTTCACAACGTTTCGATCAATATAACCACTGACCATTTTAAGCAATATTAAAATCTGAATTATCCCCCTTTGACCATGTTGATCTATGTTATCTCCCCTAGATTTAAATTGAAAAGAAATAATCTATTGACAAAACATATTAGAATATATTTACACAATGATTAAATAAATAGATCAATGAATAATAATAATAATAATAATAATAATAATAATAATAATAATAATAATAATAATGGAACATCACACGGAATCATGAAAACCGAAACAGTATGATTGAAAAATACCGCCCCTCCTTTTTTTTTTTTTTTTCTGTGAGTGTCACCATAAACGTGCACCACACCAAATTATGAGGGGCAAGTAGAATGAAAAGATCGAGGAGAGATAGCACAAACCAGACCTCCGCTGGATGTGTGCAAAGAGGATTGAGACCTTGGGGATACTTATTGCCACCGAAATTCCAGTGAAAACCAATGGTCGCCGCCAACGAGAAATCAATAGTAAGCGGCTGTTGCGGTAACGCAAATTCTTTTGCAAAGGTTATTGAAAGAGGTAGAGAATACTGGAAATCTGGGGAGACTTGTTATTACTCAGACTCCAGGGAACACCACAAGTTGTTCTCAAAAAGCAATTTTTGATGATGGCTTGTGTGACTACTTCTAGCGAGTCAATAATGATTTATTGCTTTTGGCCTTCTACGCCGCCACAACACCATCCAGCCCCTCTCTCACCTCCCCCAACTTCCCAATGTTTGTGAAATATTAAACGGTTCTTCTGCTAGGTTAATGTGGGCGCGTTACTTACGGAAAAACGATTAATTATACCACAGAAGCACCTGTTAAAATCTATACAAGTTCTATGGTTGAATATCCCTCCTCCATCAAAAGAAATGGCGAAAAAACATAAAATAATGACTTTAATGTAAAATAGCGCCGCAGTTTCTTTTTTGAAATGTTTTTTCTAATGAAAATATCGTTGGTTGTTTGGTTTTAGTGTCGTAAATTCTGATATGAAAACAGAAACGATTCTCTTAATAGTCGTGTAAAGTTACATCAAACAAAATTCGTCGCAGCCTTCTTTTTTAATGTTTTGATTTAATAAAAAATAATACCTTTGAACCAAGCATCCTAAATTATGAGATGGAAAAAAAATGAACGAATCTCTTAATAAAAGAGAGTTGTGTACAATGACAAATTGTAAAACAGCGCCCCAAAAACATATTAAGAACAGAAAAAAAGGGAAAAGCAACGCTAATTGCAGATGAATTGCTATTTTATTGGGTTACCTTTTTATTAAGGAAAAACGGAATTTGAAGAATTGTATATAAAAAAGAGGCGACTATTTGCATAGGAATTGTAATATTTATTAATAATCAAGTGGTTCTGGATATGACCTTTAACTATATCCGATGGTGAGCCCCCAGCTTGTGGACTTTGGGGAGTGTGGAGCCAACTTTTAATTGCCATTGCTCCCAGGCCCATTCTAACCCAGACTGGTAGAATCTGTTAGGGTCCCAACTATGGGTTGAATAGAAACGGACTAAAAAAAACAACAAATCTACTCTATTAAAATATTGTTCTGTAAAATCACTGGATTCGGCATTAAATAACCTAAAAAGGGTTGATATGTCGTAAAACAAAAACAACCAACCATATTAACTGAATAATCAAGTGCGACGACTTATTAAAAGTAATTTGATATGGACAACTGGACGAATATTTGTAATAATGTTGAGTTGTACCAGGAAGCAATATGTTTTATTAAAAAACGTTGTTACGATTTCTTTTAATAAAATTCAAGTTGCATAAAAAGTCGCAGCTTTTACAAAAGTACAATTCCTCTGCAATTATCGTCGAACTTTCCTTTTTTTAATGTTAAAGCTTATATATATTTTTTATTAATGCGATAAAACTTTGTTACATTAAATAACATAGTTAAAAAAAAAATCTTTTCGTGCAATTATGCGAATGTCATGTTTAATAAAAATGGCAATATCGTCGCATTTTACATATTTGGTTATTAATGGAATAAAACTTTGTTACATTTAATAAAGTAGTTGAATGTTTTATTCCATGAAAATTAAAATATTGTCAAAAAAAAAAAAAAAAAAAAAAATGTAGCCCCAAAAATAATTTCTTAAAAGTCCTGTTGTCTTAGCAACCTAAATTCTTTTATAAAAAACTGAGCTGATTTTTTTTTTTTAGTAAAATGGAGTTATCTCCCTCAGTACAATGACGACGATTGCAAAAGAGATAGTTATCTCCCCTTATTTATCATCGTGGTTTCAAGTAGAGCCAAAATGTTATAATTGGCATTTAGAACACAGACTTTCTTTTCAACAAATCGTAGTGGCACTCAATATTTTACTAAATATCCTAGCAGACATTACTCATTTATACTCTGCTAATTAAGAGAGATTTCTGTTTTTAGAAGGGAGGGTATTCGTCGTTTATTTGCTATCTCGTTCCTATTTACTAACCTCCATACGAGTGCAAAATTAGATAAAACGTCGAATCTTAATGTATAAAAATATGCAATTACTCAAAAAGGCACAGTAACAAAAATACATTTTTTCTCAGTAAAGAAGGATTTCCTTTTCAGAGACCAAGGACAGAATTAACTTAGTGTAGGATCAGAACAGATACTACACATTGTTTTTAGCAATATTTGAAATATCTACGTATGAAGAACGAAAGCTATATCAAGTAATATTTTCATTTAGATTATCTCCCTTGCACCATTTCCGTCTTAGTTATCTCCCCTAGATTACAAAAGAAGAAAAAAATGTTAATCTAATTTTATTTTATGGAAATCGCTCCAGACATTCGTGAATTCGCATATTGCATGATGGTTGTTCATTTCAGACTTACTATTTTTAGACAAATCTCGTGGGCGAGATTTATGTTGGAGACTTTGTTTTTCGCGCCAAATTCAAAGTAGTCGACATATTGGTGCCTAGAGACTAAAAAACACACACACACAAACAAAACAAACAAACAATTGCCATTCATTACTAATTAAAAAGTTGTAAAAAATAATTACTTGATTCTCTTATAAATAAGGTTAGGACAACAGCATATTCTTTTCGTTGTTTTGACCCTCGAACGTGTATCCGTTGATACCTTATATGCTTTTATTTAGAGTGACGTAGTTCTCAGTTAATTAACTGTGTCTAATTGTGCCGGATATATACTCGAGAGTCAAAACAATGGAAAAAATATGCTACTTATAACCTTGAATTAACTCTTCATGAAATGATTCATTAATTGTTACAAAAGTTGTAAATTATTTAAGAATAATAAAGTAAATAATGTTAATATTCTTGAAATATGTAGTATTCGTGGATTTGGTGACATCACTAAATTGAAGTATTAATTAAAATTGGAAGGTGAAGCTTAGAACTTAAACTTGTAAATTGACAGATGAGGAGGCAATTGTATAAGTTTTTATAGAAAAGTCATGAATATTCATTACTTTTTTGAGGGGTGGGAGTGGCGTGAATTCGCATTTGAACACTTGTAATTGCACGATAGTTATTCATTTTCGACTTATCATTTTTAGACAAATTATCCCCCTTGCTTATTTCGATAAGTTTTTTTTTCCCTTAATGATATTTTACGAATTTTAATCGTGATAAATAAAGGTTATTTTGCACTAATTATGCTATAATATAAAATCTTTAATATATTTGGTATAAAAACTAAATAGGTTACATAATAGAATAAATACTACCTACTACTATATGAACAATTATATATATATATATATATATATATATATATATATATATATATATATATATATATATATATATATATATATATTAGTGATTCCGATACAATTACCGATTCCGTACTAAATTCCCGATTCCGATACACTTACCGATCTCGATTCCGATTCTTTATAAATCTCTAAATATTTAACTATAAAAGTGTTATTTTGTCCTTATTACCGTTAAAAACACATCTTTAATATGCCTATATTGTCTCGCGTGTAAAACACACCTTAAATGTGCATGTATTTTCTCAGACATAAAAACACACTTGGGAGGGGATGATCTAGAGATTTTAGTCTTATTGGAAGTTTAAATCAATAAATATTTATTATTTTATCATTACTACAAGCAGTAGAAGATGTTTCTTAAACCAACAGCAAATTAAGAAAAGAATATTTTAGGAATCGGTTTTGTGCATCGGAAAATAGGCTAAAATTTTTCCGATTCCAATACCCCCAAAAGCTTCGATTTTTTCCGATGCCCGATTCCGATTAATCGCCTCAACACTTTGTATATATATATATATATATATATATATATATATATATATATATATATATATATATAAACTCAGGATTTACTTGGTTTAAACTGACGAATTATCAGGTATAAACACCTTTTCATGAATACATTTATATGCAAACAAATACACAATTTCTAATATAATGTAATGATCTTGGATAAGATTATATTTATGTACGCCTGCAAATACATTATTTATGATCAAATATTCACTTATGTTAATATTTTCCTTGTTTAAATGAATGTTTACAGTGACATTTAAACATTTTGTAGCAAACATGCTGTTAATTTATTTGAGTTGTCTAACTTAGTTTCCATCAATAATTCTAAATACAATCTTAAAGATTCGTATTCGGATAAGTTAGGAAAATAATCAGAATTTTCCTGCAGTTCCGACCAAGAGAAAATCATTAAAAGATCGTATCAATTTCTATGTAAATGTAATTTTTGTTTTAAGCCAATTAAATGCATCATAAGAAGTTGTCATTTTTTTTTCAATTTATGAACAACTAACAGAGAGACTCGACGTTGGCCGAGATTAAATGAGGATCAACAAATGTGCTATTCCCTATACTTTTATTGTCATTGAAATTGATTGCCTGCTTTAGTCGGGAACCCATCGTAGTGCAACAAGAGAAAGCATCGCAAATCTCCAGCAATACATCGTAGTCTACATTGCACTGTAGAACACCTACTGTTAATTTTATAAAACTATTTTGATATAATGGCTTCACTTAAAGTTTAAAATACAAAAGTCAAATATAATAGTTCATTTATTTCGAACGCACTATCTCATCAAAGAACCCAATGATGACTTTATACGCGGGGCCCTTCTGCTTGTGCGGTGATAAAACTTCCCAAAATGCACTTGTGATATTAGGCTGTATAAGCTGTTAACTTTGGTCAAAATCGGAATGCTCGTTCTTTAATCGGATTTTTTCGATTATCGATTTTCGATACCCATTGAGAGCATTCCGATCTAAAAACTATCTAAGAACATTCCCAGACAAATAAATTACTTTTATGTAAAATTTCAAGCAAATCAGCATAGCTGTTTCGCAGTCCACAGGGGACGAACTCAAAGGCACACATAAACGAAAGTCCTTTTATATATAAGCAGATTTGATCTGCATTATTGAAGCTCGATGGGAGTGTCAGTGTTCTTTACGACGGTTTATTTTACCTGTGAATGTTAAACCGAGGAACCTTTAGTATATACTAGCATGGGTGCCCGGCGTTGCTCAGGTGTTCGGAGCGGTTGTGTTGAGCAAAAAAAAAAAAAAAAAAATAATAATAAATAAAATAAATAAGTGGTAGTAGGAAGGTAAGCTCGAACCCGTACCGCGAAAGAGGAAAAGAACGGAAAAAGTGTGACGTCTTTGCTGTTACGACCACCGGCAAACCAGAAGTGACGTAGGTTTTAATTAAGGCTAGACAATCGAAAAGAGGGGATGACTTTCGAAAATACTGGTGGAAAAAGCGACCCCTCCCTGTAGAAAGTGCCAGTTGATGGTGAAGAAATTAATGTTTTTAGTCAATTTTTCGGTATTTGTCGTCTGAAGGGTCGAGCTTCAAAACGATACTGATCTTGTGAAAAGAGGCGACCTCTGTCAAAGGTTTTAGGCAGACATGCAAACATAAATACATACATTTATATATTGGTAGCTCAAATTTTCGACCCAAAACGATTAAAAAACTTACCCTATCTCTGAACACACTTTATGTAAAATGTAAAACGTTTAGACCAGAAATTGTCTAAGTAATTTGGTAGAGACCGCAAAGAGGTCAATTTTTTTTATATTTGACCCCTATTATGACCCCTTAACATTTATTGTTTTGGGCTCAAATCAAGTTATTAAGTTAGATCCATGTCCAAAGAACCTATATCTAAAATTTAAATTTTGACGGAGGAATTTTGTAAAGTTTTCAAATGTCAAATCGTTGAACTTTGAACCCTTAACAACCAAATTTCTGTCCGAAAACAGATTAAAAAGATTTTCCCAAATCTCAGTACCCTGTATATAAAATTTCGAGTCTATAGACCGAAAATTTAGAGAGTTATTGCTTAGGGAAATGTACACAGAGACACACACAGACACACAGACACATTCACTTATATATATATATATATATATATATATATATATATATATATATATATATATATATATATATATATAACGTAAAATGATCATCCACATTCTGACCAGAGCTCTCGCTATGCCTGAATATTCCAGATTTCTCTGATATTGTTGAGAGAATCTCAGCAATGAATGTGATAATTTAATCGCACATTTGATATGATTATCTGTGGATGAATATAAAAATAGGCATCGTAGAGGTCGGCCGATATCTACAGTAGAGAATGTTTACGTTTTATTGCAAAAAAAAAAAAAAAAAATACAAAAAAAAAAAAAAATTAAAAACCAAAAAACACTGTACGAACATGATTCCGACCCTGGCAGTGGAATAGGTGAACATAAACATCATACGGGATTTTACCAAACGACCCGACGGGCGAATCAAAGCAAATCGTCCAGATGTTGTGATAACGAACAAAAACAAAGCTTTACGCATCTTCTTACATGAATGCATCGGGTTAGGATATTCAAAAATTCATTCGAAATATAAGAAAAAAAAACCCATCAAAGACAAGATAGAAAACAAATTGCACATGAAATCCACAACCGCCTCACTCGTGCTAGATATGCTAGATCTTATTAATAAAGGAATATATACAGATATGTTTTTAAAAAAGGGAGATGCTGTATGAAAAAAAAAATCTTAAAATCAACGTTCGAACACAATAACACCAAGTCAAAATATTTGTTATCCATATAATTCTAAAACTCTGTGAACCGCTCGGCCATCCTTACTTGCTTGATTGAATCCTGTCTTTAACGATCGGGTGATTTTTTAAAAAAGATCTCTCTCTCTCTCTCTCTCTCTCTCTCTCTCTCTATATATATATATATATATATATATATATATATATATATGTGTGTGTGTGTGTGTGTGTGAAATTTAAAATGGAGGTAGAGAGACCTAACGGCTCGACGTTTCGCTCGTCTTATGCGGGCTTCCTCAAGAGGAATGGTCAATGACAAGTTAGTCGAATGTTTAGGGCTATATATAATTATAGGGAGGAATCTTTATGTCAATTAAACATTTATATACAGATATACATTTTATGATTGTTGTAAAAAAAAAAACAAAGAAAAAAAAGAAATTAGGAAGGGAGTATTTAGGTTTATCCTGTATCTAAATTGTTTTTGTTGATAATGATTTTTGACAGATAGGGATAAATATAGAAGAAACTTATTCTTTGTTTAAAAGGAGTAGTAGATTGGCAAACGAAATGTTGATTTATTGTGTATGTGTTGTAAGAGAACCGCATTATTAAAGTCGAAATGGTGATTATTCTCCATAAAGTGATAGAAAAAACTTGAAGTGTATTATATTATTTTTTTTTACATCCTTTTTGTGTTCATAGAATCTCCTGCTAAGATCGCATTGCGTTGCTCCTATGCATATTTTGCCGCAATCAAGGCAGGGTATTGAATATACTCCAGCTTTGATACCAATTTAGATACAGGATGGACCTAAATATTCCCCTTTTAATTTCTTATATATATATATATATATATATATATATATATATATATATATATATATATATATATATATGTGTGTGTGTGTGTGTGTGTGTGTGTTACACAACCATCATAAACTGTATATATATGTATATAAATGTGTATTTTACGTAAACTCCCCTTATTAGTATATATAGCCCTCAACATTCGATCATCTCGTTACTGACCATCCCTCTTGAGAAAGTCTGCATAAGATGGGCGAAGTATCGAGCCTGTAGGTCTCTCTGCCTCCATTTAATCACTTCTAATAATCATTCACATATATATATATATAAGGCTGAATGTCTGTGTGTGTGTTTATGTGTGTGTGTCTGATCACGAATAGGCTCCTATATGGTTGACTATTTTTAAAAGCTGATTGCATAAAATGATAGAAGATGGATCGAGACACAGGAATGGATATGTTGATCTGGCAGAACAGTGGTTCATTAAAAATGTGGAGTCTGCGTTCGCGCCTGGTCCACAAAGTATAGAAATAAAAAATTAAAAAATAAAAAAAAACGTTTACAAGTGTTTTTGATATAGATGTACATAATAATACTTTGATAAGTATCTTTTAATTTAAATATGGATGGTATAATAAAATTGTGGGGTCTGCGTTCGCGCTTGGCCTCCATAATATGGAAGTAGGCACAAACTTTAATAAAGACTTTTCATATCTATCTGCGTAAGTATACTTTGATAATTATGTTTCAGTTTGAAGAAATATGGTATAATAAAATTATGGGGTGTTAGTTCGCGCCTGAGCCTCATAGAATGGAAATATGTCACAAAGTTTAACAAGTTTTTTTTAATATAGATCCACAGAATATTGTGATAAGTGTTTCAGTGTGAACAGGTATGGTATAATAAATTATGGTGCTTATCTATTTTATTTTTACTTTCATCATATTTTGCTTTGGTTTTGATACCCCCAAATTCGAAGCTATCCCTTTACAACCCTTCCTTTTCATAATCTATCATACTTTCATAAATCAGAGTCCATTTTCTGTAGGCTGTTTTTGAACCCAGTCAACGACGGGTACTTTTGCTAGTATATATATATATATATATATATATATATATATATATATATATATATATATATATATATATATATAGTTGTATGGGTGTGGCTCAGACGCTAAGGAAAAAAGGTAGAAGTTGTATGTTTTGATTTCAATACTAGCTTATATTACTGGCCTCATGTATATATATTATTTTTATCTCACTACGTTATATTAGTTTCAATATAATAATCGATAGAGAACTGTGTCTATAATAAATACGTAATCTGCATGAATTAAAATATAGTATCTAAGCATATCTTACGACCGGGAAACGTCGGGCGGTCTGCTAGTATTTGATTAAAGTTTAAGCGAAAATCTAAATCGATGGCAATCGATTAAAGCATACATGTTTGATGGATAATTGAAATGGTAAGAAGGTGCCACGATTTGTATAAAGTAATTCATTTAAGAGTATGATCTTAGGAATAAATGAAAAGTAAAATATTATACGGAAATAACATACAGTGAAACAAAAATAAATTTTTACAAGTACTGACGATGATCTTTTCAAGGGAAATAAATGTCTTATACATTTCGAACAGCGTAAATAGTTTAGTAGTAAGACGAAACAATTGTATGCGAATAGTAATAAAAAAAACAATTTTGGTAGATTTTCGATAATTTGTTTCACATATATGTGTTTTTTTAAAAATAATAATATGCATATATGTATGTATGCACATATATATATATATATATATATATATATATATATACACACACACACACATATATATATACATGTATGCATATATATTATTGCCTGACGAATCCTCACGAGGATCAAATGTGAAACACTCTATGAAGCTTAATTGCCATATATATTTTCAAATCTTTATATATATATATATATATATATATTAGACAGGCAACTGCCTCAAGCCAGGATCGAAATGACAGTCAAGGCTTCTAACTATTGCGCTATACGGCTGCTGCTGTGTGGGTAATGAATTAACGATGTTTTGGACATATATATATATATATATATATATAATTTTATATAACATAATCGATCGATGCCTCCGTTCAATTCCACGAGACAATGGGTTGTGTAATCTCCAAACTCACCTGTCCTGAATCAGCACTGCTTAGGTCGAGTTGCAAGGAGAGGCCCAAGGCTGACTGATAAAAATAAGATAAGTGTGTCATGCCTACAATCAATGCCGAGATAAGCGGAAGGCACATATATCCCCTGGATCTCGAAATGGTTACCCATTTTAGTAGCGACCAGGCCAACGTTGCTTGATTTCGGTGATCTGACAGGAATCGGTGTAGTGATTATGCCGTACCCCCCCCACACACACACATACACGTATATATATACATATATATCTGATAAAAAGCGACATTATTTTCGTACCAACCTAATATATATATATATATATATATATATATATATATATATATATATATATATACAGTGACCCGCAAAAGTTTACAATACACACTTGAAACTGCCAGTTCTTGTATTTCTAGCTTCCAAATGGTAATGAAACGTTTTATAAACATAGAAAATGTATTGAAACTAAGATAGGAACAGTGGGGGGAAAAAAATAATAATTTAACACAACGCGAAGAGAAAACTCAATAATTAGTAACAGCGATTAAAGAGGTTGAGGCTTAGCCTGTTAGTGTTGCACACTACATCAAATTGGTGTGCATGACTGTCACCTGAGGAGGAAGCCTCTTCTGAAGGCAAAACACAAGAAAGGCCGCAAACAGTTTGCTGAAGACATGCCAACAAAGCCCATAGATTACTGGAACCATGTCCTATGGTCTGATGAGACGAAATTTAATTTGTTTGGTTCTGATGGCCTTAAGCATATTTGTTTGGTTCTGATGTACAAAGATAGGTGTGTCATGCCTACAATCAAGCATCGTGGCGGGAA
>NC_136487.1:135017682-135085182 GCF_053919585.1 Euprymna scolopes | reverse complement strand
AGGAAGAGGAAGAAATATAAAATAATATCTTCAATCCAAATAGAATTAGAGAAATGGATTCGTTTCACCCCGAAGCAATAAATGCGACTCCCCACGAGGGCCAGCGAATATTAGCTGTAGATGGACTATTGTTGTATTTTGCGGCAAGAACCCTGTTGAATTGACTCTATCCAGAGGGGTATAAGGTTCTATGTCTCCTATGAACCATATATATATATAGCGGCACTGAGGAACCATATGTATATAGCGGCACTGATGAGTTGTGAAACAACGAAACAGGTCTGTATGTCGATGACTAAAATATATTTTATAAAGCTCCCCTCTTCGGTAGAGCACTCTCGTAAATTATCTTACTCGCTACTTAATTTAGCTGAAATAATGCGAAGCTCGCGGTTTGTTTACAAACAAACGTTTGAGCCCTCTACGAGTGGCGGACGGATGTTTATTTAAATAGACGTTCGGACAGTTTAATTTCGACCGATTCCGTAGTCAGGGGGTAGGACTGCCGACTGTCATCACGACGGTTCTAGGTTTGATCCTCGGCTTGGGAGAGGTGTTAGTCTAGCGGCACTGATGAGTTGTGAAACAACGAAACAGGTCTGTATGTCGATGACTAAAATATATTATATATATATATATATATATATATATATATATATATATATATATATATATATATGGATTAATATCTTCTATGTAGATTTCAAAGTGGACAGGTTCGTACCTTGTACCCCTTGTTATATATATGCTTCTCTCTCTTTCAAAAAAAGAAAAAAAATCCTGTATGATATTCGATGTTCGTTAATCGGATTTAAGTGACTTTAAAATTAATGTATTCATGCTTGATCCCCATGTGTTGTATTCCTTCTTGTGACTATACGTGGATAAACAAGAAATCCTTCAGACTGAGGAAGTAAGTCACTGATTGTCCGTTTTCTTCTTGCTACTAAGCTCTGATAGGCCTTCCGATGTGCTTCAGCCCGATGAGTTCTCGTTTGAATTTAAGCCCCGATGGACTTTCCTGATACTGACAACTTTCACATTCTCCTGTTATGTCTTTCTGTCGATATCATGTTTTGTTGCAGCACCATTGAGTTATTGATTGTTCTAAAGAAAAATCAAAATCGGAACCCCAAAAAGATAAACCTCAATTCTCTGGATTTTGTGTCCTTCTTCTCATGTTTCTTGCTTTGTTGAACTTTTATGCTTTCTACGAACCTGTCAAAACAACTGCTATTCTTACCTCATTCTTTAACCGTATCCAGAGAAGATCTAACAAGGATATAAGTACTTTAGCCTACACCCGACTCGGTATCATATGAAGATCTCCGCACCCCCCTATGAGTCTCATATTTTATGGGATATATTTGGGTGGCGCGGTTCCGATGGTGGACTCCCCTACCTATGATCAAGCCAGAGCAGAGCGGAACTCACCCTAAGTCCGAGTGCTGGGACTGAAGTTAATACAAACGCTAGAAACCGGATCGGAAATATAATATGGGGGCTCTTAGCCAGGATTTTTGATATTGAAAAGCTTGTATTTCCCGACGAGTTAGTCTTCTGTTGACCAGACGATTGAGAGGTACTGAAATTTCTTAATACTCTGATACCCTGGATTAAACAGTTTCTTTCCGAGACAAGGCAGAGTTAGGCATAGAGAAGAAAAATGTAAGGAGTGGAGGAATTTTTAAATGACCTCTCTATGAGGAAAATAGAGGCAATCAAGAAGAGCGAACTGCTGGACATCGGCGAAAGGCTTGAACTGAATATCAGGAAGTCAACGAGGAAGGAGCGTTATTGCGTGTAATTGTTAAGTATACGGTGGACGAACAAATATTCGAGGCTGAAATCCTTAACGAGTTACTGGCGGAAGCAGCGATTCTAATGGCCGAAAAAGTAGAACTCGAGAAAGTTAGGATTCAGGCCAAACTCGAATTTGAAAAGGAGATTAAGCTGCAAGAAATGAGGCTGAGTAGAAGGGAACGAGAAACGGACCATGAGGAATTTAACAACGAAACAGGTCAGAATGGATTTTTGGAGGAGAATATTAACGAGTATTTTCCTCAGTTTTAAATGACGGCAACAAATCTGAAGTGGCTTAAAAATATTGGGCGATGTTGCTCAAACAGTGTTTATAGGCATAGCATAGAAATTTTATGCGACACTGGCGGCGAATGACTGCTCGGGTTACGAGGAGGTCAAGAAATCTATTTTGCGAAATTTTGAGTTAGTGCCGGAGGCCTATTGACAGAAATTTCGAAGCCAAAGAAAAGTCGAAGCGCAATCTTATGTGGTGTTCATAAAGGACAAGGAATATTTATTTGGCAAATGCCGCGAAAGAAGCGGAAAACGATGCCGAAAAGATAAAGCAGCTGATCTTAATTGAGAAAATGCTGAAATGGGTACCCGATGATTTAAGAGTGTACCTGAGCGAGAAAAAAGTGGACACGCGTTAAGAGCTAGCAGTAGTGGTGGACGAATACATCATAATGCACAAGCGCGGGAAGACCACACCCCACCCCGCTGGTCGCGGAAATTACCCGACAAAACCCGCCACATGGATAACAAAAATAGCGCTCGGACAAGCGGCGAGAACCGAAAACCACCGGAGCGAAATAACCGAATTACATGCTATAAATGTGTCGAACATGTCATGAACCGGAGGTTAACCACTGAAGGTCAAACCACAAAGAGCATTATTGATGAGTCTCGAAATGGAAGAATACCGACCGTTTATACGAAATGAAGTTATCCAGATTGGGTGATCGCAGAGAGTACCAATGATAATATTAAGGGACACAAAGGCATCTCAGTCCCTGTTATTAAGAGAAAAACTGCCCAGAACGAAATGAGAAAGTCACACGAGTCTGTGACAATAAAAGAAGTCTGCGGAAAGGCGATGAGAGTACCTTTGTGTCAATAATCGCTGTGTCTATAAATGGTGTTTATATAAGGTAAACATCTGGTATATTATGTGACTAAATATGCAGCAATAACATTATTTTGCAGACTTGTTAGTCGCAATACGAAACAATATTGTTATGGGTAACTTTTGAAAAGTAATAAATAACCAACTGAGAAAACATGACATTTTTGAGCTTGGAGAATTATTATATCACTCACACACACACACACACACACACACACACACACACACACACACACACACACACACACACACACACACACATATATGATTACTTAAGTCTGACGAATTTTAGCGTGGATGAAACGCGGAATATTCTGTGCAGCTTAATTGCCATATATATTTTATAACTTACTATATATATATATATATATATATATATATATATATATATATATATATATATATATATATATATATATATATATATGAAGCACTTTCTTGTCTAGCCGGACTGATGGGATGGAAAAAGCGAAACGTTACTGTCTGTTAATGGCAATATATTACTCCTTACGTTGGTGAAGTTTTCGTAAGAAAATTGCCGACGTGTCACCTAGCTTAAGGCATTGATTATTAGGTAAAACTTGTTCGGGCTCTCTGACCCTCTGAAAAGATGTTTACCTTATTGACATCTAGATTGCACTTACATTCAGCAGGTACTTTATGATAGCACAGGGGTAGAGGCGTAAATACTCAGCTTGACGGTCAGGTTTCGACGCAGGATTGACGTACTTACTTGTCCAGCCGCACTGATGAACTATAAATGGTGAAACACTACTGTCTATGAATGACTATGTGTGTAGAGGCAATTCCTTTTATTAATAACCTATGGTCTCTTAATACTCCGAAATGTGAGACGTTGGATAATGGTCACCTATAGGTGTATATGTTTATTAACTATTTCAGGTCAATATTTCAGGGTCATCTTGAGTTGTTAGTTAAGGTCAGATGGTGATTAATTTCACGGTGATCCTTAGACTGCTTATACATATGCTGTCAAAATTTTAGTTTTTATTTAAATACCCACCATTAAAAATTACTTATAATTTTGGGTGAATTAGACCTAGAGTCTAAAGAGCAGTGTTTACTTTAATGTATTAGTAAATGCACTAATACTATTAAAACAAAAGCAGTGCTCGTTGTAATGAAGACATATAATAAGATCGATTGGTATGGATATCCCAGAGCTATTTTAATGTTGAGTAAAATGATTCATAATTAATTTTATTGTCTTTAATTCATAATTTTGGTGTCTTTAAACCCCCACCCCGCATTATTTTGCTGATGAGGAGACTCTGTTTAAATATAAAAAAGCTTTTCATAAAATTATTGTTCAAGACATATTGTCTATTTCAATAAAACATCGTTTCCGAAACGATCGTACAAACTATTGATTTTTTTTTTCTTTTGAAACTGATTTTCAATTAAAAAATCATGAATCATTTCACTCAATTGGGTAATCGTCTTGCGGGCATCTGAGTGAAGAGCAAATCTCGCGCAAGGCGCGGATATTTTTGCTAGTATATATATATATATATATATATATATAATTTGCTCTCTTTGATTGAGCACTATCAACAACCCTTGTCGAAATTCAATTATTTTCGAAAATAAAATAAGATACGTATTGGACACGAATGCCGATAGTTTCATCCAAAGGCAAATGGTGAACAAACTGGATATGTCTTAGGAACATAAATATCCAGTAGTTGATGAACCCTTTACATCACGAATAAATTCTGTGTATTTGTGCCGATAGTGTTTTCCGTGGTTCCCTAACTAAACCCTCTTTTCCTGAGCATATATTTATTGAGCTCATGGTGTTAGCTACTAAATCGGTGAATTTAGTTTTTACGGGAACATGTATCGCCAAGTTGATGGGGTAGCAATGGGAAGTCTTTTGGGTCCTACATTGGCTAATATACATATATATATATGTGGGGCTGATCGTCAAGAACGGATCTTGACGTCTACTCCTACGCAATCGCTAAGCAGCTGAAGCAGCAAGGAAACTCATCCTCATCAATACATTGATTAATGAGCAGCAAAGTATGAAACATATTCCTCACTTATCATGTGTACTTTTAACCAACTTTGGGGCAAGTCACAACGTGGGAAGATCAGTTGCCGGTGAAATTACACGTGACTCGGCATAAGCTGTCACACTGCAGACTGAAGATGAATTTATTAATTAAATACTTTTAGAAACATTTTTTTTTTATTGTTATTTAGTGAATATGTGTTTATATTTTCACCCTTCTCCGGATTTCCTAATTGCCAGTCGTATTTCCTCACGCGTCGGGCAAATTGTATTTACTTTCTTGAAAGACAAACAAAAGAATTTATTTGAAGTAATTAAAATTTAAGCTTGGTTGGCTAAATAAATAACGTCATGATTTTAATTTTATTTCAGTTGGTTTTGTTTCGTTTTGTTTGGTCCATCAAAGTCAAACATGTTAGCCAAATACAATATGGCCGACACTTTTCCTCTTCTCTTTCCGATGAGTCATTTCTCATTACAATTTAACGTGTTTATCTTTTTACTGTCCACTTCATTCTTCATTCAACTGTCTCATATTATTTCCGAAAATCCGTCAACAGTAAAGTTTCATTAAAAATAGTATTAAATATATATATATATATATATATATATATATATATATATATATATATATATATATATATATATATATATAAAATGAAAATTACAATTGAATTTACCAAAATGATCCAAGATGGTAAAATTAAAGTAAATTATAAATATTAAAGAATTAATATTTATAAAATTATCCCAGCTAGATAAAAAAAGCTCGATAAAACCAAATAGGAAATAGAGCTTATAATATGAGCAAACAGTTAATAAAATATGTTAAAAACACTTTGAAATGAGTTAAAAACATATTTAATCTGAAAAGGAAACACTAGATAAATGGATAGTCTATTTAGACTATCCATTTATTTAGTGTTTCCTTTTCAGATTAAATATGTTTTTAACTCATTTCAAAGTGTTTTTTAACATATTTTATTAACTGTTTGCTCATATCTATCTATCTATCTATCTATCTATCTATCTATCTATATATATATAGATATATATATATATGAAATGGATGATAAAAAAAATCATAGCGAAATGAAAATATGCAAATGCTAAAATGCTTATTAGTATTATTTGAACTATTCTTATCATATTGAATGTTACTCAATCAGCGTTTCGACTAATATAACGTCCGACCTTCTTCAAAATGCTCTGGCAAATTCGGAAATCTGTACGGAATTTCGAACGTATACTTTATTTTATTTACGAGAATAGCTTGCTTCATTCACTTCCGTCAACTCGAGTCTTAAGTAATTTGTTATTGTATTCTTAGTATCTGCCCTACGTTCTCGTTAGATCACCTGTTAAGCAACGTTGGATGTAATTAGTACCAGATGGGTGAAAATTTAGGAATATCATGTGCTGTACCTTTGTTGAGACATTTAAATAATATATTCTATGATTAATATTGAATTTCAAATGTCTGCACTAGTCATGTATACGCTAAAAAACTATATCAGAGAGCTATACAAAATATAGCACAAAGAACTTGTCGGGTGTCATAAGTATTACTAGCATAATAATGTGTATATTTCTGCTATTGATGTTCTGTTAGAAAATCACAATTTTTTGCAAGTATATCACTAACTTTCCTTCAAAAAAAGAAGAAGAGGATTCTGAGGATATGGATTCATGACTACGGAACAAATAATATACTACACCCAAAAAGAGGGAAATAATTTCTAGGAATAGTATATGATTATGGACGAAAATATACATATATATATATATAATACACTCCCACCTAAGAAAAAGTAATGTAATGCCTGGGATGATGCTCCATCCTTAACTGAAATTATACTATTCTGAAATAGTATAGTAGAATGAATATCCAGCCTGCAACGTCTTTTCTGCAGAAGAGACGTTACTAGCCTCTCCCTTCTCTATAGTTATTTTCATGGCAAATGCTCGACTGAACTCCAATCTATGGTTTCCTCTTCCCAAACTTTCACAAAATCACTCTAGCTACAACCACTCTCAATAAGTTCCCCCAGTCTCTATCTTTACCTTAATCTTAACGCAAATTCCATGAACACAGCTTCTTTTCCAGAACCGTCCGCATATGGAACACTGTTCTACTGGCCTGCTTTCCAGTCGAATACAACATGGTAGCCTTCAAATCCAATGTAAACAAGTTCTTGTTGAGCCGTACCCATAAATAATCAAATCCTACCCAATTTACACCATTAACAATTACTAAACTACCACCTTACATTCATTATACCTTATCCTTGAGTTACCTTCAGGCCTTGATAAGTGTTGACGTCAAAGTAAAAAATTGAGTTTTAAAAGATAATAAAATAGTATATTAATAGAAGTAATAGTATAGTTTCAGCTTCAGACAGATAACAGATGTAAATTAGTAATATATATATAGTCTTTGAAGTTTTTAACCTTTAAAACTATACAAAAATATTTTTTATCATTCGTTAGAAAACCATCTAGTCAGTAAGTCATTTAATCACCTGCAACCACTGCATAAACTCGCTCTCGAATTTACTATAATACCAATAATTTATTTTTCAAGGGATCATCAGTTGTTTACCATGAAACACTGTTTCGGGGATTTAATATATATATATATATATATACTAGCTGTACCCTGCCACGCGTTGCAGTGGCTCAATTTGGTGGAATGGAAAAATTTAATGAAAGAGAAAATGCATGTTTCTTATATTAGTACAGCAATCCACTGCAAAAAGTGAAAAAGAAGGCGAAACTGAAAAAAATGGTACTCTTGCAGAATTTGATCTGGATCCTCGAGAGTTTCTGTCAATCATTCATGTTTTGGACTTGACCAACAATCAGTGGATGAAGCCGAACGTAGCAAAAATGTTGAAACGCTAAATGCTTTTTTTTTTGTTGTTTTAAAAAATGTGATTTAGTAATTAATATTTGGTTGATGGTGGGGGGAGGGGGGTTACTATACACAGATTCGAAAAAGTCGTCCAAAAACAAATAAATGAAAGCAAAGGTAAGGTAATTTACGTTTCTACCTAATTGGATAATTGTTTAGTGTTTTTATGTAATGTAAAATGTTTAATTGGCTCAAAAAACAGAAATGGTCTCGAATTCTGTTGAATACGTTAAGTTTGGGAAAGTAAGTTGAAAACTAAAAACTATACAAAACAGTGTCTGAAACTCACCGAACATATGTTACCATGACATAGGCTGGCATAATGGATAGGTTTCTGACAGTATTTTGTATAGTTTTTTTAGTTTTAACTCACTTTCTCTAACTTAAAGTAATCAACAGTGTCCACCACCATTTGTAGCTTTCAAATACACCAATAAACACTGTTTTTTGAGCCGACTAAACGTTACATTAAATGAAAAGGGTTTATATTACTAAACACAGATACAAAGAAGTTGTCAAAAAATAAATATATAACAAATAAATGTTATCAAAGGCAAGAAAAGTAAGTGTTCTACCTAACTGGATAAGATTTTAGTGTTTTTATGTAATGTATAATCGGTTCAAAAACATTCAATGTTTATCGGTATATCTGAAAAATACAAATGGCGGCAGACTGTATCGAACACGTTAAGTTTGGGGAAATTTTGGGAAAATGAGTTTAAACTAAAAATACTGTTAGGAACTCACTCAATATATGTTACCATGATGTAGGCTGGCATATAATCGGTGGTTTTAAACTTTTGCTCGATACAGGTGACGACTTTTAAAAATCCCTTTTAGTGATTACCTGGTTTGAGGATATTTGTACAACTAAACGGCAAATCTGCTCAAAAAAATCCGGTATTATTTTACTTTAAGGCCCGTTTCACGTTCATATATAACAAAATATTTTATTGTAGATTTCGGTGTGCTAAAAACGAATCTGCAAACCGTTTACGTAGCAAAAAAAAAGTTTTCATGACATTCATGAAATTACTTTTTCGAAAAGTGGGTGGTCACTTTTCAATGTAAATTTAACTTAGAATGAGCACCCACTTTCTGGCCACCTGAGAGAGGGGCATTTTTCTGTTTCTTGGCTAAAAAGTTTTTTGTTTGATTTCTTTTGCATGGTAATAACCCCGGAACTCTGGGACTATTTTCCATTTAACAGCCGTAGCCTTCGTTTACGCTATGCGTAAGCATAAACGAAAGCTGTTTAGCCAATAAACATTGGAAAAATCCCCCCTCTCTTAGGTGGCTAGAAAGTGGGTGCTCATTTTAAGTTAAATTTACATGGAAAAGTGATTGCCACTTTTTCGAAAAAGTAATTTCTTCATATCATAAAAACTATTTTTTTGCGACGGAAACGGTTTGCAGATTCATTTTTAGCACACCAAAATCTACAAAATTTTTTTTGTTATTTACGAACGTGAGACGCACAACCCTTAATGGAAAATTATATCAAAAATCCGGGGGAAAATAGTTTTCAATAAAAACAGCAAATGAATTCGATAGAAAAAAAATGGATGCTATTTTTTTTTCTTTCTGTGTGTTTCTTGGCTAAAAAGTCTTTTTGTTTGATTTCTTTTGCATGGTATTAACCCCTGAACTCTGGGACTATTTTCCATTTCACAGACGTAGCCTTTGTTTATGCTATGCGTGAGCATAAACGAAAATTGTTAAATATGCATTCGCGTACCAAACTGCCTTGTCAAAAAAACCTTTAAGCCAATAAACACGAAAATAAATGACCCTTCCTCAGGTGGCCAGAAAGTGGGTGCTCATTTTAAGTTAAATTTAGATGGAAAAGTGATCACCCACTTTTCGGAAAAAAAAATTTCTTCAGATCATGAAAACTATTTTGATACTCCTTGGGCGTTGAGTTCCATGGCGACCTGCAGAATTATTTAATGGTCGTTCCCTTAGTACCCCCCTAGTCAAGGCTAACGCATGCGCACGTAACATTTTTTTATTTATTTACTTACGTGGTGGAGTTTCTATACTGATAGGTTTTTTGAAATTTTTTCACTGGATTATTATTGATTGAACACTAACCAGATTATGAAAAAAAATTGAAAAAAAAAAATCATTTCAACATTTGAAAGGGATACTCACTTTTTAGTTACCACGTTCTGGTAAATCGGTCACTTTTTATTTATTTATTTATTTTTTTTCTAAATACGGAAGTGTCTTCGGGAGATATAAAATGGTCGCATGTTGACGAAGCAATGTATCGGGAGGCGTACGGGATTAAAAATTATTGGTAAATTTTTGGATTAGGTCCACCTCCTCAATTTTCTTTTAAATGACGACTTGAAATGGTTTTCGACTATGCTGAATACGAAAATCGCATCGAAATTTTGCAGAAATAAGTAGTTATCAAGATATAAAAATTTGTATTATGCATTGTAATCTTTGGCGGCCATCTTTTTTACGTGTGTGTATTTGTTTATGGCGCGTGTGCACGTAAAAAGATGGCCGCCGAAGAATACAATGCATAATACAACTATTTATTTCCGCAAAATTTCAATGCAATTTGCGTGTTCAGCATACTCGGAAACCTATAAATGTCGTCATTGAAAGGAAAATTGTAGAGGTGGACCTAATCTAAAAAAAATACCAAATTATTAAACATTTCTCCAGCATGTTAGTGAAATTTATAATACTTTAAAAAAATTAAAAAGAAACAAAACAAAAGTTTTGAAAAAAAACTCACCTTTCACAAAAACAATTTAAAAAAAAAACACACAAACTGACTAAATAAGTAAAAAAAAAAATAATTAAAAATCTCGAAACTTTATTTTCATGAAAACAATAAAAAAAAGTCCTGTTCTCTCTATTTTTTTTTATTTGAGAAACAAATATATTTCTGACTTACAAATGCGGTAGAGACTCATTATTTTTACTTTCTATGGTTTTGATATACCGCGTTTTTATTGCTTACAAAATGGGTGACTGATTTATCAGAACGTTGTAACTAAAAAATGTCGAAATAATGATTTCTTTTTTACATTTTTTTTTTAATAATCTGTTTAATTAGTGTGCAATCAATAATAATCCAGTGAAAAAAAATTCCAAAAACCTATAAGTATAGAAATTAAGCACGGGAGTAATGTTTGTACAACAACGTCGCCTTTCGCACTTTTACAAACATTTTTTTAAAAAGTAACTAAACCATTTATTGATAATTTGTCACGTGTACAAACATTTATTTATTTACGTATTTTTATTACGTATTATTTCATGAATAAGAAAAGTTTTACTCTTTAAGAATAATAAAAGGAAAAAGTTACTGAACATTTATAAAAGGACTTCTTTTCATGAAGGCCAGAGGAATAGTTGGCCGAAAATTCGTGAAACAACAACAATAAATAAAAATGGTGCTAATGCAGAGAGCCGCGCTATTTTTTAAATCATATTTCCACGTTTAAATAACGTTTTACGATAGGTTTTTTTTAATTTATTCAATTGTAAGGTTAAAGTACAGAATAGGTACAAAACATCCTTACCTCCCCATGTTAAGAATGACTTTTTAAATAATAACATTATTTCAGCACGGATCACTCTCTTATAAAAAAAAAAAACTCAAAAGCAAGCAACAAACTTTTTTTTTTTTTTGGCCTTATATAATAAAGAAAAGATGTGTAATTAAAAAAATTTGGAAGATAAACAAATGAAATATGTTTTTTTTGTTTTGTTTTTTTTACTTATCGAGTTAACAGAAAATGAAACCTTTCGTCAATTCGTGGCTGTGAAATGAATCGAACCGGAAGTTCAGTTTTATCAACAGAACAGATTCGCAGAAACGATTAAATAAATATATTTATTTTATTTAATATTTTAATTTTAATTAGGTAAATTTATTTTAATAACATAAAAACATACCTCGACTCTAAAAATGGGTTGTCTGAAAATTTCAAATAAATTGGTAACGTATAAACATGGTTTTATTTGTTTAGAACGAACCAACTTTACATTTTTATATATATATATATAGATATATATATTATTTATATATATAATATTAAACTGAATATAGTATTAAAAGATGGAAGAACTAGCACATTAATAAAAGAAATAGTACGAAGGGTATTCGAGAAGTGATACCATTGGCCCACTCACCAATGTTTGACCTAGCAAAAAACATGTGCAATGATTAATATCTTCATGGGTTAAGTGGTAAATTACAGCTTTGAACTCATCGTGTTGGTCGCACATGGATCTCTTTTTTATTTGAAAGGACGCACGCCGCAGGAGAATTTTGATGAAATGAAAGAAACATATGATAATGATATTCCATGATCTGAACCTGTGAAGCGATGATATTGTGAATACTAAAATGACCGGTAATCTGTGTAAACAGCTCCCATACCTGGTTACCGCTACTGCCATTGATGAGGTATCGATAAATAAAGTTAATGTTGCCATTTTGGAAGATCTTCGCATGACTATTCGCCAAATACTACAAAAGGTGAAGATTAGCACGTTGTTTGTGGAAACTATTATTTCTGACCATTTAAATATAGATAAAGGTGTCTGTCAGATGAATTCACAAGTTGCTTACACCTTTCTAAAAGCGAAAACACGTCAAATACTCGATGCTAAATTTGGAGATGTACTAAGAAGATGAGTCAGATTGATTACACAGAATGAAACGTGGTTTTATCACTATAATCTAGAGCAGAAATTCTCAACCTTACTTGCCCCATGCACTCCTTTCAACATTCGTAAGAATGTCATCCCTCCTATTTCCTGTCCTTTTCAAGAAGTGGCTGGTTACTTTTAATACATCTAAAACCAAGCTTCTATCTTTAAATCATCAACGCTCTGATCCTCATTTGGCATCACTTGAAATGAATGGCCCTCGACTCCATATTTTGACAAGCTTCTGGACTTGACCTTTATTCCTGATTTGAAATGGAACATGTACATCAAACCCGTTGCCAACGTAGCTGGAAAAACGATGGGATTCTTCTATCGATCCAGTAGATATCTCACTGCTGATACAATTCTCTACCTATAAAAGAGCCAGGTACCTCTAAGGATGGAGTATAGTTGCTACATCCGGACAGAAACTACTAGAAAGCCTTTATCCTTCGCCGACCGAGTTTAAAATAGACTTTGTAGCCTAGTAGGGGATGTCCTTTTCTCTTCCCTACGACCTCTTTCTCACAGAAGAGACGTTGCGAATCTATCGCTGCTTTATCGTTATTTTCATGGCAAGTGCTTGTCTGAGCCTCAATTTACGGTCCCCCCTCTCTAATATTTCACGAGAAACACTCTAGTTGAAAACACTATCAATAATTAGTCTAGTTGAAAACACTATCAATAATTTCCCCTACTCTTTATCTATGCCTAAACCTAAACGTAGATTCCATGAACAAAGTGTCTTTCTTAGAACTGAACACTTGTGGAACTGTCTTCCATTTACTTGCTTTCCAGCTTACTACAATATAGTCGTCTTCAAGTCCAACATAAACAAGTTCTTGATGAGGCTTTCCCCATTAAGTAATTCAATTCACCAAATTTACACTACTAACGATTATTATGATATTGCCCCATTGACAATTAACCCTTATCCTCGAGTGACCTCTGGGCCTTGATAAGTCGTGAGTCCAATGTAAAAAAAAAGATTGCCTGACTCAAAAAGTGCCCCGCTTTGCTATTTCAAGTGCTACGACATACGAAGCTTCAGTAACTTTTAGTTTCCTTTTTTAAAATCTTTAGTTGAAAACAGTTTCATCTTTTTGATAACATTCCCATGCAATTAAAAAACTCTTGTTCTTGTTTTTGTGATGAGGATGAACGTTTTGCAAATGTTGCTTCATCTTTGCTGGTTTTATAGAATCATTTGTAACTAAAAACAAGAAAAAGTTAGAACTATAAATAGGTTGAAAATTCACCCCCGAGGACCAAAGAATCACCCCAGGAGTGAATTTCATCCCCATCAAGAACCTATGGTCTAGAGACTAAAGTCAAGACAAGAAACGGTGCAAGATCAGCAAAGGTATCCTCTCCTTGCAAGACAAAGTTCCGGTCTATTACGCGCATGTCGCCAGATCAAAAGCATGGGTTTTTAGCTATGAGCCCCCCTTCTCCATAGTCTCATAATCCTTTGATTTTGAATAAAATAAAATACGAACCAACGAAATATTAGGAAAATAAACAAATATTTTACTTGATTGAAATTTATCACAAATATTTTTCAGAGGTATACTCCATCAAATTAAAACAACGTTTCTATATGAACTCTCATCCTTGACGTTATTCTCGCGTTGCCTACGCACAGTTCAAACATTTCCAAATACAACCGCTAGAAACAACGCGCGGCTCCTCACAAACAGACTTCTTTCTCCAAATTTACAACATGGTAAGGAAGAAGAAAAGGACAAACAAAAACAAACAAACACACTGAAGATGGAGTATACTTCTGAAATATATTAAGTAATTACGTTGTATTTGGATTTCAAGCGCAATTGATGCGTATTTTATTATATATATATATATATATATATATATATATATATATATATATATATATATATATATATATATATATACGAACTCTTCATCCTGAATAGAATACTAAACAAATTAGGTTAACAATACTTTGATACTAATGGTTTTTCTCAAACATCGGTCCCAGCAGCCCGCCCCACCCTAAGTCTTCATCAATTTAGTCAATGTAGGTGTGATGAGGTGTTCTAAACGATCCTTGGCTACATAATAGATTCTATAGGTAGATGTGTGACACAATGATAAAGAGAGAGAGAGAGAGTCCTTTATTAGAGCCTGAGCACTCTACACATGAGGGCCTTTATACCCAACTTCCCTTGTACTCGTATAGATATAAGTATGTTTTAACATGTTCTATTAAAATTATAGCCAGGATCGCCGTCTCTGTCTCGATTAGGATTGAGAGGTTATTTGTACACTCGAAGGCAAAGGCTGTTCAAAGGCCAATTCAATGAACTCAGTCAACTAAGTCTTTCAAAATAACATTCCATTCCTTTGTTTTTTTTTAATATGTAACTCCCGAATTATCTCCCCCATTCTTTTAATGAGAGAAGAATTGTAATTGCATTGTCACATCTGGGCTGGTGCATCTGCTACTTGACAAGGTTCAAAAGAGTCGCAAACCTGATAGGCCCTGAACTGGCATCTAAGCTTCAGCCTCTGTCCAATCGACGAAATGTTGCATCCCTCTGCCTTTTCTACAAGTATTTTAGTGGTGAATCCACTGACGAACTGCAATCACTTGTGCCCCCACGACGTGAGCACCCTCGACAAACCCGACAGGCTGCTAAATCCCACCCCACACTGTAGAGATCCCTAGATGTAAAAGATCTTTTTACTCCAATAGTTTCTTCCCCAGAACCGCTAGACTCTGGAATTCCATTCCAGGTCCCTGCTTCCCCAACAGTAGTGACGTGTAGAAGTTCAAGTGTAAGGTGAACCGACATCTTGCTGCCCAAATCCTTACATAGTACCTCAGTAGTTGTTGCCCCTGATAGTAGCCCCCTACACCAAAGTGGCAATTTTCCTTGTTTGGGGTGAAAATGTAAAAAAAAAAAAAAAAAAAAAAATTGTATTTGGTTTGGATCCAGTTGCGGTCGGCGATGAATGCAAGAGTGGAAACTTGGAGACCGTCGCGGTCGGTCGCAAAAGTTGGAATCTTGATTTTATCGAGAACGGGTCTTAATTTAAAAATGCTCCTGAAACCACTGTCAAGAATTTTCCCCATTCTTTATCTGTGCCTAAATGAAAACGTAGATTCCATGAACAAAGCATCTTTCTTAGAATTGCACGCCTGTGAAACTCTGTTCCGTTTGCCTGTTTCCCACCTGATTACAACCTGGATGTCTTTAAGTCCAACATAAACAAATTCCTGATGAACCGCCCCTTAAGTAAGACACTTTATCAAATCTCAACACTAGCGTACTGTACACACAATAACCCTTATCCCCGAGTGGCTTCCGAGCCTTGATAAGTGGTGACCACCTTGTAAAAATAAAAAAAATGTCCGATTTTGCAAGAAAATGTCTTTGATGCTTATTGTCACCGAGTATGAAGGTTATATGCTGTGAGCGAAATGACGTCACGATAAGGGAAATTAAAAAGACTGTAAAAAGAAGAGAGATCGCGTTCTAGAGCAGGTTCGAGATCACGTTCTAGAGCATATTCGACATGACGTTTGGGAGGTCAGAGGTCAGGTCGGTTTATTAGGGAACTAACCGGGAATAAATGCCGTTGTTATAAAAAAAGGAGTCGAGTTATTACTTGTTCTATATTCCTTGCGACGTACTCTGGATACAACGTGTTGGGTACATGTTAGCACGTGTGTAACGCTACATCATTTTATACAAGCGTTCATTCATGACGATGAAAATCCTGCCACTAATGACGCTTAACAATGCCAAGAAGACGAGACAAAGTGAACTTATTACGCTAGGTTGAAAGACTCCATCACAATTGCATTGACTTAACTGTTAAAAACTGAAAACTGAATTCGAGCAGGCCTGTTGAGAGTGATGTCTGGGAGAGTTTGTTGGGAGAATCATGAGTATCAATCTTATTATCGATCTCCATACAGAGTTTTTTGATTCAGTGTTTCTTCCATCTAATATCCAATACGAATTTAGGAAAACTCGTCCCCAAAAAACTCGTACCCGGAAAAATCGTCCCTTTTTGCTAAGTAGGAAAAATGGTCCCATTGAATAAATAAGGGACGAGTTTTCCGGGGACGAGTTTTCTGGGGGCGAGTTTTCTGGGGGCGAGTTTTCCGGGGATGAGTTTTCCGGGCACCATCTAATACAGTTCGTAATATCCTTGTGCTGGTTCAATGAGATGATATTTTTTTTGTTTCGTTAGGATCGAGCCCTCTTATGGTCTTATTATTTATTTGTTTATACATATACACTATCGTTCAAAACTAAGGGACACAATTTTAAAACCTAATATTTGTTAGAAATGACAACTGTGAAAAGCTGAAATTTTGACAACTGGTAGTCGTTATCATCCATAATAACATACTAAAATTTAAATCATTTGCAAAGGATATTTGTACATTATACCTTGTACAAGGCAACTCTCGCCCCAATGTGGGGTGAACAAGCTCCACCCGGAGGAGGAAGTTTCATGGAAATATCAAATTCACAAATGGTCCTCAGTCGTTTGTATATCCTCTTCAAGGGAGATAACGAGGATAGGTTTCTGCAGTTCTTGAAAGGGAAGTGTCGACGACATCCTACATAGAGCGCCTGGTATTCTCAAATAGTAACCCATCTCGTACTGACCCAGATCAACATGACTTAACTTCTTAACTTAAGTTCTAACGAGAATCTTAGTATCAACGTGATGATGTTATATAAGCACTACGGTGATGATTAAAATGTTTTCGTAATATCACCGAAGTTAAGCGTTGTTGACTCTGTCAGTACTTAAATGGGTGACTCCTTGGGAATACCAGATGCGTTTTAATGACTTTGTAAACAACTACAATGAGCAGTCCTAAACCATTATTTGTGATCTACACCAACTGGACACTGGCTGGTGATGAGTAATTGATTTTAGATTTCTGGTTACTAAATATATTTCTTATTTAATTTTACATCTTATTTCATTTTTACACCATGATTTAGTGAAGTTCGTATCACATGTAAGTGTTATATTTTTAGTATACGCAAAAATGTGTTTTCAGTAATATACTATATCTCAAGTTGATAATATTAACTATTACTCTTAGTATAGCCATACATAATTCTCTAAACAGAATTATATTCACGCATTATTCTTTTTATCTATAAAATATCACTCTATACTATATACAGTCATCAACACACATTAGTGTTTCGCTGTATCACAGCTCATCGGCGCGGCTGGATTAGTCAGGTATTGAATCTAAAACCATCTAATTAATAGTCGGCAGTTCTAACCCCCGGTCCATGGGATCGGTGCTCGTAAACGACCTCATTAAATCCCCATTTAGACAGACAACATCGATATATACACCCACCAACCGCTTTTATTTACAAACAAACAGAGCTTCGCATTAACGCTAATGAAATTTTATGAAAGTGCTCTACCAAGAAGGAGGGGGGGTTAAAATAGAGTCATCCATATACAGTACTGCTTCTCTGTATCGCAGCTCATCGGTGCAACTAGACTAGTACTCATCTCTAGTCAGGAAATGAATTTACAATCTCTAGTTCAGTCGGCAGTTCTAATCTCTCGCTTATGAGATCGGTGCCTGTAAACGACCTAATAAAATGCCTATTTATACACACTCGCCCACCGCTTTTACAGTGCTTGACCTACTTGTTTATTTGCAAATAAACAGAGCTTCGCATTACGCTAATTAAGCAGCGGGCGAAATTAATTTCCAAAAGTACTTTATCCGAGGTGTGAGTGAGGCTTAAAATATAGTCATCCGCAGATGTTCCAACAGTATTTCTCGCGGTTAACGGTGGCCGAATGGATTAGGTCCTTACTAAAGAAGCCAGAGATGGCTTCTGTTGCCGGGTTCGAATCTATCGATCGGTATTAATCGTGACACCATGTACTGATGATTCACGATAGGATGAAACACTAGTGTCTTTAGGTATTTAATAATTATTATAGCAAATAATTATGTCAGCTCCTTTAAGAAAGTCGTTTCTTATCGTTGAGCACTTTCAGTTGAAATAAAAAATCAAGTTAGCTCTAATGCGCAGATCATCATATAATGATTAGATCACTTTGACAGACTTACAAAAAACATCTAAAAGTATAAATGTTTAAATTTAACAGTATTTCTCTCGGTTAACGGTAGACGAACGGATTAGGTCCTTGCTAATGAAGCCAGAGATGGTTTCTATTGCCGGGTTCGAATTTATCGACCGGTGTTAATCGTGAAACCTTGCACTGATTATTCCTGAAAGGATGAAACACTAGCGTCAGTAGGTATTCAATAATCATTATAGTAAATAAGTGCATATATATATATATATATATATATATATATATATATATATATATATATATATATATATATACACATTAATCACTTCGTTACCAGACGTCTTAAAATTAAGATCAGTTCAAATAAGAAAAGAGATTTAACATCGTAGTGTAATATAATGACAGCCTAATAAATTGATTTATCTAAAGTAACACACTAGCAAAACGATTGGGATGTAAAAAATGTGACCTTGGTAAATAAGTTTAAGCTGCGATTTCACGTCAGTTTTATTAGAGAGTTTATAGTCTCTTTATCCTCCAAAACTTTAAAGCGAGTGGACGCCGAATAGTAAATGATTGTTCAAAACCACAATGTGGGGTGGGGGATCACGTCTTTCTATCCCTCGTTCTCATTGACATATTTATAACTATATATCTCGTTCATTGATTTAGATAACTGATTTTTGAGTATGTTTCTAATTGAAATACCCCCCCCCCAAAAAAAAGCCATGTAATTTGATTTAGGACAGAAGAGACGAAAACAATACGCGTGGGTCTCAACAGCAGAGTGTGTAATCGTATTATACCACGGCTACCGAGAGAGTAGGCCAGTGAACATGACAGCGTTACGTCATTTCCTGATCAACGTGTAGGTTTAGAAAGTTTCCGGTGTCCAACCACATGGTCATAAAAATATTTTTCGTTGACTTAGATTGTGTATGTTTTTTATTTTCCTAAAGATTTTATTGTGTATGTTTTTTATCGTTGCCTTAGATTGTGTATGTTTTTTATTTTCCTAAAGAGAAAAAAACATTTTTCCATTTGAATAATTATATAATTGCAATTATTATAATAATTACACATTGGGATAATTTTAATCTTACAAAATATAACACTAAGTGGGTTGTTTTTGAATTTTTATATCTATCGAAGGAAGTCAAATATTTCATTTTATTTATTTTTTAAACTGCAAAAAACACCTTTTATATGAGAATATTTTTCTTAAAACTAAAATAATTGAGGATTTCAATATTTTAGCACCGCGTGTAATTTATGTCTTTGTTTGTTTGTTTTATAACATTTTATCTGTAAATAATTTACATGACTGAAATGGGAAATAAAATAGGAAATTTTCTATTCTCTCGAACGCATTCACTTTATTCTTTAAATTCTTTATTCTCTCGAACACTTTATTCATAAGAACACAAATCATCTTAACAATTCATTAACTAATCAGTTTTAATTAAAGTTTTGATATGGACTGAAAACTAAATTGTACATTAAATTTAAGTTAACATATTTTCTTGTGTTTATCTTATAAATAAATATTGTTTGGTATTTGTGCCGTATACTTACCGTGCTGAATTAATAACGTTATTTAGAAAGCCATTCTTAATAGGGAGAGGCTTTCTAACTATTCTGCACTTTCACCTAACAATTTGATGAAAAAAAAAAGACACCATAAAATTTAACTTTAAAATCCTATCTAAAATATAGCATGGTGCGTACACTGCACACGCACTACTACTATTATTATTATTATTATTATTATTATTAACAACAACAACAACAACAACAACAACAACAACAACAACACACCAGCAATAATAAAAAAGCACTTCGTGTGGGACGTGGATCCTGCACAAACGAGTTTTGATTTAATGGTTGCTCCCTAAAAAGCGCATACGCAAAAGGTTTTCATTAGTTTATTTAATCACGAAAACTATTTTGAAGGTAATATTTGAGAAAAAAAAAAATGGCCAAAAGCATTATTTGAAGATGTATGAAAAAATAAATGTAACAAAAAAATAAAAATGCTTGGTGTGGGAAATATAATAATAAAAATAAATTAAAATGAAATGAAAATAAAATATAAACAAGTAGAAATAAAAGTATGAATCAAATTGAATTAAAGAAATAAAAAAAAAATCGAAAAGCAAAATAAATGTTTACTATATTTTCTTAGTTGTTAACCAATGGTCACATTATAGTATGATTGTCTTTTAGTAGTTATGTGAACTTTATTTCCGTATTCTGCACTAATATGAAAATGAAAACTATAGCGGAGTATAAGATTCCTAACCATGTAACTGACGAAAGTACGCTACAGGTTTGGATGAAAAAAAAAAAAAAAAAAAAAAAAACAGGGGAAAAATGAACATAGAAGAACAGAAAACCAAAACTTTAAATGTAATTTCTGTATTAAAAGTAATAGTTATTTAAATGTTTCAACATATAATCTTGTAGGTGAAAATCCATCTCCCCAATAAGAGGCACTCTGGATAGGAAAAAAAAAATGTCTCAGTCATGAAGGATTTCTCTTCCACCGGCCGAGGACAGAAAAGGTGAATTGTAGCATCAGAACAGATACTACACTGTGATCTTGTCTCGAAGGCCAAGAATTGTTTGTGTTTTATGTTTCTTTAATTGTTTGTTCCCTAAATTCGTAATTCAGTTTTATCAGTATTAGATTGTATATTGCTTTAAAATTACTTAATTTTACATAGATAATATTTATATTTTATATTGAATAAAGTTCAGTTCCATTATTAATCGAATTGGGTTCCTTTCTTTTCTTTTTTAACATGTTTTAATGCTCTTTTTAAAAATGCCGCAATAAAATATCGACAGTAACAGTTCGACAAATCTTACCTACATTGCCTGCAGGTATTCCTCAGTTAGCAGGTCTTCTATATCTCGGTGGCCGTGATTATACACTTCTTAGACGACATCTCTAGACTACATATGGGAAAACGATGATATCAATTTAAACTGATTTACAATTAAAGTTTTAATTTTCTTTCTTGCTATTTCAGAACAAGTAAAGATGTTATGCGTTTTACATCCATCGCTTTGGTAATGTACGCAAATAGATGTAAGTAGAATTTTTTTACTTACCGATGTCTGTATAGATCAATATGTACTCGTGTCGTAAAGAACCCAGGTTCTTGCTTGTCTGAGGCTAGAGCATTACTTGGTTTCTAAGGTTGACTCATAAAAAGTTTATTTAAAGAGAGAGACAATAATAGAAAATATTTGACCGACAGGCTACGTGTATACGCAGAGGACAGAGATATAAAACAGATATATAGACTGATAACCCTAACCCTAACCCTAACCCAGCCACACTATCCGCAATGGCTTTCTTTTCTACTTGAAATCCTTTTTTTACATGGAGGTCACCACTTATCAAGGTCACAAACCCACTCGGGGATAAGGATTAATGCCTGTACAGTAATCAATGGGATAGTGTCGTAGTAATCGTTAGTATTGGAGATTTGATAGTCTTACTTAAGGGGCGGTTCATAAGGAATTTGTTTATGTTGGACTTGAAGACATACAAGTTGAAGTCAGGTGGGAAACGGGCAAGCGGTAGAGAGTTCCACAGGCGTGCAGTTCTAAGAAAGAAGCTTTGTTCATGGAATCTACGATTTGATTTAGGCACAGATAAAGAGTGGGTAAAATTATTGACATTGGTTTCAGATAGACGAGTGTTTATTCGTGAAGGATTGGCGAGGAGGACCAGAGATTGGAGCTCAGACGAGCACTTGCCATGGAAATAACGATAAAACAAAGATAGGCTCACAACGTCTCTTCCTGAACCAAAGAGACAGAAAATCTTTGCTCGGAAATCATGTGGTTTTGTGACTTCCGTCATAGCAGTTTCAAGCATAACCCTCTTTATTCAATATGTGTAAGTAAAAATACTTTTAAAAATATTTTTCCAATTTGTCATATTCAATATACACTTGATAAAGATTTATTACGTGTAGATGGGCATTTTCTGGTCGAATCTTTCTCTATGTCCGGGAGGTTGGTATCATGATAAAGGAACATGAACTATATTGAGTATTTTAGGACTGCCCCCTCCCCGCTAGTTTATAGATAAATGACGGTGAGTTTTTTTTCAATTATATTTATTTGTTTGTTTCTTTTAGAAAAAAAAAATCATTTTTAATATCTTTTTACTTTTTAATATTTTTTTATTTTTCATCTATTTTGTTATCTTTTTTGTGTCTTTCTTTTGATTTTTTGTACTCTTATTTTGTACTCTTATTTTTATACTTTTGGTATTACGATGGGCGTGCAATAAGTAATGCCCCTGACCCACTTCCTATAGCAGTAGAGCAACGAAACTTGGCACAGTTATTAGTCTTTCTCTACATAGGAACCACTCAGAGTTATGCATTTCTCCCATCGTTTAATGCAGCTCTGGAGACCGTTTTTGTAGAACACCCCAGGTTGGTCCTCCAACCACGACGTGACTTCAGAAATCAAGGCTGCATCATCTGGGAAACGCTTTCCCTTCAAAATAACTTCATAGCTGGGAAGAGGTAATAGTCAGAGGGTGCAAGGTCAGGAGAGTAGGGAGGACGGGGAAGGATTTCATAACCACACGCCAGTGCTTCTGATCTGGCGACAATCGAGTTGTGGACCAGAGCGTTGTCCTGCAGGAGGAGGGTACCTTTGCTGATCCTTCCCTGCCTCTTGATTTTGATAGCTTCCCTTAATTTCCTCAAAAGTGAAGCATAATAGGCTCCTGTAATTGTGGTACCCTTTGCTAGGAAATCTGTCATCACTACTCTGTCCTGGTCCCAGAAGACTGTGAGCATGACCTTGCCAGCGGAGGACTGCACCCTTGCCTTCTTTGGAGGTGGTGAGTCCAAGTACTTCCATTGCATTGACTGGGCTTTGGTCTCTGGATCAGAGTCCTGGACCCAGGTTTCATTCTGTGTAATCAGTCTTTTGAAAATATTTGACTCATCTTCTTGGCATATCTCCAAATTAATCCTCGAGCACTCGACGCGTTCTTGCTTCTGGAATGGCGTGAGCAACCTGGGAATCCATCTGGCAGACACCTTATGCATATGCAAATGGTCTTGAATGATAGTTTCCACAGACTCTGTACTAATCTTGACATCTTGGGCTATTTGGTAAATAGTAATGCGCCGATCTTCCAAAATGGCAGCCTCAACTTGACGGACAATGCAGAAGGGGGGGGGGCGACCAGGTCTGGGAGCTATTTCCAGAGACTTTCGGCCATGTTTGAATTCACGATGCCAGCGTTTTACAAGGTCATATGATGGGGCATTATCACCAGAAGTTTCTTTCATTTCATCAAAAGTCTCCTGTGGTGTGCGTCCTTTCAAATACAAAAACCGGATCACTGCTCGACATTCAACAGGCTCCATTTCACACCTGACTCAGTTCAAACACCTGTAAAACAGAAATTACAATTAGTTCAGAGCTGTAATTTGCCACATAACCCGTAGAGATATAAATCATTGCACATGCAAAATTTCAGCAAGATCAGACAACTGAAAGTGGGTCAGGGGCATTACTTATTGCACACCCATCGTATTTCCGATTACTATTTGTTTCTATTTTTATTCTTTTCTATCATTTTTTCTTTTATCTTTTTCTTCCACCTTTTTACTTTCTTTTTTATTTATTTCTCATTATCTTTCTTTCTTATTTTTCTTTTGTTTATTCTTTTCTATTTCTTTTGAAATGTATTTCCTTATCTTCTATTATCTTCTTATTTTCCTTCTCTCTTTCTTTCTATTATATTATATAATATTATATTTGATATGTATATTTCTATTATATTATACTAGCCTGGGTGCCCGGTGTTGCCCGGCGTTGCCCGGCGTTGCCCGGCGTTGGCCGGGTGTTTGGAGGTGTGTGTTGAGAAAAATAAAAAAAGTGGTAGTAGGCAGGCAGGCTCGAACCCGTACGGCAAAGGAGGAAAAGAACGTGAAAAAGTGACGTGTTTGCTGTTGCGTCCATCTCCAACTCGAAAGTGACGGAGGTTTAAATACAGGCTAGAGAATCAAAAACAGGGGATGACTTGCGAAAATATCGGCAAAAAGCGACCCCTTTTTGTAGAAAAGTGCTCAGTTGTTTTTGGCCAATTTTTCGATATTTGTCTTCCAAAGGGTCGAGCTTCAAAATGATATAAATCTCGTGAAATCCGTCGCCTCTATCAAAAGTATTAGGCATACATACATACATACATACATACATACATACATACATACATTAAAACGGACAGGTGAGATTTATATTATTGATAACATTATATTATATATATGTATTTCTATTATATTATATAATATTATGTTTTATAAATATATTTCTATTATATTATATAATATATTTTATATATATTTCTACTATACTATATAATACTAGCAGTTCAGCCCGATTTTTCTCGGGTTCTACATACTGATTATAACTTTATGTGCATGTGAATATATATATTAAAAGTTTTGTTAAAAAAATATTAATCAAGATATTACAAATTGGACTCATGTCCAGCTTACCTACATCTAAAATTTCAAGTGTTAAAATGAAAATTGACGGAGGAGTTTGGTAGAGCCTGCAAAGGTCAACTCTTTCAACTTTGGATTCGTAGCAGCCAAATTTTCGCCCAAAAACTGATTAAAAAGCTTGCTGCATGTCTGAATACCCTTTATGTAAAATTTCAAATGTTTAAACCTAAAATTGGCTGAATAGTTTGCTAGGGACTGCAAAGGTAAAATCTTTTGAACTTTTAAAAAGCTTGCCCCATGTCTGAATATACTTTAGGTAAACTTTCAAATGTTTAGATCAAAAATTGGCTGAATGATTTGGTAGAGACCGCAAGGGTTATTTTTTTAAAACTTTGACCCTAATTTTGACCCATTAACTCTTATTGTTTTGGGCTCAAATCAAATTAAAATGTTTCATCCATATCCAAGTAACCTATATCTACAATTTCAAGTGTTTAGACCTAAAATTAGCGGAGGAATTGGTAGAGTTTTCAAAGGTCAAATCGTTGACCGTTAAAACCTTGACAACCAAATTTCTAGCCGAAAACCGATTAAAGCGATTTTCCCAAATCTCAATACCCCTTATGTCAAATCTCGAGTCTGTTGACTGAAAATTGACAGAGTAGTTTGATAGGGAAATGTACACATAGACAATTTCACTTATATATATATATATATATATATATAACTACTTAATTTACTCACATAAAATTATATTTCACTTATATATATATATATATATATATATATATATATATATATATATATAACTACTTAATTTACTCACATAAAATTAATATACGAAAGTATAAATTTATGCATAAACTTTAAGTATTTACTTCAAAAGTGGTCAATACGTAGGTAGAGCTAGTTAGTAAGTTATAAAATGTATATGGCCATTACGCTACACTGAATATTCCGCGTTTCATCCACTCTAGGACTCTGTAGTCCTAGAGTGGATGAAACGCGGAATATTCAGTGTAGCTTAATCGCCATATATATTTTATAACTTACTATATATATATATATATATATATATATATATATATATATTTGTTTCGTTCTTTTCAATTATCTTTCATTCTTTTTTTATTTTATTTTCCTCCGTTTTTTCGAAAACATTTTCTTGTTCTCTATTTTCTTTCTAATTTTAAAAACTTGTCTTCATGTTTCTAAAAAATTTTTGATGCGAGATAATATTTTGCATCGCTTAGATTTTTCGGATTACTGTTCTCATCTTGGGTGCTATTCTCACAACGTTTCGGTCAATGCAACCTCCGACCTTTTTCAGGTGGATCTAATCGAACTCAGTAATTTTTCTGACGACCCCGTGGAATCTGCAAGGGTCCATAGCATAACAAATGACGTACTAATTATAATTGAGTTCTAAATGACACTCTTCTGGAGATTGGAGCTTCAATCTTTAGTGAAAGCGATACAAAGAATGCAATTGAAAATTAGTTATGGTATCAATCCGGTTGTTGCTGACGCAACGAGAGTATGCCATCCCCCGTGGATTAAATAAATGATTCTGTTTGAAATTCCATAAAGATTCCTGAATTCAACAGAAAGATTTCTGGATGTAAAAAAAATGCACCTGTAGTAGATCAGAAAGTAAATCGGTCGAAACATTGTTCGGATAACAGATGAAAGATGGGAAAAGTAGTCGAATAATATACATTGTTTTTTTTGTTTTTTAGTTTTCTTCTTTTACATTTTTTCTTCTTGCTTTTTCTCTTCACCCTCTTTTCTTATTTTCTATTACGTATTCAATTTTTCGTTCATTTTGTCTCTCTTTTCTCTCCTTTCATGTTCCTATGTAGTGATGCTAATAAACGTTAGCTGTCAAACATTGTATCACAAGGGGATCATTTTGAAGAGCGAACTCCACTGTATTCAACTTCCAACGATGATCACAGGCAATCGAGTGCAGGCATCAAATCTTGCTGATGAAAGACGCCGAAAATAAACGCAAGTATAAAATATGATGTACAATTACGACCGATTCGAACAGAAGAAGGAATGATTTTTACAAAGAAGGCAACAAAGAACAAGAAAAAAAAAATAAGGAATAGAATACGACCAAACATACGAATACGAATACGAATCGAAATAAAATGGCGGCTATTCGATTTTACTACTCGTGTAGCTCTAAGAAATCGATTTTATTTCCAAATGTTTTAAAGCTTTCTTGTTACGACTAAGCAAATGCACTTAACTGCATGCAAACCGCCGCTTTTCAATTTTTGATGCAGATATGTGAGTCTGTTGCTTTGGGAGAAGACAATACCGTTTTACAAAAGAAAACTTTTCCATAAAATACTTTCCTAACTCTTTAAGTACAGAAGAAATCGTGGCAATACGACATATTCACTCATTGTAATCATCGCTAAGTACCGGAAGTGCCGGAAGTAGACGGTTACTGACAATTTAGCGTCTCCAGATGAAAAAGTTCCGAGTTATTGTCCGTTTCTTTTCAATATTGACTTGAAATATGATACATATAAATATATGTAAACTGTTTTTTATTTTAAATATATGCGCTTATTTACTTTTATAAATATATCGCATGTAATTTGTTTTCAAATAATTATGTTTACTTAAATATTTAAAAAAATATATTTATTTACAGACACAGTTTAATAGAAATAAATTGAATATATATTTAAAAAAAACATGCAAGTATTTATTTAAAAATGACATGTGAGGCATTTATAATAGTAAATAAACATATTTATATAAAGTAGTTTACGGATATTTTTATTTATTACTAGCGGGGGTAACCGGAGTTGCCCGAGTGTTTGGAGGTGTGTGTGTGTGTGTGTGTGTGTTAAAAAGAGGTGTAACAGAAAAATAAAACGTTTTGGTCGGATTGAAAGTGAAAAAAAGCCAGTCACCTAACCATCTGTGCCACGATGAAGAGGAACTGATAAGGGCGTTATATGAAGGTTTATGAAGCGAAATGAACAGGGGCGAGGTTGTCTGACCTATTTTTGCGCTGCAAGCCAAAGCATTCGGGGACATACACGAGAAGAAGCGAACACACACACACACACACACACACACACACACATTTTCGCTTTTATATTTATGGATGCCCCCCTGATTTAGCTAATATTTTACGGGGAGTAACTTTTCGGTAAATGCAAACAGCAGACTTTATTTTGTAAACGAAATAAACCCGTAATGATTTATGTTGAATTTGTTCTGTTAGTGTTCAATCTGGCGAAGAAATGAAACTGTATTTGCCCCCCCCCCCCGGTAAGCAAAAGGACCCAAATATGAATAATGTTATTTTTATGCGTAAAATTGAAAGACTTAATGGAAAAAACTGGGGGAAAAAATGTAAGAAAGAGTGTTACGAAATCATTTGTATGTGTTTAGGGCCCAAGAAAAAGTGAATAAAAAAGAAAGAAAAAAATGAAGGTAGCCCTGCATAATGTGACCCTAATTCTCGTGAATTCTCGTCAAGCATTGATCGGACGAGACCGGCAGTCATGGTTGTCAGTCGCAGAGTACAGGAAAAAATAAAACAAAGAAACAAAGAAACAAAACGAACTTTTATGAATACAAATGGGAGGGGGGAAATGCAATTATGTTTATTTTATTTTAGTTTTCTTTTTTTTTTAAATCAAAGAAACAAAACAAACAAAATAAAAGTACAAATGAAAAAAAAAAGAAATAAATAAAACGAGAAAACTAACCATGTATAACGAATAAACGTGCAATAGAGTTTAGTCATAACTGTTTGTAATTGTTAGTTTGTTTTATGCAAAATAATTATTTTAACCGTATAATTGGTAGGTGTAAGTATAACGGTTTGTTGTGTGTTTTGTTTTGTTTTCTTTTTTGTATTGTTTTTGCTGTCGCTTTTTACCAATTGGAATGTCATCTGGTTCCATATCGATAGTGTAACAGTAATTGGGCTTATGAAACGTATAAAATCATTGAAAACATAATAGAAGGAAAAATACAGTAAATAAAATAATAATAATTATAAAAGTAATCGTTTGAACATTTGAAGAACGCTAGCGGCTGACTGTTATAGTTTGGTGTAAAACCTTGAATCCAAGGTTAGTTTGTTTCGTTTAAGTAACCGTTCGGATTGCACCCCCCCCAAAAAACGGGGAAAAATTAAAAATGAAAAAAAAAAAGGAAAAATAAAAAAAGAAGAAATAAAAGAAACAGTATAAGGAACCCATGTAATAGATGTAATCGAAAGTTGCGTTTCACCCGATGGTAAAATGCAAATCCATTTTTTTAAGCAACTAAGAATTCAAACCGGTGTTTCCTCCCAAATTACCCTATGGGCGTATCCGCAACGGTGTTAAGTAGTCGCGGGGGGGAGTATGAATGTAATAGAGAGAAAAGATTTTACCACTTCCATTGATTCTTGCAGGTTTTAGCAGTAAACTCTCACCAGAAAAATATAAGAATGTACGGTTATCGAGTAAGTTTAAGGGTATAGGCCTATAGCACACCTTAGATAATGTGCTGCAGTTTGTGCACATGACATTTGCATGAAATGTGTTGAGTTTTAATCATATTAAGGGCAAACTCAGAGGGGAAAAATGACTTCATTTTATTTATATAGAAGAGATAGTTAAAGTCAAAGAAACAAGCAATAACTCGGACGTTTTTCATCAGGGAACACGAAATTAACTGTAACGACCAACATGCTGTACTTCCGTTTCTTAGCAATGATTACAATGTGTTAGATAATAACATGGTTAAATGTTAAATTTATCTATCTATCTATCTATCTATCCAATGATATTGTTAAAAAAGTTTATAATGGGAGTTATTTATTGTTTATAGAATAAAGTGTAGCAATGGGTTTCAGCTGATGATGTTTGCATAAATTAGCTAGGTTAAATAAACAAAATGAGTTTAGAGAGGCGTGCGTGTATAGGGTGCACGTTAGAGACGTGTGCTTTTTAATGATGACGTAACGGAACTGAGGTCAGGAGGTCGGGAATATTAGAGAAAGGAGTTCAGTTTGTATTTGGTTACGAAAGTGAACGGACGTGCTTCAAAAAGCCAAGAAGCGGACTGTAAAGAACAAGCATGTAGGCACGTAATACAGACTCGTTGTGAAGACCATTTGAGACAGCTGAAATAAATTTATATATTAAAAATATAAAGTATTGTTCTGTGGTTTCACAAAGGAAGAAAGAACAGAGATCTCAATTAGTTATGGTGTTTGTCATTTCATGGTTCATCGCAGAGCCCAGCAGTGAAGATAGAAGAACTCTTGGAGAAAGAAAAGTTATGAAGCATGTATTATTCTTCTTATAAAAAATGATACCTTTATGTAAATATGAACTGTAATATATACCCGTGTGATAATCCGCTGTATAACATGCCTAGACGTCGCTTTGGTACATGACTATACAACAAATGGGTAAAAAATGCCGTATTACTGAACTCGTATATATCGGTCGGAAGTTGGTTGTATGTCTGTCGTCACATAAGATACGTCACGCTATTTACAAAGAATGTGATAAAAGTCTTAGGCATGTGAAAATATTTCATACAACTCTCATAATTTAATTTCAGATGAAGCTCCAAGTGTTGCGTATTAGCATTATCGGGGAATCGCTGCATTACCTGAGCCAGATTATTATTATTATTATTATTATTATTATTATTATTATTATTATTATTATTATTATTATTATTATCGTGTAGATGGAAATAAATTTGATTTAAAGAGAAGAATTCAATTCAATGACAAATCTGGTTAAATGACGTTTTAGGAATTTAACTTGAATAGATTCTATAACAATAATAAGAAGGAATTTTAGATAAATAAAAACAACTATGTTTTCATAAAAAAGGAATGTGCGTTAACAATAACTAGCGGGACTTGTGGAAATTCCACAGCGGGCTCATTCATATGTATTGTTCAGTGTTGGCATTCTGTAAATGTTCAGTGTAAATGGAGACGCTCTGATATTATTGTAGCTTTTTTGTTAAAACTGCAAAAGTATTTATCTAAGCTAGCACGAACGTCCGGCAAAGATCAGCCGTAAAGTATGCTTAAATATAATATTTTAATTCTTGTAGATTTCGTATATATTATCATAGAGTTAATGTTTTATTTATTTTTATATGTTATAAAGTTGCGATTTCAAAAATAAAAAAATATTCGTGTAGATTGAAATAGATTTGTTTTATAGAGAAAAATGAAATTCAAGGACAAATATGGTTAAATGATTTTTTAGGAATTTAACTTGAATAGATTCTATAAACAATAACAAGAAGGAATTTTAGATAAATATGTTTTTAGAAAAAAGGAATGTGCGTTAACAATGATAATACTTAGATACGTGGTACAGATGTCGGCTGATAGGATCCTTTGTCGACGTGCAAATAACGTAATCACAAGGGAGTAGTTTAATATATACACAGAAATTAGTTTGTAGAAAAAAGACAGCCGAAGAAGTCATTCGAAGAAGCTTGACGAGAAATCGAGGAAAAGGCACCGTGGAAACCGATGAAGTCAAGATCAAAATGTGAAGTCAAAGCGTTGAAAATAAATAAAATGGCACTTTGACAACGGAAAATTAGGATCGTTCGCGACGTGTGAGCTAGCTCCCATTTATCTAGTTTAAAATAGGGCTAACCTCGTTTAGTTTTAGTTTGGAAAAAAGAGGGTCGGTTCAAATTCTGTAGAAGCGATGAAAAGAAAAATTATAACGTTTTATTTCATAATTATTTTACAATAAATATTTATACTTTTTTTATAGGAGTGTTGGGTTTGTTTTACAAGAGATTCGATTCGAAAACAAGTAGTATCGAGCGTTACGTGAGAATAAAAAACAACTGTAGACATGATAGAGTCATATTTTTGGAGTCTCGATAATTCTTTAAAAATAACAAATAAAACAAATTAATGATAGAAATCCACCCAATATAGTGAGGCAGATTGCTGAAACAATCTTTCACTTGGTGCTTGTATCACTAAGTGAAAGATTCTTATGGGGTATTGAGATAACCTGCACCACTAGAAAAATCACGGTAACATTTATCGGACGAGTTTCTACCAGTATATTGTTTTATTTTTATTTTTAAACCATTATCGAGACTTCAAAGATGTTAGAATCACATCGACACCGCTTTGATTTATTTTCTATATGGGATCATTCTAATTTAACAGCGATAAGATGTGTTTTTTTTTCTACTAATGCATAATATAAAATTGATTTTCATAATATCTTTCTTCTTTTTCTCCGCCTATACAAATGTTTATATGAAAGATCTTAACCCAGCTCCAATTTGAATATTTGTGAAAATAAAATAAGAGAAAGGAAAACTGAAAGAACAAGTTTAAAATCCTATTTATAAAAAAATGTAAGCACAGGTAGGAAGCTTTACATGCTTTCCCGCAGTGACTTAGTCCACAAAATATTGTAGTGCATATTGTACTGTAGAGAAGCTACTGTTGATTTGATAAAATTATTTATATATATATATATATATATAATGGTTTTAATTAAAGTTTAAAATGCAAAAATCAAGTATCATGGTTCAATTGTGCGCTTAACAGAAACATTCATTTGGAACGCACCTCTGTCATATAAAAGAATGTACCGTTAATTTTATATGCCTGGCGTTTCTGCTAGCGCTGTGATAATGGCTTTGCTAGGGTTATAAATTATGATGAGTAGTCAAACGAATAGAGAAAGAACGATAAAGAAAGCAATAAAGTTTTATATTTCTTATCTCTAAAGACTTTTTGCACATGCTCGCTAAAAGAATCAGTCAAACTAGCATTTATGTTGGTAGTGATTAACAAAAAAAAAGTGATTTATAAAACGCTTAGCCCCCACCCCTACTAGTGTAAGTGCCTATTGAAAATATTAAATTTTTTAATGGGGGCGGGGGGTCAGCCTATATTTTAAACTTCTCTAATGGTCCGAATTTTCCATTTCAAAGTGCCATTTTGGCCTATTTTTTTTTTACGTTTGCCATTTTTACCGGTGCCATTTTGACCTGTGCAATATTTGTCTAAATCCTATCGTACTCGGTAAAAATAGTACCGGTAAAAATGGCACCGGTAAAAATGGCAAAAGTTAATAACTAGGCAAAAAATATCATTTTGACAACAAAAAATTAGGACCGTTCAAGAAATGCGATCTTAGCCCCCATTACCCTAGTTTAAAAGTTCCTTAGCTTGAGTTTGGAAAATGTCGGTTTGATTAGGTTTAAATTCTGTAGAAGCGCCGAAAAGAAAAAAAAATTATAACGTTTTTTATTTTCTAATAAATATTTATGTATAACAATCTGAAAGAAAGCTTAAATAAAATTTTACCGCAGCCATATTTACCTTAATTCAATTTATTTTATTAATTCTTGGAAATGGAAACTTTATTCAATGATTTAATCCTTGGCAGCCACGTCTTTTCATTTTCTTGCACCAAAAAGATTTTTACTTAAAAAAATGTAATAAAGCAGGAAATTAGCAAAATTGACTTATAAGTTACAAGTAACGAACGTTATGTGAGAACAAGAAAAAATCGCCAACACGATAGGGTTATATCTTTGAAGTCTCGCTAATGACATAAAAATAAAAAAGAAAACAAATTACTGATAGAGATTCACTCAATAAACGTTATGAGAACATTTATTGGGTGAATTTCTTACAGAATTTTGTTTTATTTTTTATTTTTAAGCTATAATTGAACCTCTAAGTAAAGGATGGCTTTCTAAATAATCTGCAGAACCTGAAGAAGGGGGGCTTCATTGTTAACTACTTTGTACTTTCACCAAACAATTTTATAAATAAATAAACTTGGGATGGGAAATTGATACTCTCACCTGAAGTTATATATATGATAAAGTTTATTATCAGGAACAGAATTTGACCAAACACCGTTTGATGCTAACTATGAATCGGGTACTCTTCTGGTTTGCCAATATTTATGAAATTATCGATGCTTTTTTTGTTTTTGTTTATGTGTTTTTTTTTTCCAATTTGTAATTATAACTTTTTTGTTGTGAAAGAAAATTAGCGATTATTAAAGTTATGGTTACTTATGCAGAACATGCTGAAATAATGACTTCATTTAAAAAATATATATTTATCTATTGAAAAAAATCCCACAAAGTTGAACTTTGTAGTTTCGGGTTCAATATTGATGAGGTAGCCTCTTAGCAGCTGGTAAAAATTACAAGTTTTTGGTAAAAAACAAAGAACCTAAAAAGGAAACAAGCATCATAAATACCAGTCCTGGCTTGGCTAGGATTATAAATTATGATGAAAGAAAGAGTGAATATACAAGCAATTAAGCGTTATATTCCTTTATCTCTACCTCCACAAAGACTTTTTACACTAAAAGAATCATCAAACTATCAGAAAGCATTATTGACCTTGATTAGCCAGTATTTTAAAAACGGAAGCGTAGCCCCCAACTCTACCGGTGTAAATGCCTATAAAACATTTATTTAATTTTTTTTTTTTTGGGGGGGGGGCTTCGCCAATTTTCACCTAAAGGAATAGAAGCTTAACCTGTACTTCAATAGACCTAATTTCCGAATGGTACTAATTTCCGTTGTCAAAGTACCATTTTTACCTACTTATTCACTTTTGCCATTTTTACCGATGCCATTTTTACCGGTGCTATTTTCACCGTACCATTTCTTCCGGTACTATTCTTACCTGTGATATTTTAACGTAAATTCATATACTTTTTTTTTTAAATGAGAGATCATATGACTATCTTTGCTGATAAATCATTTTAAAATGATATAATAAACTATAAGCTCTATATAATGCTAAATACTAAGCTTACCTTTGGTAATTGAAATTAAATACATTCGCGGATTAATATTCCGATATGAAGAAAGTAACGACAGTAATTTAGCAACTCGTTTAGATCAACAAAACTTCGGAAGAAAAAGTTAAAGAAAATCTGTATTAATTTTACTGTATCCACTTTCGATGACATCATCACCCCCACCCTCAGATCTGTCTTTAGACTTCATACCAATTTTGGTATGATTCCAATGCAACTTGGCAGTCCCTAAATAAATAAATAAATAAATGAATAAGTAAATAAATAAATTAATAAACAAAACAAAACAAATACAAAGGAAACTAGATTTTCACCACATTAAGAACCGACTTTTACGCCGAAGTGTTATATACGTACTTGGACCAAAAACGTACATGTGATATAACCGTGTATATAACCGACCGAGTCGTCTACGTGTTCATATAATTCAGTGTATTGCTGATATAACGAATATATATATATATATATATATATATATATATATATATATATATATATATGATTGCAACGTCTTGTTAGACGAGTGCCACTCCCTTAGACACTTAAAGTCCATGAGCCCAAAAATAACTTCCATCACCACGAGACCATATTTATAGACAAATGCCTGAGGGACTGTCTATACACAGTGATGTTACAGATTCTTAGCTTTGTACGACAGCTAAGTCTCTCTCTCTCGGTTCAAAATGTTTAGATCCAGCAACAAGCAAGAGCAAGATAGCCAGCAACAAGTTAAACTGCAGACCAGCTTAATGCGGGTACTGGTCTCCCGCATTATGCTTTTTTTAAATCAGAGATTTCCTTCTCCTAGAAAGGTTACCTTCATACAAATACAAACACACAAACACACACGCTGCTAGTTGGCCGTTGACCCTGAAAAAAATATATATATTACCATAGAAAGAGGCAAGCATGAAAAGTAATATGGTTAAGCTTAAACATGGAAAAGTAAAGGACTAGTTCTTAAAACTGGAAAAGAAAAGGACAAGATATTCTAGTAAAAATATAATAAATTTATAAATTAAATTATTGCAGCATTAAGAATTGATTATATAATGTTATAAATTTAATTTTAAAATAATTTTTAATGCTGCAATATTTTGATTGATAAATTTATTATATTTTTACTAGAATATCTTGTTCTTTTCTTTTCCAGTTTTAACAACTAGTCCTTTACTTTTACATGTTTAAGCTTCACCATATTACTTTTCATGCTTGCCTCTTTCTTTTTCTTGTCCAGTTTTAACAACTAGTCGTTTACTTTTCCATGTTTAATCTTAACCATATTACTTTTCATGCTCGCATTTTTCTATTATAATCCACTATTTTTCCAGGCTTCCAATAAATTCACTTGTTCTTTGTTTAATTTCAGTCTTATTCCCCCCCCATAAACGCATATGTAATAACAATGTACGCCACTCGTCTGCTTTTAATACCCTCAATTATCTCCCTTTTATGCTTTCACTCTCCCTGTTGCACTTGTTACTTCTCTTTTCGCGACAGCAGTGAATTAGTAGCAGCAGTAGTAGCTGAAGCGACGTAGTTGCTATGGAAACTAGTCATAAAAAGCGTCGTTCACCTCCTTACATATTTTTACGGTTTTGAACCCCAGTAAATTCATCGTAATTTTTGTTTTACTAAACGAAAATTGAAATTTTTTTATTCACAAGATAGCTGAGAAGGTGATGTATAAACTGTAATAATTGTTTGAAATTTGGGCGAATAATGAGTGAACGGTGACGCTTTGAAGTAGTTCTAAATGACTAAACCTGCAACTTAACGGTATATTCAAACACGATAGTGTTTGAATGATACTGTACGTGGATGACTATAATGCTCCCTATCTTGGGTTGAGCATATTGGGAAGTGATATACAAACTGCCATTAGCATATTAAGCGATGCTCTTTGTGTAAACAAACCGAGCTTAGACATTTGGATGATGTCAAAACATTGTTAATTCACTACCCGCATAGCAGCAACCGTGTGGCGTAATGGTGAGAAGCCGTGACTGTCGTTTGGGCGGTCGGGTTTCGATCCTAGCTTGAGGTAGGTGGCTGTTAAGCCGCACTGATGAGCTGTGATACAGCGAAACAATACTGTATGTGAATGATTATATATATATATATATATATATATATATATATATATATATATATATATATATATATATATCAATAAAGAAAGAAAATGATGATATAAAACTGTATAGTAATATATATAGATTTATTCATTTATTCAATAAGGGTATACATCAATTAGAGGTGTAAGGTAAGTGAGAACTCTTTATACCATGGTATTTGCAAACCTAATGCTTCTCCGACGTAATATACTAGGGATGCGATGTATAGCGATAGTTATATTAGACGCGAAATAAAATATTAAGATTGTTTGGGGGAACTAAATTGATCTCTGTGATATAAGAGGAGTATAGATTTTATTATATATAATGCAGTTATGTGAATAGCATATCTGTCATGATTACCCTATATTTTCTCTGAGAGTTTAATCATACATACGAGTGGCGTGCAATAAGTAATGCCCCTGGCCCACTTCGTATAGCAATAGAGTAACGAAACTTGGCATAGTTATTAGCCTTTCTCTACATAGGAACCACCCAGAGTTATGCATTTCTCCCATCGTTTGATGCAGCTCTGGAGACCGCTTTTGTACAATACCCCAGGTTGGTCCTCCAACCACGACGTGATTTCATAAATCAAGGCTGCATCATCTGGGAAACGCTTTCCCTTCAAAATAACTTCATAGCTGGGAATAGGTGAAAGTCAGAGGGTGCAAGGTCAGGAGAGTACGGAAGATGGGGAAGGATTTCATAACTACACGCCCGTGCTTCTGATCTGGCGACATGCGAGTTGTGGGCCGGAGCGTTGTCCTGCAGGAGGAAGGTGCCTTTGCTTATCTTGCCCTGCCTCTTGATTTTGATAGCTTCTCTTAATTTTAATAATTAATAATCAGAATATATCTAGTTATTACGGTTTATCTCCAATATCCTTAGAGGTGTCAGTGACATATTTCCATCGTATACATGTCCGACACAAGCGGAAACCTCACAATATCATTATATCATCTTTAGACAGAACAGATACTACCCTTGGATCTTAACAAGAAGATCAAGAAGGTGTATTTTAATTTTAAGGTACGGCCCAAAACCGACATCTTATTTTTACATTGCGTTTTCGGTGATTGGGAGATCCTATTTATTAAAAAGGAGGATAGAAATTGATAACATGGTATGAACATTAGCGTCTCTATACATTGATTTAATGTTCGTAGTATGGAAAACGTGACACGCGTACGTACGTTAACTTCATATTAATACCGCGGTATTAATATAAAGATATTTGCTATGAATGCTTTACAGGCGGACCAGGAATTAGACCTCAGTCGCGCAACTACTTTTAACATAACGATACTGCAGAGGGAGGGAAGGATATATATATATATATATATATATATATATATATATATATATATATATATATATATATATATATATATATATATATATATAGAGAGAGAGAGAGAGAGAGCAGTAACGTCGCTTAAAAGAGCTGTGTTGAAGAAAAGATATCATCTAGCTTTAGAACTTGCTTGCATAACTTTACTTGAATTTTATAGCCAAATTGTGACGTTAAGAACACCTATTAAATGTGAGCCATGCATTTTCTATGACCAAATTTCCATTTTATGATAATGATCGATATCGGCTCGTAAATAACTGGAACGATCTAGCAAAAGACAATGAAAAAGACAATAGTCTATTGTGAGATTCGAACGAATAATAGCTATACACTGTTAGAACTAAAGTCGAATGTTTATTCACTTGTCAACTAATTCAATGTAATTATGAATAAAATTAATTTACTTATCACTATAGTTTTTCGGACTTTTATTGCCCTTTATGAAAACTAAAATCAAAAAATTATGCAACTAAATCTTATGTCTAGAATCCTTATTCAAATGTTGAGTATGGAAAGCATATAAAAGGCTTAAGTATAAAGACTCTTAATAAGAAAGTGAAATTCAGAGATTTACATCATTAGCGATTACTACACTACAACCTTACATTCATTAACCCTTATGCTCGAGTGGCCTTCTGGCCTTGATAAGTTGTGACTCTCAAGTAAAAAAAGATAACCCTTCTATAATTTAAGCAGAGTAGAAAGTGGATGTTGGTTTTACTTTCCGCAGTCGCGTAACTTTCCTTTCTTTTCTTTTCTTTTTTTTTTGTCTTTTGGTACTTAAATTCAATGAGCGATGTTTCTGACAAAGTGGGAAGAACTGTTGTTTTTGGAAGCAGAACCGATTTCATTAAACGCACATTGTTGTCATATTCTTGACTTTGAAGTAGTATTTTTTAAACCATTACATCAATGCCTTGTTTAGAGCGATTTCTGTAAAAAGAATTGCGTCAAATTTAACGCAAATCTAAAATATTTATATTTTCAATTAGGAAATTGGTTTTGTATTATGTACCCTCCTCTGAAAATACATTAAAAATGCTGGAAAGAAGATGAACCTTGAGGAATAATTATGAATTTATGTCTAATACCTATTTGTTAAAATGTCCCCGAAATCTGAACTATCTGAATTTTCACGAATAGTTTCCACCCGCTTTTTACCTTTTATCTACAATGTGGAAAATACAGCACAACGGAGGGAACAAATTAACCATTCCCTTCATAATTGTGGACTACTCCCAGAGGAAGAGAAAGGATACCAGACAGGAAAAAGAGGAACACATTCCTATTATACATAGACCAAAGGATTCTGAAGAAGGTTAATAGCAGAAAAAAGAACTTAGCCAGGCATGGATAGACTAGAGGAAAGCATGTGATACGATCCCGAAAGCATGGATAATAGAATGCAAAAACAGAAAAATCGGATCCGACAAACAGAACATTGCTGGAGCCGGTATTGGAAGAACGAAAGGATTATAATAGAAATGCAGAATGGCTGAAAGAAATGAAAGAGGAGTCACAGCAAATCAAAGAAAGAACAGAGAATGAAATCAGCAAAAAATTTCCAGACAACCTTTCGAAAAATAGCCAACTGGAGAGCACTAGATAATGAAGGGATACATGCCGGTTGGGTTTTAAAAATCACAACACAACATGAAAGGCTAGTTCTACAAAACACAGGTACCAGAATGGATGTGCAAAAGAAGAAACACACTAGTGCAAAAAGACAGAGAAAGGGACGATCCCTAGCAACTACATGCCTATAAAATGTTTACCCCCACTGTGGAAAATACTTACTGCACAAGTGAAAGAACAGATTTATCAGTCGCTTCATAACCACGGATTACTTCCAGAGGAACAGAAAGGATGCCAAAAACGAAAAAGGCGAACAAAAGACCAGTTATACATAGACCAAAGAATTCTGAAGGGGGATAAGAGTAGAAAAAAGAACAGCTATGGCATTGATGGACTATAAAAATGCAAATGACAAAATACGGCAAGCATGGATAATAGAATTCCTGATAATGTACAAAATACCAGGTAATATAATCTGCCTGATAGAAAATGCAATGAAAACCTGGAGACTTGAACTGACAGCTGATGGACAATACATAACTGAAATCAAAATATAAAGAAGGATATTCCAATCAACATTCATTATAGTCATGATGCCCCTGAACAATATACTAAGAATATGCCAAACCGGATACAATTTCGCTAGTACAGAAGAATGAATGGACCACCTAATGTACATGAATGATCTGAAACTGTTTGCAAAAACAAATATAGAACTAGAAACGATAATAAACACGACCAGAATTTGTAGCCATTCGGTATGGAAATGTGCGCACTGCTGATCATGAGAATTGGGGAAACTGGAAGCAACAGAAGTTATAACACTAGCCAATTAAACAAAGATAAGAGCATTAGGTGAATATGATAGCTACAAATACTTGGAAGTTCTGGAAGTAGATACCATAAAATCAACAGAAATGAAATAGAAAATTAGAAAAGGAATACATCAGAAGAACAAGAAAACACCTCGAAACTAAACTACATAGTAGAAACCTAATTAAACGAATAAACAAGTGGGTAGTGTCTTCAGTAAGATACTCTGGACCATTTATAAACTGGTCCAAAGAAGCACTAAGTAATCTCGACCAAAAGATCAGGGAAGCTATGACGATGAACAAATCACTACACCCAAAGGATGATACTGACCGACTATATGTAAAAAAGAAAGACGGGGGAAGAGGGCTGGTTTGTATAGAAGACTGTGGAAATAAAACAAAAAAAAGAATTAGAAAAATAAATAATGCAGAACACCGAAATAATAATTACTGCAGTAAGAGACACGGAAGAAACAAACAAAATAGAAAAAGAGACAAGGAATAAGATGATAAAAACAACAACACGGACGATTCATAAGAACGATAAAATATGACACTAACGAAACACTTGGCTACGAAAAAGAATCATAAGCTTGGAAACTGAATCCCTAATAATAACCGCACAACATAACGCGATTAGAACCAATCACATAAAAGAAATGATCGACAAGATACAGGAAAACAGCAAATACAGACTCTGCGGACAAAGAGATGAAACAATAAATCACATAATAAGTGAATGCAGCAAATTGGCCCCAAAAGAATATAAAAATAGACATTGGTAATTATGAAGACGATTGCATCTTGAACCCTCAGGCAAATGTTATAGCACAAACCGTTAGCAGTACTGTAAAATGAAAGTCACAAGATTCTATGGGACATGGATATACAAACGGATAGACTCATTCAAGCAAGAAGACCGGATATAATAATAGTTTACAAGAAGGTAAAATCCTGCCAGATTGTAGATTTTGCAGACAACGGAGTTAAGATGAAGGGCATGGAGAAACGGAGAAAATAGAAAATACATGGAACTGGCCAGAGAGCGCAAAGCGATCTGGAAAATGAGGAAAATTGAGATAGCACAACTAATAGTAACAGCACTAGGAACGTTACCTAAACATTTTGAAAAAAGAATGGGAGAGATTGGGATTAGAGAGATGGCTGAGAAGATACAACGGATAACAATAATGAAAACTCCAGAAATATTAAGGAAAACCCTTGAATGTGGAGACTAACACACACGAACTACATACCCAAATTGGACACACAGAAATGACTATAGATGTAAAAGACAAAAAGAACATTACATGGAATCAACGGTATAACTGTAAGATACCGCCCCCTTTTTTGTGCGTGTGTGTGCGTGTGTTACCATAAACTGGCATCACAACAAATAAAAGAGGAGGGTCAAGGAGGATGGAAAGACCGAGGAGAAAAAGCACTAACTAGACCTCCGGTGGTTGAGTGCAAAGACGACTGGGTCCTTGAAGAGGATTATTTCCACCTAAATTGCAGTGAATACGAATGGTCGCTGCCAAAGAGAAATCAATGGTAAGCAGCTGTTGCAATGACACAAATTCTTTTGTAAAAGTTATCAAAGAAGGCGGAGAGTGCTGTAAATCTTGGGAAACTTTTGTTACTCAGACTTCAGAGAACATCACAAGTTGTTCTCAGAGAGAGAAATCTTTGATGATGGCCTGTGTGACTACTCCTAGTGAGTAAATAATAATAATAATAATAATAATAATAATAATAATAATAATAATAATAACAATAACAATAATAATAACAATAACAATAATAATAATAATAATAATAATAACAATAACAATAATAATAATAATAATAATAATAACAATAACAATAATAATAACAATAATAATAATAATAATAATAATAATAACAACAAGAACAACAATAATAATAATAATAATAATAATAATAATAATAATAATAATAATAATAATAACACTAATAATAATAATAATAATATACATTCTCCCCCGCACATGACAAATCCCAAGGTTTTTTTAAAAATGTTCCGTTCATGTGTGGGCCTATTTTTACCATAACTCTTAACTTATTCCCCTCCCCCCGCTACTGGTAGACTATACGGCTTCATCTAGTATATGTGTATCATCTCTAATAATTATTAATTTAACTACACGATCCCATTGCTTTTCTACAAAAAGTGTTTTACTTATTTCTGAACTAATGGGTCCGGCCTTTGATAACGCTCAAAGTAAATTTCTAACATTTCGTTGGGGTGTTATACTAGCTTAGCCAGTTCCACTAAACATTTGAAAGGTTTATGGTTTACATATCTCTTAATCTATCTACCTATATATCTACAAAAGTGAACGTGTCTGTGTGTCTGTGTGTCAGTGTGTGTGTCTGTGTACATTTCCCTATGCAATAACTCTGTCAATTTTTAGTCTACAGACTCGAAATTTGATATACAGGGTACTGAGATTTGGGAAAATCTACCTTATCGGTTTTCGGCCAGACATTTGGCTGTTAAGGGGTCAAAGTTCAACGATTTGACCTTTGAGAACTCTACCAAACTCCTCCGACAATTTTGTGTTTAAACACTTAAAATTTTAGATACAGATTCATTGGACATGGATCTAACGTAATAATTCGATTTGAGTCCAAAAGAATAAATGTTAAGGGGTCATAATAGGGTTTAAAGTTTAAAAAATTGACCATTTATTTTTTTTTTGCTCAGCATACACCTCCACACACCCGGTCAGAATTTTTGTAGGAATTTTTTACACCCCTAACACGAAACTGCAAATAAAATATAAAAAACTCGTAATTTCTCTTTTAAAAGTGGGTTGATTATTTTCTTTATGGATTATACTTCCAAAATAAACTTTTAAAGTTGTTTTAAAAGTAATAGAAATATTACTTTTTTTTATTCTTTAAAACACAGTAATGAAATTAATTGAATTTTACGAGCTTAGTATTTTTCAATTTTTAAACTTTCAAAATCTATCAAAATTTTTCTATTGATTCTATTTTTACAATATTTTCAGGGTCAATGTGAAATTTTATGCTCTTTCCAATAAACCGAATATAATATTTTAGATCAACGTTTTTTTAATTCACGTCTCACCCATTTTTAAGTGTCTATTAAAAAGTAAATAATTAATTTACTCACCAAAGTTTTATATATCACAAATTAAAGATAAAAGATCAATAAATAATATATTCAAATTTAAAACAAGAAAAGTATTGTTTTTTTAGAAATTTACCTGTAAAGTCCGAAGTTTAAAACCTTTTTTTTTAAAACCACCTTGTCTGTTTTTTCTTTTGTTCTTTTTAAATGAAACCTTGGTCCTTGCTCCTTTAATTGAAAAAAAAAAAAAGATTAGGGCTTGAATTACATTTTCCGAGAAGTTATAAGCTTGGAAAAACAGGGGTCGAATTACTTCACGCCTCCCATTTTGTAATGTCTATTAAAAAGTAAATAATTAATTTACTCACCAAAGTGTTATATATCACAAATTGAAGATAACAGATCAATAAATAATATATTCAAATTTAAAACAAAAAAAGTAGTGTTTTTTTTTAGAAATTTACCTGTAAAATCCGAAGTTTAAAACCTTAAAAAAAAAACACGGCGCTTGTTTTTTTTTTTGTTTTTTTTTTTTAATGAAATCTTGGTCCTTGCTCCTTTAATTGAAAAAAATTAGGGCTTGAATTAGATTTTTCGAGGAGTTATAAGCTTGGAAAGACGGGGTGGAATTATTCAATATTTTTCACGAATTTTCTGACACACCTAGCCGGGCACCCATGCTAGTCTATCTATATATCTATAAAAGTGAACATATCTGTGTGTCTGTCTGTGTGTGTGTCTATCTGTCTGTGTGTCTGTGTGTCTGTGTGTCTGTTTGTCTGTGTACATTTCCCTACGAAATAACTTTGTAAATTTTTAGTCTACAGACTCGAAATTTGATATACAGGGTACTGAGATTTGGGAAAATTTATGTGATCGGTTTTCGGCCAGAAATTTGGCTGTTAAGGGGTCAAAGTTCAACGATTTGACCTTTGAGAACTCTACCAAACTCCTTCGAAAATTTGGTGTCTAACCATCTGAAATGTTAGATATCGGTTTCTTGGACATGGATCTAACTTAATAACTTGATTTTGAGCCAAAAACTTTTGACTACAAAAGGTTCCGAAGGGACCTTAGTTCACCGTCTAGTAACCAATAATGCTTAAAGAACTTTAGTAGATACTAGCATTTCAGCCCGGCGTTTCCCGGGTGTTTGGATGTCTATGTTTAGCAAAAAAAAAAGTGGTTGCAGGAAGACAGGCTCGAACCCGTACCGCAAAGGAGGAAAAGAACGGGGGAAAAAACCTGGCGTCTATGCTGTTACGACGATCGCCAAACCGGAAGTAACGTTTTTATAACATTAAGACTATACAATCGAAAGGAGAGGATGACTTTCAAAAATATCGATGAATAAGCGCCCGCCTTGTAGAAAAGTGCCCAGTTGAAGGTGAAGATATTAATGTTTTAGCCAATTTTTCGATATTTGTCGTATGAAAAGTCGAACTTCTTTCTTTAGAAAATCCGTCGCCTCTGTCAAAAGTGTTGGGCAGACATGCAAACATACATGCATACATTTATATATTGGTAACTAAAAATTTTCGACCTAAGCCGATAAAAAAGCTTGCCTTATCTCTGAATACCCTTTATGTAAAATTTCAAATGTTTAGACCAGAAAATGTCTGGGTATTTTGGTAGAGACCGCAGCGGTCAAATTCTGTTTAAATTTGACCTCTATTATGACCCCTTAAAATTTATTGTTTTTGGCTCAAATCAAGTTATTAAGTTAGATCCATGTCCAAGGAACCTATATCTAAAATTTCAAGTGTGTAGACCCAAAATTGTCGGAGGAGTTTGGTAGAGTTCTCAAAGGTTAAATCGTTGAACTCTGCCCTCTTAATCGCCAAATTTCTAGCAATAACCGATGACATCGATTTCCCAAATCTTATTACCCTGTATATCAAATTTCGAGTCTGTAGACTAAAAATTGTGGGAGTTATTGCGTAGGGAAATGTACACAGACACACAGACACGCACACACAGACACGTTCACTTTTATATATATACTAGCGGAGGTACCCGGCGTTTCCCGGGTGTTTGGAGGTGTGTGTGGTATTAAATAAAAAAGAAACCGAGGGGGGAGTAAAAGTTGGTAGGATCGAACCCGAAGCCCTGAGGCGAAGTTTAAAAATAAAATCGACCAGCCAGAATGAGTTACTGAAAGATGTTTGAATTTATTTAAGAACCAAATTGACAGGTGTGCGCACGGAAGTCGACGTGCGTTACGACATTCAGCAAATTAGGTCAATGACTAGGTTTGTTTGTTATAAGCGAAGTAAAAAAAAGAAAACAACGTTAAAACTTAAGCGGGGGGGAGGGGTAATCAAAACATCGAAAAAAAAAAACAAAAAACTAACGTAATGAAAACGAACGATGTTAAATGTAAAAATCGAAAAAAATAAAAAAAGAAATGGCTTAAATAAGCCTGTTTGGATATTAAAATTTAAAAAATCGGTGGGTACCCGGGTGTTTTTTTGTGTGTGGTCGGGTGTGGATAAGCGAAGTAAACAGAAAAAAAAAACTGAAAAACGAACGTTACGTGGAAAATGGCTTAAATAACACTGGTTCAATATTTAAATTTAAAAAATCGAAAAAAATAAAGAAGACATCCCACACCACGATTCGAACCCAAAACGTTTAGATAACGAACCAACGCGCTAACATAAAAATCGGAAGTGAAGCAGCAAAAACCCGTGGCACAGGGGTTTGAGTAATTAGAAAAATCAATTGTAAAAGTGATATTTTCCTGAAGGTTCAATTCTCAGTATTGGCGACCTGAAATACAATTGCGAATTATATAGCACCTTTATCCAGTCATGGCTAACGCAACGAGAGCATGCTACTTCCGTGAAATAAATAAAGGGTTCCGTTTGAAATTCCGTCCAGAAACATTCCCGACACATACTTGGAATTACATCGACTAGAACGGCGTGAAAATAACACTCAATATGAGAATAGTAGCCCGACAAATCCAAATATTATAAAGCAGAAAAGTAAAAAACAAATGATATATCCTTACACACCGTTGCAATTATATTTTCCTACAAGTTTTCTTCTTGGCTTGGTTCGTTGTCTCTTTTTTCTTTGCGACTGAATTCTCTTCGGTGATGACATTTTTTTTCAATCTTTTTCGACCTTTCAAATCGTCACGTGTGTTTTCCGTTGCCTTCTCGTCCTATTTCTGCCAATCTTAATACCTATATATATATATATATATATATATATATATATATATATATATATATATATATATATATATATGTCATTCCGTAATCTCACGCTCGCGCCACATCTACAACGATACTTAATAAACTTATGTAACGTTGTCATTACTTTTGAAATAGGACACAGACGTTGTATGTAGAGACTGTCGCAAAGAAAGTAAAACTTTGACACGAACGTTTTAGGTGAAAGAAAAAGTTATCGATTTTCTTCGTTTCAGACACAAGCCGTCGAGGCGTATTTTCAACATGACAAGTATGCTTGCTATTTCTTTTTCTTTCTCGTCGGATAGCCGTCCTGTATCTACAACCAGCTGGGATGTTGCCATAATTCTCATAGGACTCACGGGTCAGCCGGCTCGTTCTCGAAAGTCTTAGAGGAGGAGGAGACTCACGTGTTTGTCGAGAGTACTTTTGAAATCGTTACGCGTCTTTTCCCTTTTCTTCTCTTCCTCTTCTCTCCGATCTTAATAGCTATATATGCATTTCATTCTGTGACGTCACGCTCATGTCACGTCTTAAAATGCTGACACGACGTTAACTTGGCACGTGAGTCGTCAATATCCGTACGTGCTTGGGTTTGTTATTGGTCCTTCGACAAAAGAGGGATCAGACCTAGTAATTCACTCCCATTCGCCTGTTCTTCCGTTCCTTTGTTCGCACGTTTCTCATTAACCATGCCTTGGATTTGCACAAGCATTTGTCATGGTGAAAGTAAATTTTTGCATTAATATCAATCATGATGTGGCTCATTAATAAACCTTAGACCTAAGTTATGCCTGTCTGTGTTCGTGAGGAGGCGAGAAAGAAATGCATTATAACTGAATAAACATGGCAGCTTCAGCAACTGCTGTCAATCAGGTATGACTTAAGTCAAGAGTGACAGTTTTTTTTATAATATTCAACCAAATCCAAACGACCTGTGACACCATATTCGAAAGGTTAGCCTTGCATGCTGAAATCTGAATTTGAAAAACAAAACGTGTTAAAACGTATATGTCTTTATCTCTGTCCCTATCTATTTCTCTTCTCTTTCAATGAAGAAAGAGAGGGGGATTAAATTGTATTGTTTTAAGACAGTCGAAGTGTTGGAAATCTCTGCCCGTGCGTAATTTATTTCACTAAAGAAGTAACTAAATAATTAAATATTTAGCTAGAAGAACATTAGTCTCTGTCTCTCGAGCACATTCTTTCCAACATAAAACCTCTTCACGTCTTCTTTTGTCTTCTTTCATCATGTGAAAAGGCAGAAAGCGTATAAAAGACTAGCACGTATAAGTATAATAAAAGTTCGATAGGGTGGTCTAAAAGAAATACCTCCTATGTTTTCATTCCGCCCGAACGGATCAGAGAGGATTGCAAATCGTAATGTTATGATAACTGAAAGTAAATATTCATGACCGGAAATTTTTATCTTGTTCATGTTGTAGATATTGACGGTGGGAGATTCTAAGAAAGCAATCCCGTGTCATGAACATGCGTCAGAAGCAAAGGTGCGTGATTAAATTCCTGGCAAAAGTGCATTGAAAATGGTGGTGAACATGTAAAAAATAAATTCTGGAGCACTAACGGACGCTCGTTTTAATTGTACCGCTCCCGTCTCCGTAGCGCTTCAACTTTCCTTTAGTAAAAATTGATATCTTTACTTTTAAGATTTAAGTCTATCTTACTTGGCATGTTATAGAGTTGTAATAATGGAGGCTAAGAAATTAGTACTCTTGTTGTAGAATGGTTTCTGTATAATATTATCTACAATAAGAGTTCCAATTTCTCAGCCTCTATCATTGATGTAAAGATGTCTCTTAATTTGATACTCTTGCGTATAATATAATCTACAATAAGAGCACCGATTTCTCAGGCTCTATCATCGATGTCAAAATGTCATTTAAATTGGTACTCTTGTTGAAGAATAGTTTGCGTATAATATTATCTACAACAAGAGAACTTATTTGTCAGCATCTGTTATTGATGTCAAAATGTCCTTTAAATTGGTACTCTTGTTGAAGAATAGTTTGCGTATAATATTATCTACAACAAGAGTACTTATTTCTCAGCATCTGTTATTGATGTCCAAATGTCCTTTAAATTGGTACTCTTGTTAAAGAATGGTTTTTATATAATATTATCTACAGCAAGAGTACTTATTTCTCAGCATCTGTTATTGATGTCCAAATGTCATTTAAATTGGTACTCTTGTTAAAGAATGGTTTTTATATAATATTATCTACAACAAGAGTACTTATTTCTCAGCATCTGTTATTGATGTCCAAATGTCATTTAAATTGGTACTCTTGTTAAAGAATGGTTTTTATATAATATTATCTACAACAAAAGTACTTATTTCTCAGCATCTGTTATTGATGTCCAAATGTCATTTAAATTGGTACTCTTGTTGAAGAATGTTTTTTATATAATATTATCTACAGCAAGAGTACTTATTTCTCAGCAACTGTTATTGATGTCCAAATGTCCTTTAAATTGGTAGTCTTGTTGAAGAATTGTTTTATATAATATTATCTACAGCAAGAGTACTTACTTCTCAGCATCTGTTATCTATGTCCAAATGCCCTTTAAATTGGTACTCTTGTGTAAGAATGATTTTTATATAATATTATCCACAGCAAGAGTACTTATTTCTCAGCAACTGTTATTGATGTCCAAATGTCATTTAAATTGGTACTCTTGTTGAAGAATGGTTTGTATATAATATTATCTACAACAAGAGTACTTATTTCTCAGCATCTGTTATTGATGTCCAAATGTCATTTAAATTGGTACTCTTGTGTAAGAATGTTTTTTATATAATATTATCTACAGCAAGAGTACTTATTTCTCAGCATCTGTTATCGATGTCCAAATGTGATTTTAATTGGTACTCTTGTTGAAGAATGGTCTGTATATAATATTATCTACAGCAAGAGTACTTATTTCTCAGCAACTGTTATTGATGTCCAAATGTCCTTTAAATTGGTAGTCTTGTTGAAGAATGGTTTGTATATAATATTATCTACAGCAAGAGTACTTATTTCTCAGCATCTGTTATTGATGTCCAAATATCATTGAAATTGGTACTCTTGTGTAAGAATGGTTTTTATATAATATTATCTACAACAAGAGTACTTATTTCTCAGCATCTGTTATTGATGTCCAAATGTCCTTTAAATTGGTACTCTTGTTGAAGAATTTTTTTTATATAATATTATCTACAGCAAGAGTACTTATTTCTCAGCATCTGTTATTTATGTCCAAATGTCATTTAAATTAGTACTTTTGTTGAAGAATGTTTTTTTATATAATATTATCTACAGCAAGAGTACTTATTTCTCAGCAACTGTTATTGATGTCCAAATGTCATTTAAGTTGGTACTCTTGTTGAAGAATGGTTTGTATATAATATTATCTACAGCAAGAGTACTTATTTCTCAGCATCTGTTATTGATGTCCATATGTTATTTTAATTGGTACTCTTGTTGAAGAATTGTTTGTATATAATATTATCTACAGCAAGAGTACTTATTTTTCAGCATCTGTTATTGATGTCCAAATGTCCTTTAAATTGGTAGTCTTGTTGAAGAATGGTTTGTATATAATATTATCTACAGCAAGAGTACTTATTTCTCAGCATCTGTTATTGATGTTAAAATGTCCTTTAAATTGGTACTCTTGTTGAAGAATGGTTTTATATAATATTATCTACAGTAAGAGTACTTATTTCTCAGCATCTGTTATTGATGTCCAAATGTCCTTTAAATTGGTACTTTTGTTGAAGATTTGTTTGTATATAATATTATCTACAACAAGAGTACTTATTTATCAGCAACTGTTATTGATGTCTAAATGTCCTTTTAATTGGTACTCTTGTTGAAGAATGGTTTTTATATAATATTATCTACAGCAAGCGTACTTATTTCTCTGCATCTGTTTTTGTAAAAAGAAAAGCGAAATAAAAAAGGATAAATAAGTATAGAAAGAGAAAAAAGAAAGAAAAAACACATGGATTCAAGGTGATTTACTGATGCTCCTAAATACTTGAAATTGATTGGTCCCACAGTTTTCATTCGTATGACGGATCATGTGAATGTTTGTATTTGTAGGATAAAATTCCAAAGAATATCCACCGGATTTATATAATAATACTCAATAATAAATAAAGCTATGTATATTAATATTTATTTACTTTTTTTTTACATAGGAATAACCACTTATCACGGCCCGCAGGCCACTCGAGGATAAGGGTTATTGAGTGTATAGCAGTCAATATGATAATACTGTAGTAATCGTTAGTAGTGGATTCATACAGAGATGCACAATATATATTATTTCATTGGAATTTATTATTTAGATGAGTATTATTTATTAATTTATTTATGTCGGACTATTATCCTCATCTTTATTAGTTGTTGTTTCACGACGTTTTGGCCAACTATTTCTTTGGCCTTCATCAGGTGGTAACCGGATTGAAACCGCTTTCTTCAGACAAAGCTCACCTCCATAATCGTACCCAAAAGCCGGCCAGAGGCTTGCTTTGCCAAAAACGTGGAGAGACGACTACAACTATGGAAGGTAGTAATTGCTGAGGATGCAGTTAGGAGATTCGGAGTTCCTATCACGTTGCGGTTACCATCTGACGATGGACAGAGGAATAGTTGGCCGAAACGTCGTGAAAAAACAACTAAACAGATGAGGATAATAGTCCGCAAAAAAGATTTAAGAGATTACAAGTTTAGTTAATAATTAAGACCCCTTGAAAAGATTTTTATTATTAATTACTACAGATCGAAATATTGTCATATTAGTGTAGCAAAGCTTCTAATGCTGTTCTTTATTTGTCGCCGGAAGGGTTGAGTTCCAAAAGGATACCGATTTCGTGAAAATCCGTCGTCTCTGCCGAAAGTTTTAGGCATACATACATACATACATACATACATACATACATACATACATACATACATACATACATACATACATAAAAAGGTTTCCTTCAGCCTTGACAGACTATGGATACCCACGCGCGTGAAATTTTTGTGGCAAGAGTTGTGCAATCTCCAACCACACCTCTCCTGAGTCGACATTGTTGACTACCAGTGGCAAGTGGAGATTCAGAACGACTGGAAACAATGACGAGATAAGCAGAGAGCAAATTCACAAATGATCACCAATCTGGCACTGGCCAGGCTCAACGTTGCTTAACTTCGGTGATCTGACGGGAACCGGTGTGTCAACGTGATTATGCAGTGCATACATACATGATGATTGCAACGTCTGGTCAGACGAGTGCCACTCCCTCAGACACTTAAAGTCCATTTTTTTTTAGTCCTATCGGTGAATTCACATGCTCAAGTAGGCATGACACTGAAGTCGGTCATTGGGATCAATCATTACATGATTCCAGCATTTCAAGCCTCCACGCGTCACCACTTTTCCATCGCCACAGGACCATTTTTATAGACAAATGCATGAGGGAGTATCTATACACAGTTGATATTACAAAGTCTTAGCTTTGTACGACAGCTGTCTCTCTCTCTCTCGGTTCAAAATGTTGAGATCCAGCAACAAGCAAGAGCATGATAGCCAGCAACAAGTAAAACTGCAGGCCAGCTTAATGCGGGTACTGGTCTCCCGCTTTTTATTTTTTTTTAATCAGATATTTGCTTCTCCTAGAAAGCTTGCCTTCACCACGGCTTACAGGAGTCCTCTCCACTCTAATACATACATACATACACACAAACACACACGGTGCTAGTTGGCCGTTGACCCCCAAAAAGTGTTCATTCGCCCTTTGGAAGGTCTTGTTTTTAATTCTTCAGGGAGACTAGCCACCTTCTTCACCAAACATGTCTGGTGGGGGAATCAATTTAGTCGCCGGTGACCCGACCATGAGGCAGGTAGTACTGGGTTACATGGTACCAGTAGCATATGACATGACCTGACATACATACATACATACATACGTACATGCATACATTTAAACTGACAGGTGAGATTTATATTATAGATGGAGGACGAACCAATAAAACTATGGGATTATTAATCATAAATAAGGTTTTAAAATAATCAATATAATAATATACTATAAATATGTCCACACTGCTATTTTATATCAAATTACTTATACCGGATCATCGATAGCCTATACCTAACTTCCATAGTTATATCGCTACCTAAATCTATACTGAATAGATGTTTAATTGTTTCTCTCAAAACTGAACAAATGGTGCATCTAGCAATGCTACGCATATCCAATTATAGTCAATAGATACTTTGCCTCCAAGGCGACTTCTTGTGTCCGTTTTGCAGGATATACATCATCCCAAATTTTTAAACTCCTAAACTCTACCCAAAAATGTATATATCCTAATGTATATTTATACTGCATTCTGTAAGTTGTAATCATCTCTCCTGAAAACTAACTAAGCTGTTATAAAATCACATATATTGCACGCACCATTAGAGAGGGGTTTAGCTTTGGGTCCTTAACTTCCGCAGGCTGACCTTTTAAAAAATCGATACATACTAAACATCTATAGATTTCTATTGTTAATGCATGCAATCGCGTATATTCTTATCCTATATCTTAGCTATAAAACATATACTTATTAGTTATAGTTTTGTACTTAGATTGAAAGTGATCTTTATTAAATAGCAATCTCTATATCTCTTTTACCTTAGATGGGTGAAAGTAATACAAAACGTAATACAAAAACTGAGCTGATACTCTTTGTTAAGTGAAATACAATTTCGAATTTAAATGATGAAGTTATCTTTCTTCAATAGAAGTCAGAAGAACTTTATTAAGAAATATATTTAATATCTACAATTTCTATACGTTCGTATCTACTGTAAATATGTCCATATTTCTATTGATGCTAAATTATACATACTGAATACGCCATAGCTTATAATTTGTTTCCAGATATACCTGCACTGAATTGTACTTCAAACCATAGATATGTCGCTACTTTACTCTATATTGAATAAATACACCATTTTCCTTCCTATCATCTTAAATATCCAGAGTTCGGGCATAAAATTAATTAATTCCCAATATCAATTTAATCACATTTTAACATGTTATACTATTTCGAAACTAACATATGAACAATATTTTAACCAAATATTAACTCCTCCATCTCAAACCAATCAGTTGCAAATTTAGTTGCTTCCACTGCACGAATTTTTACTCATACCCCGTTTCCAGTAACAATGAACTGGAAAGCATAGTAATGTCCTTTCAAATTATTGTGAGGAGTGTAATTTTTCAGTAGATATATTACCTTTAATAACTAACCCATTGACATTAATTATCTATGGAGATTGCAGAAATACCTGGTTTAGGACTCAGGCGCGAGACTAACGCTCTCAGTGCTGATAGAGCTGTAGATCTTCTCAGGTCATTCGTCTAGGAGGAGGAAAACTGAAGCTAAACCTAAGGGCGTGGAAGCCTTATCAGCCTTGGACGGCAACCTTCCTAGAGCTGGTGACTTAAACAAATTACCGGCTTGCAAACCTAAACTGCTTAAGGAGTAGATAGGCTCTGTCTATCGCCAGGCTTTTAAACTCCTCTGCCTATTAGCCAGGCTCAGAAGTTCGATCACAGGGACTCGACAGAAACATCCAGTGGTAGACTTAGTTTCCTGCTCTCGCTACACCTCATCTCCTAAAACTGGGCAATTTGGGGGTGCTTGAGTGCTATATATGCCAATGCAATTGTGTTGGATTGATTTTTGTCTGATGGGTTAAGGGTACTAAAAACTCAAACAATTTGCCTCCTGCGTTGAGACTTGCATTTATGAATATCCGCTTAGAACTAATTTAGATGATGTTGAATCATTTCTCCTAGCAAACACGCTTGGATATCTTAACGCTAAGTGAAACTAACATACACTGCTCCATCCTTTCTAACCACTATAACATGCCTGGTTATCTCCCACTTTGCCGTAAGAACCCAGACAGATATATGCACGGACTGGGAGTCTATATTCGAAATATCCTCCTCTTGATTAGAAAAACAGAACTAGAATAAACCGACCAGGCGTTTATGTGCCTTAGACATGCAACATAACATTAGCTACTTATATTTTCTCTACCGCTCTTCCTCAACGAAGTCTATGGCAGCATAGATACAGCACTCTCCCTCGATGCTAGTGCACAAGTACATGTATTTGGTTACTTCAATATCCACCACAGTAATTGGCTTGAATTCTCTTACACAGATCCAGCTGGTAGCATAACACATAGCTTCTCTATATCTCATTCCCTATCACAGACGGTTATGTTTCCGAAAATTTTCCCAGATCAGCAAGATCAACATGCCTCACTTCTAGATTTATTTCTGACCACAGTTCCCGATGATTGTGTAACGAATGCCCACATCCCACTTGGGAATGCTGATCACACTGTGATAAGGGTAGAAATGGCCCTAAATTCTCGACTTAAAACCGACACCTTTCCCAGATCAGCAAGATCAACATGCCGCACTTCTAGATCTATTTATTACCACAGTTCTTTACGATAGTGCAACGAATGCTGTTACGATTTTTGTGTCCTAGTCTAGGGGTAACGGAATATCGCAAACATATTAATTAAAAATAAAAAGAGTGAAAAAAAGATAATTTGAAAAAGGAAATTTTATTACAAAGAAAAAGAAAACAAAAACAAAATAGAAAGGAAATGAATTACTAATTAGCTTTTTACAATCGTAACAGTGCAAAGAGGAATAACTCTCTGTTTTCTAGTTATTTCCCTTTTGATTGAAGTAATTGTTTTTTATACTAATATTTGTTTTTATATTTTAGATATATATGCTTTTGGTCAAATATAATCCAGAAAAATCTATACTTATCAGTTTGTGATGAAAAAGATTTTTTCTCTGTATCTTGTTGTCCAGCTTATCTGTTATTTAACGACGCGAATTTTGCTTCGGTCGGAGTCATAAGGTCTGGTCGCCTATGAACGCTTGCCAGTGCTGTATTATAACTGACTATAAATAGCAATCGTTCGCTATTTATAGTTGTTGCTAGAAAATGTTCTAGAGAAAACGGAAAAGAATACTTTTCTGTTCCATCTTTTGACAATTTCCAGAGACGCAAAAAAAAAACGTTTTACATTCAAATTTTTAAGTAATACTTTTTATATTATTTTATATAACCTTTTATTGTTATTTCTTTTTAATTAAGTAATTTATTATATTTTATATTATTATATAATATTTTAAGTATTTTTATTTTGTTATAATTATGCATTATATTAATAATTATTTTTATTGTATTTTATTTTTATTATATGTTATTATTTGGATAATTAATTTTATCATTATAAATATTAATAATATTAATAATTATTTTTATTATATTTTATTTTTGTTATATGTAATTATTTAGATAATTAATATTATCTTTTGTGTAATGAATCATAATTTCTTCATATCATAAGAGGAAAATATGTCCTCTTATGACAATGCCCATAGCCCACTCGGGAATGCTGATCACGTTGCAATAATGGTAGTAATCGCCCTAAATTCTCGACCCAAAACAGCCATTGCTCAAAACGACAAGGTACTATAAGAAGGCTGACTGGGAAGGCATCAGGGATCTCATCAGAGATGCCCCATGGGGAAATATATTTTCTCTTCTCGCTGAAACGTGCGCAAATGAGACCACTGAATGGTTCAAAACGGCAATTGGATCACATATTTCCACGCAGAAATTCTATGGCAAATCCCATTCTTCCCAATGGTTTACTTCTACTTGTGCAGCTGCCATTGCTCAAAAGCAGCATGCACACCGCAGATTTAACTGACATAAATCCAGTACGATCAGACAAAAGTGTATAGAAGCTAGAAGTAATTGTAAGAAAGAAATAGCAACAGTTAAGAGAGAATACACCGAAACCACCAGAAAACGCATCGAAGCACAGAAATTAGGAACTCGCGAGTTTTGGAAAATGTACAACAGTGTAGTAAATAATGGGCAATCAATAATTTCCCCTACTATCCAAAAATCATGAGGTTGCTTGCACGACAACCAAGAAAGCTAACATGCTTGCCAGTCAGTTTGCATCAAACTCAATATTAGACCCAGCAAACCACTCCCTCCTTGACTTTCCTTTGCGGACAGACGCCACACCAGATGATCTGAAAATTGCCCCTTCTCAGGTGCATATCATAAAAAAAACTAAACGCCTCAAAAGCATGTGGACCCGAGCTTATCCCAGCTGTGCTATTAAAAAAATGCCCCGCTGCGGTTGCTTCAGTCCTCTTCAAACTTTACAACAAATACGAATCTTGCTTTCCTGACTACTGGAAAACTGTTTCTGTGGTACCAGCGTACAAGAATTCTGGCGAAAAAGTGACTCATTAAAGTATCGCCCCATTAGCCCCCTCCCGCTTTTCGGCAATATATTTGAGTAAAAATTCACCAAGCTCTACTTCATTACCTTACAGCTACTAAACTTCTGACAGACTAACAATATAGATTTAGCCCGTTCTACAGCAGATATCCTAACAGTAATCTCTGAAATATGCAATGCACTGAAAAAAGCAGGCGAGGGTAGAGTGGTAGCCCTAGATATATCTAAGGCCTTTGACAGAGTATGGCACGATGGTATTTCTAGGAGAATCAAATCATACAGAATCATTGTACGAATACTTAACATAATTAAATCTTTCTTAAATAGTATTTAATATAGTTGCTTATTTTTTGTGTAGTGCATGATGAGAGTAATAGAAACTAAGAGATGAGTGACTTTCTGAGTAAATTGTAACAAATGTGCCTAATTAGTACAATTAAAAAGGAAGTTTTCAAACATAATTCCAACACTAAGGAATATTTCAACATGTATTTTGTGTGATTAACATACAGCGTTTCCCAAAATTAAGTATTTTGAAATATAAATTTGCATCGACTTGAAAAAAATAATCAACTATATTAAATACTACATGTAAAGAAAGCCAGAGGACATATTGGTTGAAGTTACAATGGTGATGGGAATATTGCAAATAGATATTCATGTGTAATCCATGTTTGTTTCTCTATGTTTTTTTTTTCACTGTAAAGGTTGTCTTCAAATTAACCATCTAAGTATCAAGGGTCGTACATCGAAACAATATGATATAAATGCAGGTGTAACTCAGGGGTCTATCCTTGGACCTTTATTATTCCTAATATTTACAAATGCCCTTCCTGATAAAATGGTCTCTGAGATGGCTATATTTGCTGATGACACCATGCTCTATTACAGGCACGAGGGGAAAACAAATGAACATATATCTAAGGAAATGGTAGAAACACTAGAGGAAGACCTCCAATCTGTAGGAGAATAGTGCAAAAATAGATAGTCACATTCAATGTCACCAAGACGAAGTTTGTTTCCTTCAATAATTACAAGAAACCTTCTCAACCACAAATAGCTATGGCGAAAGATATATTACCTGAAAGTACTTCGTTCAAACACCTCGGCTTTACGTTCAAAGGATACATGAGTTGTAACAGATACATTGAGAGCATTGTCAGGACCGCTGCGAGAAAGGTGGACTCTCTTTACCGTGCTAGAAAGTTACTTACGCCTGATAGTATCCTGTACCTCGACAAGGCCACCATTTACCCATGTATGGAGTAGTGTTGCAACATTTGGGCTGGTGCATCTGCTACTAGTCTCTCGCCTCTATATCTAGGGTTCAACTCTTTTCCTGATCTACATTAATGATCTTCCAAATCACATCCTTACATCATTTGTAGACATTTATGCTGATGACACTATTATTTATGGTAGCACATCTAAGACAGTAAACGACCAAGTTCTCTCCGATTCTCTCTCCTCTGATCTTGAGCACGTTATACAATGGGGAAAGGAGTAGCTGGTTACTTTTAATGTACCTAAAACCAAGCTTCTATCTTTACACCATCAACATTGTGATCCACATCTGGCATCAATTGAAATGAATGGCTCTCGTCTTCAGGAGGCCTCAAGTGTTGACAAGCTTCTGGGGTTGACCGTTACTCCTGATCTTAAATGGAACACGTACATCAAATCTGTTGCCAAGGCCGCTGGAAAAATGGTGGGATCTTTCTATCGATCCAGTAGATATATCACTGCTGATGCAATTCTCTATCTATATAAGAGCCAGGTAAGTCCAAGGATGGAATACTGTTGCCACATATGGGCAGGAGCTGCTAGAAAGGACTTGTCCTGCCTTGATAGAGTTCAAGATAGACTTCGTAGCCTCGTAGATGTCCTTTTCTCTTCCCTGCAACCTCTATCTCACAGAAGAGATGTTGCGAGTTTGTCTCTGATGTATCGTTATTTTCATGGAAAGTGTTCGACTGAGCTTCAGTCTATGGTCCCTCCTCGCCAAACTTTCACAAGAAACACTCGTCTACCTGAAAACACTATCAATAATTCCCCCACTCTTTATCTGTGCCTAAACCTAAACATAGATTCCATGAGATGAAACTTCTTTCTTAGAACTGCACGTCTGTCTTCCGTTTTCCTGCTTTCCAGCTGACTACAATATGGTTGTCTTCAAGTCTAACGCAAATAAGTTCTTGATGAGCCGTTCCATATAAGTTAACAAATTTACTGAATTTTCATTACTAATGATTACTATATTGTCCAATTTCTACTGTACACTTTTTAACCCTTATCATCGAGTGGCCTCTTGGCCTTGATAATGTGGTGATGCCTCTGTAACCCCCCCAAAAAAACATCCGAGTAATTTTATTGAGGAAATTGTATCCGAAAAATGAGTCAATTAGAAAAAGTCTACTTAGTGACGACATCCGGTTTTAAAATCAGAAATTGTTAAGCGGTGTTTATCAAAAAAAAACAAAAACAAAAAAAAACAGTTACCTTACATATTTTAAGTCGGATGTTTTTTCTTGGATAATTAATAATTTGTTTTCATCGTTCTTTTTAATTATTCATCGCCTCTGGTCACTCTCGAGAGACAATGGATACTCTCTGTGTGGATGGCTGTGCATGTAATTATGAAACAAGGGTTACGTAACACTGCTTGATTCCAGTTGCAAGGAGAAATCCTTGATGACCGAAAACAATACCGAGATAAGCAGGGAGCTCATACAGCACATGGTATTCCCAAATTGTTACCCATTTTAGTACTGACCAAGTTCAACGCTGCTTAACTTCCGTTATCTAACTAGAACCGGTATATCAGACGTAATTATGCCGTATATGTTTTTAGTATTACCACTTTAATTGTTTTAATTATTAACACATAAGGAAATCAAACTGTTTTTTTTAATTTTAAATTAATATTTTTGATCATAAATAATCAAATCAAACGGTTTCTTTATAATTGAAATGTTTTTCTTTTTAATGCAAATAATCAAATAAAACTTTTTGATCGAGGCGTTCTGCTATTTCTAAGCGTGTAATTTTACGACCTTGACATTCAAACTTCAAAAGTTCCTATTTACAATGTCTCCCCACGGGACAGAGTTAGACACCGGGGTCGTTTTATAACGTGGAGAAAAGGAACAAAAATTAAAAATTGTCTCAGTCGTGAAGGATTTCTCCCCCACTGAGAGAGAACAAAAAATGAAAGTGCAGCATCTGAAGAACAGATACTATACTTTTATCTCGGCCCCCAAAAATTAGTAATAGGAGAAATCTGGTCAATTCTCCAAACAAAATGTTTACAAACTAGTGTATTTATAACTTCCGCTAAAATCTAGGCTGTTTTTATTTCTCTTTATTTTTTTTAATAAACACCGTTTGTCAATTAATAATTAAAAAATACTAAAAGCCATCACCAAGTAGATTCTTTCGATCATACCAAAAAATGTATCAACTGCCTTTTTAACGCGCTTATTTTCTCATTTAGGATCCTTGGCAATACTTTATTTTACTTTAGAGTAACCACTTATCAAGGCCTGAAGGCCACTTGAGGATGAAAGTAAGGTGATAGTGTAGTAAACGTTAATTGTATAAACTGGGTAGAATTTGATTATTTATGGGGATGGCTTAACAGGAACTTGTTTACATTAGATTTGAAGGCTACCATGTTATATTCATCCGCGAAGCATGCCAGTGGAACAGTGTTCACAAGGTGGACAGTTCCGGGAAAGAAGCTTTGTTCATGGAATCTGCATTTAGATTTAGACCCAGATAGAGTGGGGAAAAATCATATATAGTAGTTGTAGCTAGTCGAGTGTTTTTGTGAAGGTTTGGTAAGGGGGGAACCATAATTGGAGTTATAGCGATAGAGCAACGTCTCTTCGGTGGGAAAGAGGGTTGTAGGGAAGAGAAAAGGGCATCACCTACAAGGTTTCGAAGCCGGTTTTGGACTCTATCAAGGAAGGATAGGACGTATATATATATATATATATATATATATATATATATATATATATATATATATATATATATATATATGGTAGCCCTGCTACTTTATCGTCTACAATCACATCATAATTCGCTTCAATCTCTTAGTTTCCTTTTTTTCTTTTTCTCTCCCCCTCTTTCTCCTCTCTCTCTCTTTTTCTCTCTGCTTCCCTCCCCCTTAACTTTCTCTCTTCTTCTCGTTATTGTATGCCATTTACTCCATTCCGTTGTCTCACTATTCAACCGGATATTAGATATGTTATTCTCTCAACCTTCTCCACTCACCCCTCTGCCTCCTTCTTTCCGTTTCGCCATTGTTTTTCACTCTTTCTTATGGCGCATTCTAGTCAACCCACCACCACTGATGTCTTCGCTTTCATTCATTGTGTAATTTGTACAACTTTGCCGACTTTAGCGTACTTACCGTGACCTTTACAGCTTGCAATCTCGATGACACCAAAGTAGTAGACGCTTTTTTGGGGGCGACAAAGTTTCTACGCGGCATCACAAATATGTGACGTAACTTCGCGGCATCACGAACGTAACTCAAAGGAATTGAGATTCACCGCACATTCCATTCAAGGTTAACTTGGTCAAAATCCCAAGTAAATAACAAACTCGTATTACTACATGAAACGAATAGAAACTAAACGTTGCTCTTCAGTTTTTATTTTATTTTTTTCTGAATTAAATAAATATTGTACGTATTATGTTTCTGAATTTTTGGGAGAAGGATCGATTATTCGCAAGGACCCGTGGCATAACGGCTAGTGTACTTAGTAAAATTCAGTTGTAACGTTAAGTTGTTTTTGGAAGTTAATCGTTCCATTCTCAGTGGGGGCGACTTCTACGCAATCATAGTTGACAGGACGAGAACATGCTATCCTCGTGGATTAAATAAAAAGTTCCGTTTCAATTCGATAGAACGATGTCCGATTTTAACAGTAAATTTTTTGAGTTCAACAGGATACACTTGAAGAAGGCTGGAGGTTACATTGACTAAAACGTTGTGAAAATAATTCTAAATATAAGAAGAGTAGTCCGAATAATTAAACTATTACGAATAATAAACCACGAACTCAAAAGTTAAGAAAAATAACATAATAATATTACTATATTAAAATAACAATATTTTATTATATAGAAATAGCATAATATTATTATATGAAAATAACATAATATTATTATAGGAAAATAACATTATTATTATATGAAAATAACATAATATTATTATATGAAAATAACATATTATTATATGAAAATAACATATTATTATATGAAAATAACACAATATTATTATATGAAAATAACATAATATTATCATATGAAAATAACATAATATTATTATATAAAATAACATAATATTATTATATGAAAATAACATAATATTATTACATAAAATAACATAATATTATTACATGAAAATAACATATTATTATATGAAAATAACATAATATTATTATATTAAAATAGCATAATATTATTATATAAAATAACATAGTATTATTATATGAAAATAACATAATATTATTATATGAAATAACATAATAATATTATATAGAATAACATTATATTATTATATGAAAATAACATATTATTATTATATGAAAATAACACAATATAATTATAGGATAATAACGTAATATTATTTTATGAAAATAACATAATATTATTATATAAAATAACATAATATTATTATATGAAAATAACATAATATTATTATATAAAATAATATAATATTATTACATGAAAATAACATATTATTATATGAAAATAACATAATATTATTATATGAAAATAGCATAATATTATTATATAAAATAACATAATATTATTATATGAAAATAACATAATATTATTATATGAAATAACATAATAATATTATATAGAATAACGTTATATTATTATATGAAAATAACATAATATTATTATATGAAAATAACACAATATTATTATATGATAATAACGTAATATTATTATATGAAAATAACATAATAATATTATATGAAATAACATAATATTATTATATGAAAATAACATAATATTATTATATAAAATAACATATAATTACATGAAAATAACATATTATTATATGAAAATAACATAATATTATTATATGAAAATAGCATAATATTATTATATAAAATAACATATTATTATATGAAAATAGCATAATATTATTATATGAAATAACACATTATTATATAGAATAACATAATATTATATGAAAATAACATAATATTATTATATAAAATAACATAATATTAGTATATGGAATAACATGATATTATTATATGGAATAACATAATATTATTACTATATGAAAATAACAATGTTATTATGTAAAACAACATAATATTATTATATAAAATAACATAATATTATTACTATATTAAAATAACAATATTTTATTATATGAAAATAATATATTATTATATGAAAATAATATAAAAATATTTTATGAAAATAACATAATATTATTATATGAAAATAACGTAATATTATTACATGAAAATAATATAATATTATTACATAAAAATAATATAATAGTATTAATATATGAAAATAGCATAAAATTTTACTATATGAAAATAACATAATATTATTACTACCTGAAAATAACATAATATTATTACTATATGAAAATACCATAATAGTATTAATATATGAAAATAGCATAAAATTTTACTATATGAAAATAACATAATATTATTATATAAAATAACATAATAGTATACCATCTGAAATGAGGTGCAGGGCATAGCCACAAAAAAATTTGAAAAAGAGAATGTGAGATGGCTTCCTAAACCCTAACCCTACTCCACCCAATTTATTTTTGAATCGTGTAAGAAAAATATATTTCTACTTTTTTTAAAACAAAAAATAAAACAATATCTCGACTATTATATAAAAATCAATTTGTATGTATGTGTGAGTTCTTTCCTCATAGGTTCCGAAACAGCTGAGTCTATCTTTTGCAAATTTTACACAAAGCTAATTTATACGTCTGGCAGTGTTCTTAGACATGTTTTCTACAGAAATTCATCCGATAAGTATCGAAAATTGAAAAAATTGTATCTTAAAAATAGCTTTTCTTTCTTATTGATAAAAGAAGAAGAATTTTAACTGGGAGTATTTTACGTTACACCGACCAAAGGAGATAATAACATATAAGCAAATCATTTCTTCTTTAAAAAACAGATTTATTGCAATCTGAAGATATAGCTTAGTGGTTGAGCATTCAACTTCAGATAGAATGATTCCCTGGATAAGCCCGGGTTTACCTCACTATTTTATTTTATTTTTTTTTTTATTAATGAGTTCAGTTTAAAATAAAGGAAGAATTACCATTTAAAATCGCCGCATATCATTTCTTCGCTTGTATATTTTAAAACTAAACATTAATCAGAAGTAACTTTTTCACTGCATTCATCGTCAAGCCGACGTGATATTGTAAACAAACACATACGGAATTTAATAAACGACATTATTATCATTATTATTTTTAGTTTTTTAGTTTTTTATGAATTAGTCTACCGGTTAAATTATTCCTCGAAATAAAAGATGGATTATATAATAATCCATATGCAATCTGCATAAATTAAAATATCATGATTAAGTGTATTGTGCGACCGGACAACACCGGGCTACTAGCTAGTTTATTGATAAAACTTATGGTATGCTGTTGTTATAGTTTATTTTATTGCGTTTCCATTTTTTAAAATTAAAATTCATATCCGATGAATTTTGTTATCTTCTGTTTCCTATCGTTTCTAAGATTTGATCGATGGCGCTCGGCATATTCCGGCGGTTTACGTCAAGTGCTACACACACCCGCGCGGACATGTATAGAAATCCGGGTTGCAATAAGCACTAGTACTGGCATTTCAATGCATCTGTCAAATTCACCTTACTCTTCGTTGAAACGATTCTCGAAATTATCGTGGAGAGGTTGTGTATCAAATAAAATGTTTTATCGTTGCAATGCACACATATATGCCGTTGTTCAACGGCGATATTTAGCGCTAGCTCGACATAAATCCCGACTTGACAAACCTGCTGGAGAATGTTCATTTGGTCCGCAGAGGTCAAGCAATAAGCGTAAAAGTGTAGAAAACACGTCTCTCGGGATTAGAGCTTCTGGCCACAATGAATGTATGCAGAGGAAGTCATACAGGCTGGAACAATAAATTGTCGCCCGAAAGAAAACAACACTACACCTTTATTTTAAAACGTTTACTGAAAAAAAATCAATTCAGGTAACTTGATTATGTAGTAGAGCTTATATCTTTTCAATGTAGCCACCTTCAGCCACAATCACCGCCTCGATACGGGTCAGGAACTGAGAGCATGCCTTTTTTACACATGCCAGCGGGAGCTGGGCGAATACTCGGTGGATGGCGGCGATCAGATTGGCTTTGGTACTGTGCGAGGTCATGTTGGTAGTATTCTCGTTATATGACAAAACAAAGTAGTCCACTGAGAGAAGAGTACAAAGTCGTAGCACTGCTTCTGTAACAAAGCCTGTGTCTCTTTGGACTTGTGGGATGGCACAGAGTCTTGCTGCCACACCCAGGGTCTGACAACGGCTTCACGATGGCACAAGCGGATGACCACACTCTTCAGCATATTCACGTACACTTTGCTGCTGATATTCAAGCCGACTTCCAAGATGTGAGGTGGCATGATGTAACCCTTACTTGAAACCACACCATAAACTATAATCGTGAACGGAAACTTTGTTTTCATCACGCTGGGCACGTCCCTGTTATTCATGACAATCCAGCGATGCATTTTGACGGTGTTGACAATGGTCCTGTTATCGTAACTTGGATCGATAGAGAGCATGAGTTGGACAGCGGCGCATCTCCAATCTCGCTCGTTGAACATTGTGTCACGTTCAAACATAATAGAAGGAAGGCCCTGTCGCTCTTGGGATTTGTACACAACTGGTCAACTAGTAGATGGTCTGCAAAAAAAAAAAAAAGAACATTTTTCATGAAACGGAAATGGAATCATGTCTTCTCTCTGAGCTCTGTCATCTCAAAAGTCCTCGATCAGTCTGTGCACACGTTCTTTTTATAGTCTTTTCCTTTTTTACGGTGACGTCACTTCACACGCAGCTCGGCATTTGCATACAGCCACCATACTCTGTTACACAATGTGGTCCTGGGTATGACCTTATACTATATCCGATGGTGAGGCCCCAGCTTGCAAGCATTGGGGAGGGTTGAGCCACCTCTTAATTGCCATTGCTCCCAGGTCCACTCTGACCTGGAGTGTTAGTACCTGTTAGGGTCCCAACTATGGGTTAAATAGAAACCGACTTGAAAAAAAATCTATTAAAACAGTTTTCTTCAAAATCACTGGATTCAGCTTGTTACGTAAAGAGCTAGAAAGTATCGAACGAAAATTTGCTGTTTTTTTATCGCGAAAATATTGACCAATTTGAGGATGATGGCGAAAACTTCGGCTTTTTACGGAAAACAATTGCCAATGTTTAAAACGCTAACAAACAGTTAAACATTAAAGAAACAAAAACAATATACTTATGATTGAAAACCGTAACCGTCTGATAATTTCGATAAAAAAAGTAAACTTTGATTAAATAATAACGTTATTATTTAGAAAGCCATTCTTAAGATAGGGACTGATTAACTATTCTGTATTTTGACCTAACATTTAATAGACAGACAATACCGTAATAAATGAGTAAACCGTTTGCCAATTGTCTGCTGCTATGCTTTCATTGGCTAAGTGTTTCCTCAACTTTCGACAATTTACGTAACTTTTCCGAGATATGCCGACCATAACGCGCTCTATACCTTTTTTTTTTGTCGCTTGGGTTAGACATGGAAAACTGTCCGCAAACAAATCACAAACAAACAGGAATAAAGTCACTTAGTTTATTAGCTGCTTAGAAAATTTTGATAAACTGTAGTTGTTTTAATTACGGCAGGCTGTCGTGGGTGAAATTGTAAA
>NC_136487.1:134965182-135012682 GCF_053919585.1 Euprymna scolopes | reverse complement strand
AATCAGAGGAATAATTGCAAAAGTACAACGACTCATGATAATGAAAACGACTGAAATGTTAAGGAAAACCCTTGAATGCGGAGAATAATATAAGACAATATAACGAATAAGCGTTACAGGGAATGAAGAACACCGAAACTGCATATTTACAAGTTATACACCCCCCATCATGCACCCCCCCATTGTTTCATCACCGACCCCCCCCCAAAAAAAATGATACCAAAGGGCCGAGAAGGGCCAATAAGGACTGAAAGACCGAGGAGCCAGCGCCAACCAGACCTCGGCTAAACAAGCGCAAAGAGAACTTGGACCTTGGGGAGGCTGAGTGCCACTCAAATTCCAGTATAAACCAATGGCCACTACCAGCAAGAATTCAATGGTAAGCGGCTGTTGCGATGATGCAAATTCATTTGCAAATGCTATTGAAGGAGGTGGAGAGAGCTGGACGTCTGGGGAGACTTGTTGTCACTCAACTTCCAGAGAACACCACAGGTTTCCAATCAGATCGTTTGTTGACTTGTGTGAAAGCTCCATGTGAGCCAATAATAATAATGATAATAATAATAATAATAATAATAATAATAATAATAATAATAATAATAATAACAACAACAATAAAAACACATAATAAGTGAATGCAGCAAACTAGCCCGAAAAGAATATAAAAATAAACACGATCATTGGCGATGATGCAAACAATAGCATATTGAACACACAAACAAATGGTACAAACACAAACCGGCAGCAGTACTGGAAAATGAAAGTTACAAGATCTTATGGGACATGGACATGGATATATAAAAGGATAAATCCACCCAAGCAAGAAGACCGGATGTCATAATAGTTTACAAAAAGGAGAAGACCTGCCAGATTGTAGAAAACTGCAGAAATATTAAGGCAAACCCTTGAATGTGAAAACTAACACCACATAAACTACACGCAAACTGTAAAATTAAAAAATATCGCCCACTTTTTCTCTCTGGGTGTCATAAACGGGTATCACACCAAATAATGAGGATCAAGAAAGATGGAAAGACTGAGGAGAGAAAGCACTAGCAAGACCTCCGCTGGATGAGTGCAAAGTAGACTGGAACTTTAGGGAGACTTATTGCCACCTAAATACCAGTGAAGACAATAGTCGCCACCAACGAGAAATCAATGGTGAACAGCTGTTGCGTTAACACAAATTCTTTTGCAAAGGTTATCGAAAAAAGTGGTGAATACTGGAAATCTGGGGAGACATGTTGTCATTCAGACTCCAGGGAACACCACAAGTCGTTCTCAAAGAGCAATCTTTGATGATGGCTTGTGTGAATACTCCTAGTGGGTAATAGTAATAACAATAATAATAAAAACAACAACAACAACAGCAAAAACAACAAAATCAAAAATAATAATAATAACAATAATGATAATAACAATAATAACAATAACAGCAACAATTATAATAATAACAATAATAATAAATAAAAATAATAACAATAGTAATAATAATAATAATTATTATTATTACTATTGTTATTATTATAATAATTATAATAATAACAATAATACTAATATTAACAATAATAATAATAATAATAACAACAATAATAAAAACAACAACAACAACAATAATAATAATAATAATAATAATAAATATTATTATTATTATTATTATTATTATTATGGTTGTACGAACAATAGGAACAGTTGCAAAGAACTTGGGAAACGCTAAAGAAATCGAAATCAAGAGGGGAGACAGGCTATACAACAGTTGAAAACCGATAAAATCTTAAGGAAAACCCTCGAGTACGGAATTAACTAAAAAAAGCTACAAGCATATTGCGACAGAACTCGTGTAACAGAGCGATAACGCGCGCATGCAAATGCATATGGAATGCGAATTGACGTTATAAAAAGAAGAGAGAGTACGTTCGAGACCACGTTCTAGAGCACGTTCCAACAGAGAAATGTCAGAGAAAACAATCACCTTAGAGACGTAGATTACATTCGAGAGCACGTTAGAGACATGGTGACGCCACAGCCGTAACGAGAAGTCACGCTTGGCGGGAGAATGAAGAAATAAATGTCGTTACAACGGAAAGAAGCGAGTTGAAGTTCTTTTCTCTGCGTTTGTCCATTTTGCGACTGAGGCTACAACGTGTTGGGTAACATTATGCTTGAAAGCATATGCCGGTGAAGATAGACTTTTAACCACGTGGCAGCATGGCAGAACTTTTAAGTACGTCTTGAAGCGAAAGGAACTTTTTAAACAAGATGCAGAACTTGTTAATACTCCGTACTTTTAACAAACTTGTCAGACGGCCGTGTCCCGCTGGGTGAACTGCAAGTATAGCAGCTGGTTGCAGCTGCGGACTGGGAAACTACTAATTGGCCTCGAGAGGAAAAGCAGGGATGCGCCCATATTATCGTCAAGTTGGAAACTTACGTGTTAATGGTTTGGTGATAAAACGATCGTTAATAAATGTTTTTTCTTTCCAGCGAAAAAACACCCTAGTCGAATATTCTTTGTTTTTTGCAAGACTTTCATACACAACGTTGAGCCCGTGTAAAAATGTAAGGACTACGTAACATGAAGATCATTTGCGACCGTTAGAAACGCTGCAAGACGTAACATTAAACCCTGACCTTGTATGAGTGTCTAAAATAAGTTTACAGACAGTTTTCGTATGGACACTTTTATTGGTACTCTAGTCCTCTTTGAAGTAATCACTTGTTGTACTGTTCCAACAACTTGTTGTTCCAACATATTCATGGAAAGTCTCTTGTGTGAGTGTACCAATGACCCTCGTGGTTTATCTCCTCAATTGTCTCATAACGAAAGCCTCTAAGATTTTCCTTGAGTTTCGGGAATACCCAAAAGTCACAGGGAGCAAGGTTTGGATATAGGGAGGGTGAGGAACTGTTTTGATGCCTATCTTGATTAACTACTGTGACAAAAATAATTTTCTCTGAATTATTTCGCATCTTCTGTTTCTCGCAAATAACTTTGAGTACACAACCCACACTGATATAAAACGGTGCACTTACTGTTTCTATCGACACACAACTATGTTTATGAGTGAATTTTTTTTATTTGACCTTACTCATCCCACACCTCTCATCACCCCTCACAAACTTCCTACCTTCCTTGAATCTTTTATGCCACTCAAAAAACTGATGCTCGATTCACGCAAGCTGGTCCAAAAACAATCTGAAGAATTCCATGCGTTTCTCTGCTATTTTTCCAAGTTTTAAATAGAATATTATTGCATATCATTCTTCTAAAGTGTCTTCAGTCCAGATTCTATTTTTGAAATTCACCAGCAATGACAGTCGCGATTTAGTTGAGTGTATTGCAATTCCTGCAGTAGCTGTTCATTTGAACCTGAAATCAAAAACTTGGCCAGTTATCTTATAAGATGTATAGCAATAACATACTGAATTTTCAAGAGTCTACAACGATTTTAAATGCATGTATAAAAAAAGTCTGGAAACTTATTGAAGGCACCTGGTAACATTGAGAAAAAAGAACTACAGCACAATGAAAGCATCATAATAATCAAATAATTTTATTGTTCGTACATATATGTTTGCTTTTTCTTAAATTTCCTTTATTTCGTATTTAAACAAAATTTAACAACAACAAAAAAAAAAAATGAAGAGAACTTGGAAGATTTGGGCTTTACAAAGTCCAAACTAATTGCAACTAATTGAATATTTGGTGCGTCAGCACTGTTGTTCACATGCGAGTTATTTTCCGTCTTTGATTTAAAAAAGTGACATGTAAAGGGGAGATAATTCAAAATTTGGTCGGGCGAGAGGGGGGGGGGAGCGGAGATTAAAAAGAGCGAGATGAATACAAAATCAAATCCAACTTCAGAGGATTAAGTTAAAATTAATTGCGTGTGGAATAACTCTTATCTCATCGTCACAAATGTGGGTTTCGGCACCTGAAATAAGTATGTGCGTTTGCATAAAATTAATTAACTTGCCTTTTATCTCCAACTAACGTTGGCCGAGTCAAAATATAACATATTTCTATTAAAACTTTTATCTATCTTCCTTTCCCCCTTCCCGCCCCCTCTTTCTTATTCATTCAACTTTATCTCTCTCCAACCCTAACCCTAACCCTAACCCTAATCCAACAGGATATATACACATACACACGCACAACACATTATTTAATTAATCTCTCGTAGAATGACTGTATTTTCTTTCCAAATTAGTGCAAAATAACATTAACTGCCCCACACACCTCAGACAAAACCTAACCCACTTATCCCCAGAGAATGAATATTTTTTTCTAAATTTTATATATTATTTATTAAAGACAGCAATAAAGACAATACTAACTTGATGAGTCTTTGTTTAGACGTTTGTAATTTTTCGCTGGACACACAAATATAAACGCGTACACACATATTTGCCTTTATATAATATATAATAGACTAGAAGTACTATTCCGCGTAGCGCGTGGCATAAAATATAAATAGAAAATCTTAAATAGTGTAAAGTTTCTCATCCCCAACCACAGAAGACATATTTTTTTTTCATGTGTAGAGTGAAATAATTTAACTTAGGAGGTCCTCAAGCAACCAAAATCGCTAAATAGAATTAAGGATGCATCCAGAAAACTGCTAAAACTAAGTTAATTGGGCCCCCGACAAAAGGAGGGTGAACCTGTACATTCACCTTTGTCTGTTCGCCTGTCCGCACTTTTTCCAATAACTACACGGGCAGGAGCTGCTAAAATAGCCTATCCTGCCTTGACAGAGTACAAAATAGACTTCGTGGCTTAGTGGGGGATGCCCTTTTCTCTACCCTGCAACCTCTCTCCCACAGAAGAGACGTTGCGAGCCTATCCTTGTTTTATCGTTATTTCCATGGCAGGTGCTCGTCTGAACTACAATCTCTGGTCCCCCCTCGCCAATCTTTCACGAAAAACACCCGTCTAGCTGAATCCACTGTGAAAATTTTCCCCCACTCTATATCTGTGCCTAAATCAAAACACGGATTCCATGAACAAAGCTTCTTTCTTAGAACTGCACGCCTGTGGAACTCTGTTCCGTTTGCCTGCTTCCCACAGGACTACAACTTGGATGTCTTCAAGTCCAATGTTAACAAATTCCTAATGAACTGCCCCCTTAAGTAAACACTTCATCAAATCTCCACAGTAACGTAATATACTTGCAATAACCCTTATCCCTGAGTGGCTTCCGGGCCTTGATAAGTGGTGATCACTGTGTAAAAAAAAAAAACAAAAAAAAAAAAAACTACACCTTGGAATTTTAAAAAAAGTAACAAAACGAATATTCCGGGAAAACTCCGGTTGCCACCCTAGGGTTGCTTTTCGGGTCAAAAAGGCTACAATTGACACTTTTTTGCCTGTTTAAAAAAAAATGATGCCTTTGATTTTTATAAAACTTTCTGAAAAGTTGGAATTAACTGATTTCTATATAATTTTGTTTGTCTATACTTGGCGACAACTCTTGTGTGTGACCCAGGGGCTCTTTTAGGCCTAATAAAAACACTCCATTTTTGGGACTATTTTACCATATTTGCGTATGTCTATTTAGCAGTTTTGCATGGTGCTGAACTCAAATTTAAATATGTTAAGGCCTTGGAGACTTTTTGGGGCGAAATGCGGGGGGGGGGAGGCAAATGATGGACTTAGTCATTTCTTTTTTTTTTAAATTTACATATGTTAAGGCCTAAAATTGCACCGCTTGTTCGTTTTCACCAGGATTTGACGTCCTCTGGAGACTTTTGGGGCTAAATGGGGCGGGGAGGTCAAATGCTGAACTTAGTTATTTTTTTATGCCTTGTTCACTGTGCACTCACAGGGGATCATGCACGCTTCGCTTTTTTTTGTAATATGAAGTTAGCATCTTTCAATTTTAAAAACACTGGTTCATTTCTGAGGCTATATTAATACTTAATTACAATAAAAGCCGTGTTTAGTAAAACAATGCCAACTTTGAGGAGGGTTTTTTTTTGTTTCACCACTTATCAAGACCCGAAGGCCACTCAGGGATAAGGGTTATTGCGTGTACAGTAATCAATGAGATAGTATTGTAGTAACCATTAGTATTGGGGGTTTTGATAGAGTGTCTTACTTAAGGGAACGGTTTGTCAGGAGTTTGTTAATGTTGGACTTGAAGACGTCCAAGTTGTAGTCAGGTGGGAAACAGGCAAGCGGCAGAGAGTTCCCCTGGCGTGCAGTTATAAGAAAGAAGATTTGCTCATGGAATCTACGGTTGGATTTAGGCACAGATAAAGAGTGGGGAAAATTATTGACAGTAGTTTCAGCCAGACGGGTGTTTCTCGTGAAAGATTGGCGAGGGGGGACGAGGGATTGGAGCTCAGACGAGCACCTACCATGGAAATAACGATAAAAGACAGGCTCGCAACGTCTCTTCTGTGGGAGAGATGTTGCAGGAAAAAGAAATTCCCCACTAAACCACGAAGTCTATTTTGTACTCTGTCAATGCAGTTTTTAGCAGCTCCTGTCCAGATGTGTCAGCAGTACTCCATCCTTGGACGTACTTGGCTTTTATACAGATAGAGAATTGCATCAGTAGTGAGATATCTTCTGGAGCGGTAGAAGGATCCCATCATTTTCCCAGCGTCCCCGCAACAAATTTGATGTACGTGTTCCATTTCAGGTCAGGAGTAAAGGTCAAACCCAGAAGCTTGTCAAAACATAGAGCCCCCCCCAAAAAAAAAAACGAGAGCAATCCATTTCAATTGATGCGAGATGGGGATCAGAGCGTTGATGATGTAAAGATAGAAGCTTGGTTTTGGATGAATTAAAAGTGATCAGCCACCTCTTCCCTCATTGTACCACGCGCTCAAGATCAGAGGAGAGAGAATTAGAGAGAACTTTGTCATTTACGGCCTTTGATGTGTTGCCATAGATGATCGTGTCATCAGCATAGATGTCAACGAATGATTTAAGTATGTGTTTTGGGAGATCATTGATGTAGATCAGGAAGAGAGTTGGGCCCAGGATGGACCCCTGAGGAACTCCAGCATTAATACTGTGGGCCTCTGATTTCTGCCCATCAACCACTACTCTCATGAACCTATCAGAGAGAAATGATTTAATGATTAAGAAAACATTTCCAGTAATACCGTAGCTGGAAATCTTGTGAAGTAGGCCCTTATGTCATACCTTATCGAAGGCCTTTGATATGTCAAGAGCAATTGTCCTGGAAAGGAAACCTGTGTGAGATGATTTTTCACCTAAATTCTTAAATACAGGGCATACTGATGAGGTTTTCCAGAGTGTTGGAAAGCACTTCTCCTTAAGGCAACGCTTAAACAGTTTTGTAAGTATGGGGGCAAGTTCTGGTTGGAGCTTTTTCAGCACTATAACTGGAATGCCATCAGGGCCAGTTGCTTTACTGGAATCAAGATTCTTGATTAGCTTGGCGACCTCACGCACAGATATTTGTATGTTGCATAGCGTGTTCTCTGTTATAGGAGGAAATACAGGGAGTTGGTTGTCATTGTCGCATGGGGTAGAATTAGCTGCAAAGTTCTTGGCAAATAGTCTGGCCTTGTCTGATGCTGGCGAGATGACCTCGGGTCCATTGATGATAGTTGGGATAGAACGCACGCTTCTGTTCAAGATCCTGTTTGCTATTTGCCAGAACTGGTGGGAACCAAGCCGCTGCTCAGCTACTTTGGATTTAACAGACTGAGCATATAGCTCTCTTGCATGTTTTATTACTCTTTTACAGTGGTTGCTGGCAGTCCTGAAAGCAACTTTAGTCTCAGTACATCTATTACGTTGGTAGCTATGGAAAAAGTGATTTCTGTGCTCGATGGCAGCAGCACATTCAGGGGAGAACCATGGTTGGCTGTTAGGTTTTTGTTGGAATTTTTTGGATGGTATGAATCGGTCTATGCCAACAATTAACATTTGTTCAGGTCTGATACTATAGAGGACACATCATTTTTAAACATGGAATGCAGAGGTAGGTAAGATATGAATGTTCGGAAGCTATCCCAGTCAGCCAGAGAGTATCGATATACAGTACGGTGGAGAGGTACGTCTGAAGACTTATTACATTTCATTTTTATCTTAACTGATACAACGGAGTGGTCAGAGGATCCCAGAGGAGATAGAACGGAACATGAACACAGCTCAGGGGAAGTTGTGAGGAAAAGGTCTAGAAGGCTTGCACATTGACCGGGTGTATCGGGCACACGGGTGTGTTCGTGAACAATCTGAGTAAGGTCATAGGCAATGGCAAAATGACGACAAACCCTTCCCTCGTCATCGGTTTTATTTGAGTGGGTCAGCCATTCCACATTATGGACATTGAAGTCACCGCAAATGTGAATGTTAGCCGAAGGATGAGCAGACAAGATGTGATCAATTTTCTCAGATATGTTCTTAAAGATAGTAACCTCACTGTTTTGGGGGCGATAGAGTGCAAATATGAATGCAGTGGTGGAAGCTAGTGCAACCCGGAAGCACATATAAGGTAAATTAGGGTCTTCTCTGGAGATATCCCTACCACATGGAAAGCCATCTTTTGTGTAGGCACATATTCCATGCCCATGGCGATTTTGGGGGTCAGATTTAGATGTTAAGTTGGAGTTTCCTTTAATTATGAATTCGTCTAGAGAAGTGGTTGGTGCTATGCCAGTTTCACTTAGAAAGAATATGTCCGGTTTCGTCTCCTGTAATTGTGTTTCAACCTCTGGAAGGTTGGAACGTAGACCCCTGATGTTGGAGAACGAGACCTGTTAGTAGGGGTTTACGTTGGGGGGTTGGGTTCTAGGTTTATTCGTGTTTCTTTTTTGGAGATTTGTCATGATTGTTGAGGTTTTGGGGTTTGTTGAGCAGGTCGGTAGACTTGGTTGGAGCAGGACAGAGAGGAAAAATAAGAGAGAAAAAGACAATATATATTTTTTTGTATACTTTTAAAGTTTTAGCTGGGCATATACACACGCAGACAACTGTCCGTTTATGTAATAGATTAAAAACTGCAGTTCTACGTTCGTATGGTTTACATGTATATTTAAAGAAATCAGATTTGACAATTTTTATTTAATTATGTACTTATTTCCCCATTCAAAACTATCCTTCAAAGAAAAGTTTGAATTATCTCCCCCTTTTGTGCTGCTCTTTTTAAGTAAAGAAAAAATATTTCATATGGCCGCAACGATGCAGAATATTTTAAAAAAGTAAACGTTATTTTGAAAAAAAAAAAAATTAACAAAACGTGTTATTCACCAAATACTAAAGTTCCTTTCATTAACTATTTACATCAAACGTTTATTTTGCCTCGAGTAAGGAAAATAATAATAAAAATAAAATACAGATAAATTTACAAAATAATATATAATTTTCGTGTTGCAACGCTTCTTGAGCAGGAAAATGTTTTATCAGAATCAATTGATTTGTTTTTAAACATAAAATACGATTGGAGGAATATATATATATATATATATATATATATATATATATATATATATATATATATATATATGTATATATTTGTATATATATATATATATATATATATATATATATATATATATATGTTTTTTGTACACAAAAATAAAACCAAACAAATCAAAATATACAAAAAGTGCATCTTTAATATCACATCGCCATGAAGAAAACTGCCATATCTTTAAAAGACGCCAATTTTGTGGGTGGATACTCAAATAAAAATATCTACTGCAGTACATACGTCATAAGAAAACTATATAGCAGTACATACGTCATAAGAAATAAACATAGCAGTATATACGACATAAGAAATATGTACAGAAATACACACGGCATAATTACGTTGATACACCAGTTTCCATTTTATCACTAGAGTTAAGCTAGGTTGAGCATGGTCAGTGCTAGATGGCAACAAAATCAACAGATTCGAAGCCATTAAAGAAATAGCCTTTTCCATACTTATTGCGGTCCACTTCCTTTTTTAGTCGCGTGCAACCCCTTCACTCCTCACATTAAAAATCGGCCTTGTGCCTAATTTGCTCGGTGGGGGGAGCAAATAAATACCCTTTTCTTGGCCTTTTGACCAAGATCAAAATGTAGCATCTGTTCTTACTACATGCTGTACTTATGTTTGCAATTTTGTTATATAAAGTGGGGGATCATTTTTCTTTATTAATTTAATGTAAAATGATTACCCACTTTACAACCAGTCAGTTTCAAAGCCATTCAAGTCATCCTCCAGATCATTCAAGTTGTTTTTGAATGATTCCATTTATTTTTTTAAGCATCCAAGTCATTCTTAAGGTCATTCAATTAATCCTTAAGTTCATTAAAGTCATTGTAAGTCATTTACTTTTTATTTATTTGAGTCATTTCAGCCCATTTTTCGGTCATTTTAGTTTATCTTTAAGAATTTCATGCCAATCCTACATTCACGCATTCATTCACTACACGAGCGCACGCGACTAATGGCTGTCGGCCTTGTTTACATGGTAGTTACCACTTATCAAGGCCCGGAAGCCACTCGGGGATAAGGGTCATTGCGTGTACAGTAATCAATGGGATAATATCGTAGTAATCTGTTGGCCCAATGCAGTTCTAGAAGGTTAACCTTTTGCATTTTCTCTTCAAATAGAGGTTAGATTATTACTAATCGCCTGAGGTGCTCCTATCTACAAATCTCTCGTTCTCGAGGGTACTTGGTTTTCAATCTCACTTTTCGATTCTAATGTCTAACCCTAACCACAAACCCAACCCTAACCCGCCATCGAAAGAGAAATAAATACTACCAAGTGATCTATGTGCTCTGCGCTTATCTCAGCATCTATTCCAGATATCTTGAACTTCTGCTTGTCACTAAAATCAGGCAGTGCAAAGTCAGGAAAAGTATGGTTGAGGATTGCCCATCCCTTAATGCACAGTTATAATCGCAGCCACTTTTACAGGGATATCCATTTTCTCCCAAGATTGAACAGAGGCCATGGCACTAAAATACATTGTCAGAAGTAAAGCCATAGATGAGACAGGATTAAATGTGTAGAGGCATTTAAAAATCTTTATAACAATGCCCTTGGTAGACACACCAGTAATATGAAATGAAATGTGAATCCAGGTTCAATCCTTAAAAAAATCTCATATCACTCTCTTTACAGCCACGTAAATACAGCCATACATCCATATGTATATCTTTACAGCCATACGCCAGTATGTTTTACATTTTAAAATATATTTGCACGTACAGGGTTTACTTTTAAGCCAATCAATAGATTATTATGAATTTAAGACTAACAAAAGTTCACATGCCTAATCAGTCAACAGGTTGGCTATATTTAGTTGGATATATTTTAATACAAAAGAAATAGGAGGGAGCGGGACCTCTTCATTAAAATTCAGATACTTCCGGTTCTGTAAAACTTTAATAATTACTCAACGTACGTTAATAAATATTCTGCAAGTTTCAGTTTCTTTGGTGTATCTTAAAAAAAGTTATAGTGAAATAATACAGACATAGCTTCGCATTAAAAGAATTACAATATTTCAGATATGCATTAATCTTGATTTAATTTTTTGTGAAATGACTTAAAACTGGTGCTACTCTATTCTGTTCGAGAATTTATGGCACTCGCCAGAAGATGGGTGGTCTTCTAAATAAATATAAAACATATATACTAAAAGAAGTTAATTCGAAATAAGGTTTCACGCTCGAATTATATGAGTAAAAAGGGTGGAACATAAGATATAGAATTGATAAATTTATTTCGACCTAATCACTTTACTCCAATCTGGAAAAGGAATTCAGATAGCAAACTGGAAACACAGATATTATATTACAATAAAATGTAGAGCGAATAAGCTTTATAAATGCTAAATCAACATTCAGTCACATTTCTATCTTCACAGGCCATTCAGCCATTCGCGAACAACAACAACAGCAAAATGTGGAGGAACTCCATCTTACAATGAATCAAATCCTCAATATCTCCCCAAGCACGAATAATCGGCCAAAGTTAATCTTTTGACACAGTGAAGTACCTCCGCATTTTACTATTGTAAATAGCTTGTTTGTGAATAGCTGAATGCCCAATTCTCTGAAAGATGGATAATTCATCACGGTTCGCTCGTATGGGCGGGCAAAAGTTTTGACTTAACAACCTGCGACTTTTTTTTCTTTGGTGTTGGATGAAAGAACAAGTCTACTCAACCAAAGCAAAGAAATTTAGACGACATCAAAAGGCGAATACGTGAAATTATGACTACGATTCCATTCCGATAGATTTTCTATTGAAATCAGTTAATACGATTCCTGGTCGATTTGAAAAGCTGATGGTGAATGAAGACGCCTATATTGAATTTTAAATAAAAGTACACGCATTATATTTTCTTCTCATATTCATTAATTGCATAAATTAAAATAAAATTTGTATGTATTTTAAAATAGGAAGTTACTTTTCAATTACATTGTGTTTATATATATATATATATATATATATATATATATATATATATATATATATATATATATATTAAGTAATGTGATTGATAATTTAAAATTTGAAAAATCAAATTTCAACTAAATTAAAAATTGAATTAGCTCTAGGATATCTACCTATCGAGCTTATTATATATCTAAATTACAACGAGCACTTTTTCTTTCCCGTATTTCAATTAAACTAGTAATTTCACTGTTACATTGAAATACACTCAGCTCTTTAGACTATTGCTCTAATCTCCTTTAAATTATATATATATATATATATATATATATATATATATATATTTAACTACTTTAGTTCCCATCAGATACCCCGCACACCTCTCGTCCATCACTCCCATGTATACTAGCTACCTTAACATCCTCCAATTATCCACTTAGATATCGCATTAAAATGTTTGCAAATTAGCTCCCTAACCTCTCTTCAGATGAGAAGCATTAGACTTTGCAATACCTTGGTATAACGAGCATATGCCCATCCTTAATATAGCTTTTCTTTATTAGATCAACAAATAAATCTAGCTATACTAATATATAGCATTGTCTTGTCTATGATGTTATATATATATATATATATATATATATATATATATATATATCTTGAAACAATTGTAGCTAGCGATAAAATACACTATTTGTTGCTATCAACCCATTCTTTGAAGTCTTGGTTTTTGTTAAAACAATATATATATATATATATATATATATATATATATACATATGTATATATATATATATATATACAAACACACACACACACACACACATATATATATATTAATTATTTGCTTCCAAGCGAGCTGGTTTATATCATCATTTTGCAGCATTATCTATTAAAACAGAGGTCGGAATAACAGTACACAATAGATCACGTAACAACAGAATGATGTCATCCATTAAAACTAAGTGATAATTGTGCACTGGAAAATATCGTCACAAAGTGATAAACTAACCTAACAAACTATAGGGAGTGAAAGAGATGGGGAGAGAGAAAGCAAGTGTAGGGGAAGATCTTTTATCACATTTCGTCTAAACAGACCTTAATCCGCACGTCTACTATAAGGACTGTTTGCTTCCCCCCTCCACCTCATCCTATATTTATGAACAATGTTTTAAGAAGGGAAGATAATCTTTAATACAACATGTATAAAAATATGATATATATAGGAGATATAATTTTGTGTCTTTAATAACGCTAGCATCAACTAAGAGTATTTCGATAACAAATCAATATTTTTTTTATAATACTTTATTTAATACAACAATATAATTACACGTATTCTTATCTAGTCTGTTTTTGTGTTAGGTTTCCGACAGCATAGACCGCTTACAATGTCCAATGGTTAGATGCTCGGAAAACCTTAGCATAAATGCCAAATATCACAAACAGTGACAGTTTATTTATCTCCGATCCAAGACACAAAGTCAGATGTGATTTTTAAAAGTTATCAGACAAACAAAAAGGTACCTGGTATTTCCTAGTTGGGGCACTTCAGGCGATTAGCTATGATCTCTCCCCATTTCTCAAAGAGAGATTTTAAATCCTCAAAAAAGTGAACCTTCTAGTGCTGACCAGGACTATGCCTAAGTCCGCCATCAACAAAGTTACTGATAGATTGATTGTCGAAGACGTATGTATGTATGTATGCATGTATGTATGTCATCCCCATTCACCCCATGCGAGTGTAAACAGCTTTCTTCTGGAAGAAGAAGTATCATGGGACTACCAAATTCACAAACGATTCTCAATTACATGCATATTCCGGTCAGCCGAAATGACGACGTTAGGTTGTTTGCAATTCTTGCAGGGAGGCTTTGACATCCTCCTACATAGAGCGCCTGGTATCCCCAAATGGCCACCCCTTTGATACTAACCAGGCTTAACAGTTCTTAAATTTGATGATCTAATAGGAACCAGTCTGTCAACGTAATCGTGCCGAGTAATGTCGAGGACATATCCCCAACTGTTACAAAGAACATTTACTCAAACTAGTAAGTTTAGTGAGAGCTGTTTGCCGATGGAGCCTAAGATAAACTAAAAGCAAAGATGGCCGCCGGCAATGTTACGCGGTAATACGTAAAGAACTTTGTACTAATGGATGACCAAACCCAATAATGGGCTGTTAAAAAAAAAAAAAAACTAATAATGCGGCTTTTTCTTCATGGCTGTTTTTTTTAAGACGCAACGACACATATGATGAAATTAAAAGTGTTCATATATTTGTCATTTCGTTTTAATTTTTTTTAAGTCTTTTAATATTTTTTGTGCAGTAATATCGGTCAAACTGGGACCAGTTACTTTGTCACCATAAAATGTACTGGTTAAATCCTGGACAACTTAAAAAAAAACGTATTTGAAATACATATTTTTTTTTATCATAGTAATGCCGTGCGGATGACTAATTTTTAGTCACTTAAACTAATTGCCTCACATTGATATTAGATACCCTAAAAAAGGGTTGGTATGCCACTAAATCCATCGAACCAAAACTAATCATATGCGTTAAAGTCCGAATTATTAATATTTTCCTTTTCGTTTTTTTTTTTTAATTTCTAAGCGAGATGGCATCGTCCTAGACTTTACCGATATCTACTTGGTAAACAAAAGGTTACAAACATATTTATGTAGCCATAATAAAAATTCTGGGCATTTCTGCATTACACGGACGGCGACATTTTTTGATGCGTTTCACTAAACTGTCGCCAGGTAGTGCTTCTCTGCATGCTAAAAGATGGAACACGTTAATTCTTTTCATGCCATTCAAATTGTTTATTAATTAAAAAATTAAAACTGTAAAACTATAATATAACTTTGTTGACTCTTCAACAGGTGTCAGAAAAAATTAAAACTATATTTTGTCACAGTGAATATTTAACTTTAATTGAAAAAATTGTTCCGAAAAAACAAAAGAAGCAAATATTGACTTAATTAAAAAAAAAATGTTTTTTTTTTTAAATGATCAAAATGTTCAGAAAAAAATCTAATTTTACTTTAATTCTAAAAATGTTTCAGGAAACAAATCCAATGTTTGTTGTTTTAATTCAAAAGTTATTTTATAAAAATTTTTTTTTCTTATCCAGACTTTTCAATAATTTTTTTTAATGATTAGATATTGATACAGTTTTGTACAATAAATGTTTGTTTTCAAATATTTTTACGCTCGGAAAAAAATCTTGCTTGTTATTTATTTGCCGTGTTATTTTACCCAGAAGAAATGGAACCGTCTGTGTAATGCAGAAGTGCCAGATTCTGTTTTATTTATTGGAAGCTCGATATCTATATTATACTGGATTATTGCCAGTATTGCTTGTTTGTTTACATTGCGAGAAAAAAAGCAAATGAAATTACCTTGTAGGAAGAGGAATTGCGAGGGTAGAGAAGCAGCGTAAGAAAAGTAGAGATAGCTAAGGTAAATAAAAGTAAATTAAGAACAAAACATTTGGGATTCATTCTCTGTAGACTACAACGTGGTCCTCTTCAAATCCAATGTCAACAAATACTTATCATCATAAATTGTAAATATACACATTTTATCCATTTCTTTTCATTGCGTTCTATCTTCTCATAATATTCGTCATCATTCAAATGAAAATAGGGTGGAACGATAAATGTGTTGCCCCAAAGAAAACACCACCGCATCTTTATTTTAAATCATTTATTAAAAAATTCAATTCAGGTAACTTGATTATGTAGTAGAGCTGACATCTATTAATGTAGCCGCCTTCAGCCTCAATCACCGCCTCGATACGGGTCCGAAATGAGAGCATGCCTTTTCCACAAACGCCGGCGAAAGCTCGGCGAATACTCGGCGGATAGCGCCGACCAGTCTGGCTTTGGTGCTGTTGGAGGTCATGTTGGTGATGTTCTCGACGTATGATCAAACGAAGTAGTCTAGCGTGTTCATGTTGGGGGAGGAAGGGGGTCCAGTGAGAGAAGAGTACAAAGTCGTAGCACTCATCCTGAAGTTAAGCCTGTGTCCCTTTGGACGTGGGCCGACGCCAAACCCTGCTGCCACACCCAGGGTCTGTCAGCAGCAATCTGATTGCATCAGAGGATCGCCAAACTCTTCAGCACATCCAGGTGCACTTTGGTGTTGAATGTCAAGCAGACTTCGAAGATGTGAGGTGGCATGATGTGGCCCTTACTTGAATCCACACCAAAGATTATAACTGTGACTGGAAACTATTTGCATCAGGCTGGGCACGTCCCTGTTATCTGGATTTGCATTTAACAGGTGGTTGGCAATAGTCTTGTTGTCACAACTTGGATCGATAGAGAGCATGAGTTGTACAGCGGCGCATCTCCGATCTCGCTCATTGAACATTATGTCAATTTGAGACATAATATAAAGCTCCTATTTCTCTTGGGATTTGTACAAAACTGACCAACTAGTAGATGGTATGTAATAAAAACAGAATACCCGTGTTCATCAAAATGAAATAGAATAATGTCGTATTTTCTTTGATGACAATTTTATCGTTCCACCCTGTAAGTATTATTTTATTGACAGTTTTAGATGCCATTTTAATAACATTTGTTTTGGCATATTAATGGCACTATATTTACAGTTGTAAATGGAATTTTTATGACATAGTTAATGGCATCTTAATGACTTTTTCATAACATTTTAATATTTGATATTGACATATTTAATAACAATAGCACTTTTAATGACATATGTATTGATATAATTAAGGACATTTTTATTATTAATGATATTTTTATTTACATTATTGATGATATTAATCGTGAAATTTTACCTCGGATTATATATAATATATCTATATCTATCTATATATCTATAAAAGTGTGTGTGTGTGTGTCTGTTTGTCTGTCTGTCTGTTTGTGTACATTTCCCTATATAATATCTCTGTAAATTTTCAGTCTACAGACTCGAAATTTAATATGCAGGGCACTGAGATTTGGGAAAATATATGTAATTCATTTTCAGCCAGAAAGTTGGCTGTTAAGGGGTCAAAGTTCAACGATTTGACCTTTGGGAACTCTACCAAACTCCTCCGCCAATTTTGTGTCTAAACACTTGAAATTTTAGATATAGGTTCCTTGGACATGGATGTAACTTAATAACTTTATTTGAGTCCAAAACAATAAATGAAAAGTGGTCATAATAGGGGTCAAATTAAAACTAATTGACCGCTTTTTTTTTCTTGCTCAACATACACCTCCAAACACCCGGGCTACGCCGGGCTGAAATGCTAGTATATCTATAAAAGTGAAATTGTTTGTCTGTATGTGTATGTGTGTGTCTTTGTGTGTACATTTCACTACCTCTGTCAATTTTCATTCTACAAACTCGAAATTTGACACAAGGGATATTGAGATTTCGGAAAATCTTTTTAATCGGTTTTCGACCAGAAATTTAGCTGTCAAAGGGTCAAAGTTCAACGATTTGACCTTTGAAAACTCTACCAAACTCCTCCACTAATTTTGGGCCTAAACAATTGAAATTTTAGATCCTTGGACATGGATTAAACTTTTTAATTTGATTCGAGCGCAAACACAATACAGGTTAAGGAGTCAAAATTGGGATCAAAGTTTAAAAAAAATTGACCTTTGAAAAGAATCAAATCATGATATAAATTACGTTAGGACAAGATAAATATACACGCGTAGTAATATATTCATAATATGATTTTATCGTTAAAAGCGGCTCTATTAACGTTTTATAAAATTATTTTAAGAAAAAACGTAAAAACGTTACGAACGTTTTCAAAATGTTTTAAACGCCTTCTTTCTGGATACTCCAGCGACCTGAGTCCTCCTCCCATACAGGATGGTGGCGTGGTAAATGCTACCTGTTTTCTGTAACGTAATATTTATACAATAGAAAACTGCTTAAAACTTTTGCTGGGAATTTGTTGAAGCTCTAAATATGAAGCATTTATCGTGCAAAGTTGGGCAATGGTAGCTCATTTAGCCGTGATTATAAGCCTAGCATAATAGTTTGATCATTCTAACGCTCCAGTAGACCTCTCACTGCCGATGCAATCCTCTATCTGTATAAGAGCCAAGTACATTCTAGGACGGAGTACTGTTGCCATATCTGGGCCGGAGCTATACGGAGCACTTAGCCCTTCGTTGTCATAGTTCAGAACCGGTTTCAAAACCTTATAAGCGATGCCCTTTTCTCTTTCCTGGAGCCTCTTTCCCACAAAAGAGGCGTTGCTAACCTGTACCTACTCTATCGCCATTTTCATGACACGTGCTCGTCTGAGCTCAAATCTATGTTTATCCCTTTACCAAACTTCCACAAAAAACACTCGTCTAAAATCACTATCAATAATTTACCCGATTCTTTGTGCGTAAACCTAAAGGTAGATTCAACAAAGAAAGCTCATTTTCTAGAAGTGCCCGCCTGTGGAAATCTACTTTTCAGCTGACTACCATTTGGTCGACTTCAAGTCTAATGTAAACAAATTTTTGTTGAACCATTCTCTTAAATAATAAATACTAAATTTCCACAATTAACGATTACTACGCTATTGTCTCAATTACTACCGGATATTCACTAACCCCTATCCTGGAGTGGCCTTCTGGCCTTGATATGCAGCGACTCATTTGTAAATAAAAAAAAGCTTTTAGCTATTTAACTAAAGTTTGTTCACCTGCAACAAAAATCTTTAATGTTGAGTTAATATTAGCAACATTCGTTTAAAGCTATATGAATATGATTTAATAGAAGTGCTGTTTACGTTTGGTATTCGATGACCAGCATTAAACAAAGCACAACAATAATTTATCATAATTTGATGCTGACTGAACATTGTCACCGTGCACTTTTGAACAACGATGCTCGTCTAGCAAGATTTATAGGTCTAGCATATCTGTAGTATTTTTTATCTATCTATTATATAAAAATCATATTGTGTGCGTGAGAGAAAATTCTCGTTCCCTATAGACCCTGAAACGGCTGGGCCGATTAAAAAAAATCACACGCATGAACTTAATGCATCAGGGAGCGTCTTTACGTCAGATTTGTTTCGGAATACCTCCGATAAGTACTGAAAATCGGTAATCGAAAAAAATCTTAAAGAAAAAGTCCGATTTTCACGAAATAAACACTTTTATACAGCCAAACATTACAAGTGCATTTTTAAATTTTATCACCGCACAAGCAGAAAGACCCTGGGAATATAACCATCAGTAAGTTCTTTGATAAGACAGGGGCAAGTTCACGATGAATACTTCTGTTTAAAGCAAAATTGAACCATGATACTTGAATTTGTCTTTTAAATTTTAATTTATACCATATTAATATGGTATTATAAACAATCTTCTAAAATAAGCAGTATGTTTTCTACAGTGTAATGTAGACCACCACGTATTGTGAATAAGTCAGTGCGGGCAGGTATGCCGTTACATTGTGTTGGGTTCCTCAATAAATAGCAGGCAATATATATATATATATATATATATATATATATATATATATATATATATATAATAATAATAATAATAATAATAATAATAATAATAAAAGTATGGCATCATGGAACATTTGTTGATCCTCATTCAATACCAGGCAACGTCGGGTTTCCGCGCTAGTAACTAAAACAAATGCGTTTCTGCTCCAATGAAAGTATTAACTCATTACGCTGTGGGAGCATCAGTTGATATATGTTCGGCAAATCTCTTATATATATATATATATATATATATATATATATATATATATATATATATATATATATAAGTGAGAATGTGTGTGCGTGACGACACTTCTCAACCTATATACTCAACGATATTTTGATCTACTGACTTAAAATTCTGTATATAGGGCATTTAGACATGTGGGGAATTTTTAATCGGTTTTCATCCGAATAAAAGGATTGCTAAGGGTAAAAATTAAAAAAAAATGGTTATTTGGGGAGGTAATGGGAGTTTTATCTGTTTCTCAACCGTTTCACGAATGCGCATGCGTGAATCGCTCACGTGACAGATTCTTTATGTTAAGAATAAGTTGGTTAGAAAACACTTTTTAAAAATCGTATCCAATTTGCCTAATTGTTATCGTACTTGACTCACTGTTTTAATTTACATCTGAGCTCGAGTATTTATTTTTTTACTTACAAGAAGTTAACTGTTTAGAATAAAAAAAACAACATAATATTCACATGCTCATGTCTCAGTTTCTGCATGAATTAAAATATGATATTTACGTGTATTTTAGTACCTGACAACGCCGAGCGGCCTGCTAGTATATGTATATATATACAGTCCTGGTCAAAATCATAAGACCACTTAAGAAAGTAAGTGTTTACGCATATTATCGAATTTTTAATCAAACAAATGATTGAAACCATTGCCAAAAGGGAAAATACGATGGAAAAAATGAAATCTGCTTCATTCGAAACCTTAACCCTGATCTAATAATTATTTTTTAAAAGACAATATATATATATATATATATATATATATATATATATATATATATATATATATATATATATATATATATATATATTTCTGTAGAAAATATATTTTCTTATAATATATATCAATCCTTATTTAAGAAGCTCAATTTAATTATAGAGCGATATAGAGAATAAATGACAAAATACTATATTCCAAAATTCATGATGTTGACCATCTTATAATTTATTCCTTTAATTCACTAGACATATACAATTCTTGACAGTGTCTGTTTCGTAGCGCAAAACCAATAATTTAATTATTATATCAATCAGTGAATCTATTCTTCCCTTAATTCATCAGGAGAAATAGCAACAATCAATCCGTCAAAAGGAAATGAATTAAAGGAATAAATTATAAGATGGTCAACATCATGAATTTTGGAATATAGTTTTTTGTTATTTATTCTCCCCCCCTCTCTCTCTCTTTCTATATATATATATATATATATATATATATATATATATATATATATATATAGAGAGAGAGAGAGAGAGAGAGAGAGAGATTAAGTATGGTATGTCTTCGTGACATTATACAGAATGAGTCACAGGAAACGGATGTTTAAAACCAAAAATAGTAATTTAAAATCAATAACTAACTAAAATAAAATTGAACTTGAATGATAAACAAATAACACCAAATTAAACAACATCTTAAGAAGGCTTAAAAACTACCTTCCTTACTACCTATCCCTTACTCGAATAGAGCAAGGAGCATTGTTAAATAAAAAAAATCCGTTTCCCGTGACTCATCCTTTATTAAACTTTCATTAGGATACCGCCAAAAATAAAGAATCTATTAAATGTTAAAAACCTGCCGATGACTTCTTGGTGACTCTCTATTATAAAGTTCGAAGGTGTTTACTATCTTGAAATTGCAAATAATTTCCGCAAATAATTTCCGCAAATAATTTCTCGACGAATAAATGATCGTTAATTACGATTTTTGGTGTATGCCCAAAAACCCGAGTGGTATCTCAAAGAGATGCCCCGTTGGTTGTCCTTTTATGTAGAAAGACTAATCGAAATTGTAAAGGGAGCCGTCATTTAGAGCCATAGAATTCATCTAGCGGATTATGAATGTATCGCAAATGATCATTAGTGAGAAGAGTCTCCATACAAGTCTAGCAGAACTCGTTGATTTGACAAGGTTAGTCAAAGGAAATACAGTATACTTTAGCTAATCTCATGTACTTTAGCTGTAACTATCCAGTATATATATATATATATATATATATATATATATATATATATATATATATATATATATGTATATATATATATATATATATATATATATATTTGTCTTTACATAAGCAGTAGTCTGTTGCTGCACAGTCATGAGCATGTTTCGGTTTACTAGTATTTACTAACTAGAGACCTCGTCAGGCAACAACCTTTATTTTCGAAAATAAGGGTTGTTACCTGATGAGGTCTCTAGTTAGTAAATACTATAGACCGAAACATGCTCATGACTGTGCAGCAACAAACTACTGCTTATGTAAAGACAAATGTAACCTGCCCTACTTCTGTATTGAGCACTCTTGTATGAACCTCGTTATATTTCACTGGTTACCTTTGGAAAATAGAAACCTCATATTATATATATATATATATATATATATATATATATATATATATATGCATGTGTGTGCATGTGCTTTTTAAGAGTGCTCAATGGAGGACAGAGCAGGTACAAAGTATATTTATTATACAGACATTATTGGTTACATATGCGCAAAAATGTTTCAGTTGAATATCAATTTAGAGAGATTCAGCTCATCAGACCGAAAAAAAAAGGAGCGACAGTGAGACCAAAGTCAAGGTTCATTCATTTTGTATATAAAAAGATATCTGAGTGTGAACCCTGGAAAATGGGGGTGTTAGGCAAAGGTGCGGCAAAGTAAATAATAGTGAGTGAAAGAAGGGGGAAAAGGAAATATGATCTAGCCTGGTCAAGGTGTCCCAGCGGAGAGGGGGTAAATGGCTATACTCTAGTTTAAGATTTATATGTCTACACTTTAATCAGAAGTGGTTCTATGGTGGTATCTTTATTCTCATTGGGACCATTTCTTGATTGTTGAAATAAATGCACAGAAAGTCTATAATTTTACTCATATTTCATTTTTCTTTGCTGTTTTAAAATATTTCTATTGCTGGCAAATACGCAAAAATATGGATACAAAATTTTTAGTTGATTTTTAAATTTTAAAATCGGATTCGGTAATTATATCTGAATCAGAAAAAATACTGGAACGTAAAACTATCACATGTAGTTCGTGGAAAGGTATATATATATATATATATATATATATATATATATATATATATATATATATATATATATATATTATAATTATTTTTTTTACTATAATAATTAAATACCTATTATATTATATATATATATATATATGTATATATATATATTTATATACAGGCACACACACATATATATACATATATGTATATATATATATATATATATATATATATATATGTGTGCGTGTGTGTGTATTTGTGTGTGTGTGTGTGTGTGAGCTTGTATGTGTATTTACAAAGCATATCTATAACCATTTTGATTTTTTCAATTTGGTTTTTCTATAGCAAAGAAAAATTATTTATAATTTCGAAAAGCTTAAACTTTTATTAACTCTTACCGTCATTTACTTGTTTCATATTAAACGAGCAGATGTAACTCTAGATTTTACAGCTAGCTAAAATTCATAGCAGTTTTAAATAATACATTAATGCTTTTTTAATGTCACGACGATAAAAGAAAGATAGGTTTTGTGAATCTATTTTATGTTTTACGCAAAAAAACACTTGGTATTAATAAGTTTTATAATAAATCTTTTTAGTAAATTTATAGATTTAGCTGATATGAACAATACCTCACATAATATACACACATATTGTTAAGTATTGTGCAAGTGCCCTGAGAATGACGTCAAATGAAAGTCGGTCAGATCCTGGATCCAGGTGCCTCGGGAATGACGTCAAAGACGTTAAAATGGGAGACGTAGAATCGCCGGAGATTAGGTCAGCGGGACTGATCGACATTCAAAGATAATGTGTGGTGGAATGTTGTGACATCATATGTGCCAATAAAATAGAGGTAGCAAACAACGTGAAGAGAAAGCGGCGACCACATCAGGTAAGCGACACATTTTTCTTCACTGACAAGCAGCCCACGCTACGCGCCTTCAGTGATGTCACAACTGCCACACTTAAATCGAAAAGGTTAATTTGAATAAACAAAATATTTAATAGCCAGCTGTGTGCTTTATTTCGCTGCCAAGTGTTTACATCGAGACAGTGACAAAAGTTGATTAATAGAAATTATATAGACTGGAAAAACACATTTGATGACCAGTTGCAGCGAATATATAACATAATAATAATAATAATAATAATAATATATTATATATATATAATGATAAAATATATAAATAAAAGGTTACTGTAGTTTGAGTAATGCAGTGTCTAGTGTGTATATGAAGGACATTAATAAAAAAAAAGCAATACAATATATATATATATGCGTAACGGATCAATAAAAAAACTGTCGCAAACTTATATATATATATATATATATATATATATATAAATATATATAATATATATAATATAAAGCTGAAGTCTGTGTGTGTGTGTCTGGTCACGAATAGGCTCCTTATATGGTTGACTATTATAGAAAACTGATCATATATAATGATAGAAGATGTATCGAGACACAGGAATGGGTATGTTTGATCTGGCATAATGATGATTTATTAAATTTGTGGGGTCTGCGTACGCGCCTGGTCCACAAAGTATGGAAATTAAAAAAAAATAAAAACCTTTACAAGTATTTTTGATATAGATGTACATAATAATACTTTATAAGTATGTTTTAACTTAAATAGGGATGGTATAATAAAATTGTGGGGTCTGCGTTCGCGCCTGGCCTCCATAAAATGGAAATAGGCACAAACTTTAATAAAGACTTTTCATATCTATCTGCGTAAGTATACTTTGATAATTATGTTTCAGTTTGAAGAAATATTGTATAATAAAATTCTGGGGTGGTCGTTCGCACCTGACCTCCATAGAATGGAAATATGTCACAAAGTTTAACAAGGTTTTTTTAATATAGATCCACAGAATATTGTGATAAGTGTTTCAGTGTGAAATTATGAGGTTTATCTATTTTATTTTTACTTTCATCATATTCATAATATTAACAATAAAACGTTCCTTTCAATAGCTCAATAGTGCAATACTAGCTATTACGTTTGTCGAATTTCTCCTTTCTCTTGTGGAAAACTCGAGAAAGTTAGCTCGCCATCTTTAAAAGATCGACAAAAAAGAAGATGCAGAGCTTAGCGCTAATATTCAACCGGACATATATATATATATATATATATATATATATATATATATATATATATATATATATATATATATTAGTGATTCCGATACAATTACCGATTCCGTACTAAATTACCGATTCCGATACAAATACAAATACCGATTCCGATTCTGATTCTGATTCTTTATAAATCTATAAATATTTGACTATAAAGTTGTTATAGCTGCAAAATATATATATTGGTGATGGTACAGTTCCAATATTATTCCCGATTCCGACACAAATACCGATTCCGATTCTGATTCTTTATAAATCTCTAACTATTTAACTATAAAGTTGTTATAGACGCAAAAACACGTTAAATGCCGTATATTTTCGCAAACGTTAAAATACACTTATTTGGCAGATGATCTATGAGTTTAATTTTTATAGGTTCTTTAAAATCAATAAATATATATTTACCAGCAGTGGAATATTTTATATTTAAACAAAACTTAAATAAAAAGACGATTAAAATATTTGTTTTTGGTCTCGAAAAATAGACACAAATTTTTCCGACTCCGATACTGAAATATTTCCGATTTTTCAGATTCCCGATTCTAATAAATCGAACCAACATAAAAAACTGATTTTAGGTACTTTGGACAATATCAAAAGGTTGTTAATTCACTGCTCGCATAGCAGCAGCCGTATAGCGCAACAGTTAGAAGCTCCGGCGATCGGGGTTCGATACTGACTTTAGGTAGCTGCTTGTCTAGCAACACTGATGAGCTGTGAAACAGCGGAACAGTACTGTATATATATATATATATATATATATATATATATATATATATATATATATATATATACGTTGAGCCAAACGTAGGTGGGCAGCATCGTCTTATTCCATATAGTTTAATGTGTACGTGATCTCAACATTTATTTAGAGGTCACGTATACGTCCAACTATATATAATAAAAAAATGCTGTCTGTAACTGTACTGTTATTCTTTATATATATATATATATATATATATATATATATTTATATATATATATAATTTGATCCATTGTCATGAGGCACAAAGCACGTGATTTTCTGTGAATTTCAATTACTTCTTAAGACCTGTTAAACTATAAACGTTTTCTAGACCGAAGCTCATGTAATGCATTTAAATCATAATTGAAATGTAGATTCTAGAAACAAGGTTATGTCGAATTATATATTGATTTTAGTCTTCGTAAGATTACATGAAATGGGTGCAAAATGTTCTGTTTTATGTAGTATGAACTGTGCATGTTTAGGGACGAGTGTGTGCGTATGTATAAATATATATATATATATATACATATATATATATATATATATATATATATATATATATATATATAAAGATAGATAGATAGAGAGAGGGAGAGAGAGAAAGGGAGAGAGATAAAAAATTAAATAATTTTTTTTTTCATTCAATTTTTTTATCCAAAAGAAGTCTTACAATGAAGACGAAACGTTGATGGATATATAATTTTGTTTGCTGTTTTTCCATCTCTCTATGTCATCGGAATACTATTTCTATTATCCTTATCACATACATACATACATACATACATACATACATACATACATACATACATACATACATACATACGCACATGCACATATATATATATATATATATAGATAGATACACTCGTCGCATATATATCGCTACTAATATATAAAAAGGCACTTTGTGTATGTGCATCTGTGTGAGTTCATTACATATAGACGCTGGGCCTATATTTATGAAATTTCACAAAAATGTATTTCATGTGTGTGAGAGTGTTCTCAGATAGGTTTTGTATCGGGATGCCTCTGGTAAGTACAGAAAATATTTAATTAATAATCGAAAAATCTGATTAAAAGAAAGTACAAACCGATTTCGAACACAGTTAACAATAAACTTGTTATATAACTTAAAAATCCTAATATCACAAAAGAATTTGAGAAGCATTATTACAACCCAAGCAGAAAAGCCGGTCTTATATAATCAATAGTAGGGGGTGCTTTCAGAATGAACGTTTTTGTTGCGGACATAATTGAACCATGATACTTGACTTTTCAATTTTGAACTTTGATTTAAGCCATTATATAAAAATAATTTTATAAAATCAACAGTAGGTAATCTACAGTGCAATGCGAACTATAATGCATTAGAGAAAAAGTCATTGCGGCGGGCATAGGAATCTTCTTGCCGTTAGTCCGTAGTTGTTTCTCTACAATAAAAGCAATCAATTTCAATGACAATGTCTTGGTAGTGTGAAACATTGGTTGATTCTTATTCAATCCTTGGCAATATCGGTTCTTTTATATATATATATATATATATATATATATATATATATATATATATATATATAACTACTTCATTTACTCACATAAAATTAATATACGAAAGTATAGATTTATGCGTAAACTTTAAGTATTTACTTCAAAAGTGCCCAATACGTAGGTAGAGCTAGTTAGTAAGTTATAAAATGTATATGGCGATTAAGCAACACTGAATATTTCGCGTTTCATCCACTCTAGGATTCTTCAGGCTTATGCGCATAAGCCTGAAGAACCCTAGAGTGGATGAAACGCGGAATATTCAGTGTAGCTTAATCGCCATATACATTTTATAACTTACTATATATATATATATATATATATATATATATATATATATATATATATATATATGTGTGTGTGTGTGTGTGTGTGTGTGTATGTATGCATTAGAATCGCAAAATTTTAAAATGATGAAAAAGAAATGAACCATACTCGGATGTTATAAAATAAATAAGTCGATTCTTGCTACTTTGTGCAACTAGAGAAACTTCGGTTACAGATGGAACTATTTTTTTTTTTGGGGGGGGGGAACACATTCTATTTAAGTTTTTTTTTGTCATTTCTATCCCTTCCTCATACTAGTATTAGTATTTTTACAAAAAAAAAAAAAAAAGAAAAAGAAAACAGTGTTCCTCTTCTTTCTTTCAGACATATGCCCTTGAAAAGTTTGTCTGACGAAAAGCGCTTCGGGTTTTATTACATTTCGTTATTCTTTTAATCGACTTATTTATTTTATAACATCTTTTTTATCATATATATATATATATATATATATATATATATATATATATATATATATATACTAGCAAAAGTACCCGTCGTTGACTGGGTCTAAAATCAGCCTACAGAAAATGGACTCTGGTTTATGAAAGTATGATAGGTTATGAAAAGGAAGGGTTGTAAAGAGATAGCTTCGAATTTGGGGGTATCAAAACCAAAGCAAAATATGATGAAAGTAAAAATAAAATAGATAAATCTCATAATTTATTATAGCATACCTGTTCACACTTAAACACTTATCACAATATTCTGTGGATCTATATTAAAAAACCTTGTTAAACTTTGTGACATATTTCTCTTCTACGGAGGTCAGGCGCGAACGAACACCCCATAATTTTATTATACAATATTTCTTTAAACTGACACGTAATTATCAAAGTATACTTACGCAGATAGATGATTTCCGTACTTTGTGGACCAGGCGCGTACGCGGACTCCACAATTTTAATGAATCATCATTATGCCAGATCAAACATACCCATTCCTGTGTCTCGATACATCTTTTATCATTATATGTGATCAGTTTTCTATAATAGTCAACCATATAGGAGCCTATTCGTGACCAGACACACACACACACACGTTCAGCTTTATATCATATATATATATATATATATATATATATATATATATATATATATATATATATTTATATATATATATATATATATTTATATATATATATATATATATATATTTATATATATATATATATATATATATAGCTTGGAGTATATACATATTTACAATGCTATTATGACTATTCTTTCCATCTTGAATAATGTTTACAAAAAACAGTATTGATACAATTTTTGAGAAACTCAATATATATATATATATATATATATATATATATATATATATATATATATGTAGTTGTATTTCTATGTCTATATACAGATCTATATGCCGACATTTGTGGCGGGCACGGGAGTTAGCATATTGGAGCATAGCAATTGAAAGTGGTTGTTTTTTTGTCAACAATCAAATTGACATTTTGTTTCAGACCAAAAGAAAATATTTACATTTCGACACGAACAAACTGTCTGCTAACATTTAAGCTGTGAGGGTCGGGAGAAAAAAGGACTTTTATAAAAATGTCACTTGATATAAACTTGATATAGTGAATGGAAAAAAATGATTATCGAATAAGTTGTACACCTTACACGCATCCATAAACAACAACAACAACAACAATATATATATTTATATATATATATATGTGTGTGTGTGTGTGTGTGTGTGTGTGTGTGTTTGAGTGTGTACAAAGGTCATTCAATATTTAAAGTGACTTTTTCAGTATGAAGACTTTTAATACAGACTTAAAATATATATATATATATATATTTTTTTTTTTTAACGTAGTCTCCCAGCAATGTCGCACACTTTTCCCATCTTTTTAAATTTTCTCCCTTTAAAAATTGTAACGTTGGGTACGGAGCAGCGAAACCAACGGTCAACATTGGTCTGCTTTTTATTGAAACCAGCCGGGAACTCTTTTGGTATCCTCATTGTTCCCTTAAGGGCAACTGTCTGGATCGCTCTTGCTCTTGGTTCACCAGGAATCAAAGTCTCATGTATTATATGAAAAGAAAATGGAATCTCAAGGAGATATCAATCATACAAGGGATTATGAAGAAGAACCTGAAGTCCTACCTTATTAATATTACTTTTCTCATCTGTATAAGCTTCAGTTTTCCTTCAACGTAAAAAAATCTTTGGACAGTTTCAACACTTTGGACTTAATCGCCACTTTCAAACTTTGTGCCATTAGTAAACGCTTTCAAGTGACCAAACAGATGAATGTCAGAGGGGGCAAGATCTGTGCCATAAGGGGAATGAGGGCGCAGTCTATAGTCTCTGCACCGTTTGTGGCCTGCACCGTTTGGGCTGCTGTATGAAGTCTTGCGTTGTTCTGAATCAAGATGACCTCTTCTGACTCATGGCCCCTGCATTTGTTCTTCATATCTTTTTTGACATTCCATCATCAGTTCACTGTGGTTGCCACGTTCACAGTGCTTCCTTTCTCAATGAATAAAGTGGTAATTGGGCTTTGCATATTCCAAAAAGCTGTGAACATCACCTTCTTCGTGAATCGCCGGGACTTTGACTTTTTCACTGAAAAGCCTACATGCTTCCACTCCATCGACTGCCGTTTGAATTCAAACTCATTTTGCTAAACCCATGTCTCATCACATGTTACCACTTTATTCAGAAACTCATTACTATCCTTCTCATAGCTGGAGAGACAACTCGACCCTCCTCTGTTTCTGATCTGCAGTATTCGGCAAACCCCGGATGCTGTTCTTCGAGTATCCAAGGTCATCATGGACAATTCTGTGTACTATCCCAAGAGATAACTTCAAAATCCTTGCGATGTCTTCCAGTGTCCTTCATCTGCCAGACTGAATGAGGTCAGTAACTGATTCGATCACCCCAGGAGACCTCACTTCTCTAGGCATCCCATGCATGTCCTCATCCTCAACAATTTATCTTCCTTCTTTTAACAATTTAGCCGACTTGTAGACATTTCTCTGCTGAAGCATGTAACACCATAAACAGTTGATATTCACCTATGAACTGGTTTGTCTGCTTCAGGAACCAAAAATTTAATAGTTGACCGCTGGCCTTGAGAATTGTTGGAAACAATGCCAGGATAAGCGAACTGCAGATATTAATATATATATATATATATATATATATATATGTATATGTGTGTGTGTTTGTTTGTGTGTGTGTGTGTATGTGTGTGTATATATATTTATGTATATATATACATATATATACATATATATATATATATATATATATATATATATATATATATATATATATATATATGACTGCTTCATGTAATACCATGAATTGATATATGAAAACATAATTTTATGGGCAAATTTTCAGTATTTACTTCAACAGTGCTCAATACATAGGTAGAGCTAGGTAGTAAGTAATAAAATATATATGGCAATTAAGCTACACAGAATAAAATAAAAATGCCATATGCCATATACATTTTATGAAGAGAGAGAGAGAAAGTGAGAGAGAAATAGAGAGAGAGGGGGATAGATAGATAGATAGATAGATAAATAAATAGATGGTTCGCCATCTTTCTTAAAAGCTGAACAAAATTAAATCCACGCGAAAAAGAAGTAAAACAATAAAAAAGAAAAAAAAAACTTAAGCCTGAGTTAAAAATCCTTATACAAAAAAAAAAAAAAAAAAAAAATCAACGTATTTGTTGAAAAAGCAAAAACCAAAATAATTTATATAACAAATTTTGGTTTTCCATTTTCATAATCACTCACGTCAGAACACACACACACACACACACACACACACACACACACACACACACACACACACACACACACACACACACATCTATCTCTCTCTCTCTCTCTCTCTCTCTCTCTCTCTATATATATATATATATATATATATATATATATATGCAGGGTGGTCGCTAGAAAAGCGGGAAATTTGGATTATGTCAGCTTCGATCATGATTAAAATGTGTGATTGCTATTTTTTGATTGGTGCCGTGTGAGTGTTGTAAATATAAATCGTTGTTTGACGCTGCAGTGATGTTCAGGGACGACATTTTGAGTATCTATGAGTATAATATAACATTTGTCTTTGAAAGAATTTGTAAAATTTATTCTTTGTAAAAATAAATCGTTGTTTGACAAATTTCCCGCCTTTTTTAGCGACCACCTTAATTATATATATATATATATATATATATATATATATATAAAGCTGAGCGTCTGTGTGTGTGTGTCTGGCCACGAATAGGCTCCTATATGATTGACTATTATAGAAAACCGATCACATATAATGATAGAAAATGTATCGAGACACAGGAATAGGTATGTTTGATCTGGCATAATGATGATTCATTAAAATCGTGGGGTCTACGTTCGCGCCTGGTCCATAAAATATGGAAATAAAAAAATTAAAAATTAAAAAAAAAAGTTTACAAGTGTTTTTGATATAGGTGTACATAATAATACTTTGATAAGTATGTTTTAACTTAAATAGGGATGGTGTAATAAAATTGTTGGGTCTGCGTTCGCGCCTTGCCTCCATAGAATGGAAATAGCCACAAATTTTAATATTATCAGCGTAAGTATACTTGATAATTATGTTTCAGTTAGAAGAAATATTGTATAATAAAATTATGGAGTGTTCGTTCGCGCCTGACTTCCATAGAATAGAAATATATCACAAAATTTAACAAGGTTTTTTAATATAAATCCACAGAATATTGTGATAAGTGTTTCAGTGTGAACTGGTATGATAAATTATGGGGTTATCTATTTTATTTTTACTTTCATCATATTTTGCTTTTGTTTTAATAACCCAAATTCGAAGCTATCTCTTCACAACCCTTCCTTTTCATAACCTATCATACTTTCATAAATACGAGTCCATTTTCTGTCGGCTGTTTTTGAACCCAGTCAACGCCGGGTACTTTTGCTAGTATATATATATATATATATATATATATATTCCGATAGTGATTTCGATATCCCAAATATTTCCGATATTTCATATTCCTGATTCCGATAAATCGAACCAACATAAACAAATTGAGCTTAGGTACTTTGAATAATGTCAAAATGTTAATTCACTACCCGCATAGTATCAGCCGTATAGCGCAACGCTTAGAACCTCCGGTTATCGGGTTTCGATCATGGCTTGAGGTAGTTGCTGGTCCAGCAGAACTGGAGAGCTGTGAAACAGCGAACCAGTACTGTGTATATTATATATATATATATATATATATATATATATATATATATATATATATATATATATATATAGGGTGTCCCAAAAGAGGGTATACACACTTTAAATACTGGAAGCATGAAAACGCTGTTGAATTGCAAAGACAGTTTCGGAGTGTGTATTCATCTTTTTGGGACACCCTGCATACCGCTAGATGACTCCGTTCAGTTAGCAAGAAAGTGAAATTTTAGCGAGAAAGTGCAGCTAGAAAATAAATCAACTGGTATGCAAAGTGCTTATCGATCTTGCAAAAATGTTATTGACTGTAATATTTAATAAAGACAATCCCAGCTCAATAAAAATTGCCCAATATATCAGAGAGAGCAAATAAATTAAAAATTCAATATCCTTTTCATTTTGAACCAATATATAATTTCTCTTACTCTATGATTTAAAAATTTTAAAAACTTTTGATGATGATTTTTTATGTTTATTGCAAATTAGGTATTAACCATTTATGATAGTTGCTAATATTTTTTCCTTTAAGGAGATGGGTAAACTTCGAAAACCTATAGGTTAAGAAATATACCTATTGAAATGTATTCTTTGTCTTGCATATAATAAAAATTCTAGATTTGAAATTTAACCATTTCATATTATAAAATTTAAATTACTAAATTATGATATATATATATATATATATATATATATATATATATATATATATATATAACACGGAAATTACATAATTGTCGATGCAATAATTTATTTAAACCTTATGGTATTTTCAAGCATCTAAACTAGACAATTACATTTTTTAGTATCAAAAATGTAATTGTCTAGTTTAGATGCTTGAAAATACCATAAAGTGAAATAAATTATTGCATCGACAATTATGTAATTTCCGTGTTATATTTTTATGTTATTGCTCTGTTTACCACATTGAGCTCTCATACCCGGATTTCCTCCTGGAATTATTCCATTATAACACTATATATATATATATATATATATATATATATATATATATATATATATATATATATATATATATATATATATATATATATATATGTGCGTGTGTGTGTGTGTGTGTGTGTGTAAGAGAGTGGTTAATTTAACATATAGTGAGTAGTAGCGAGAAAATTATTAGTTATCCAAAAGAAAGATATATATATTCAGAGAGAGAGAGAGAGAGAGAGAGAGAGAGAGAGAGAGAGAGAGAGAGAGAGAGAGAGAGAGAGAGAGAGAAATGAAGAAAGATGATTTTTTCATACACTTGTAATTTAAAATAATTGAATCCCAGACTGGATTCATCCTGTATTGAATGTTATTAAAGTATAGAGATAAGGCCGTAATGTTGATAAACTCACATCCAATCCAATATATTATTTCAATAGAAATACTTACATTTCCCTTTTTATTGTTCTTATACGTGTTCTAGGTGTTGGTAAAAAATCACTTTACTCCAAGGATCGAATCCTACTACTGGTCGTGCAGTTATAGCCAGCCACGCTTACGAATGTTTGGTTAAGTATAAACATATATATGTACGTGTGCATGTAAAAATATTTAACTTAAATAATTATATATATATATATATATATATGTATGTATATATATATATATATATATATATATTCAAGGTATTATAGAGTGATAACTAACGAATTTAACGAGATTATTAAATTGATCAAAAAAGAAGAGCAATTTCTGTTTTTATTAATATAAACATATTTACATGGTCGCAAAACTGGACATGCTCATGTTTCGCACAAATGGTCGAGTCAAACCAGAAGTCCTCGTTAGAGGACTTAATAAATGGATGCTTTTTACAGAAGTCTTCCGTGGAAAGCAACCATTTATTAAGTCGCCTGACTATAACTTCTGATTTTAACCGACTATTTGTCACAGTGTCGCGACCATGTAAAATTTTATATATATAATTTCATGTTAAAATTTTGTCAGAGGTAATGAAACCAATGAAGCTTTAACGACGTTAATGCAGAGTGCTCAATATCGAAGTAAGACAAGGTATATTTTTTATTTGTTATATATAAGCATTAATATGTCGTTACACATGCATGGGCATGATTCGGCCAGCCAGTTGTAAGTAACTAGAGACCTCTTCAGGCGATATTTCTTATAGAAAACCTACCTTATAGCATATTTTCTTATTTATTAAAATAAAATAATTCTTTCAGTTATTATCCACAGTTGAAACAACACACCAAAGATTGCTCAACAGCTTCGGCTAAGAAGAAAATCAATAACGTGTTATTGTTACTTGTTGGGTCAATACGTGATAATATATGCCCGAACGCTTTATCAAAACAAATTCTTTTAATAAAGAAACTATGGAGGGGATTCACGTCATATGGATAGTTTCAGTGTAGCATGCGGTCAGTACAGTTAAGCAAACACCAGTTTTTGGGGGTTCTTCTTTATAGCAACAGGTTCGAATCCTGTTTGGATATCATTTATAACAATGGACAAGTATAAAACCGTTTATTTTTCCTTCTCTTCTCTTCGCCCCGTTAACTTTTGTTTTAAATGGTAACTTTATTTCAAATGTTTTTTAATCATGAATTTAAGTTTTCCCTTCATGATTGCGTTAATATGTGTGTGTGTGTGTGTGTGTGTGTGTGTGGGCGTGTGTGCATGTGTTTATATGTATATATTTGAAATAAGAATATAAATATTTTCTATTATATGGGCTCTTGATGAAAATGCTCAATATTCAAGATAAATCATTGTTATATGAAAAAAAAAAAAAAAGAAGTGATATAAAGTTATTATCCAGGAATTCATATTTAATCCGAATGCATAATTCGATCAGTATATGATTATATTAAATCAATAATTATATATATATATATATATATATATATATATATATATATATATATATATATATATATATATATATATATATATAGTAGCTGGCCGCCAAGCGTTACCTGGTCGTACAGTATGCTTAAACATAACATTTTAATTTATGCCTAATACGTATGTATTATTATAGAATCAATCTTCTATTGATTATTATATATTAGCAAAAAAGAAAAAGAATACTTTCGTTCATCGAATTCCGTCTGTGTTTGTTTACAGTATTTGACGATCTTAAAAAAAATCTTTCTTCTCTTATAGATTAAAAAGCAGAAATTTAAGAGGGGAATATTTTACGTAACACCGGTGTAACGTAAAATATTTTGCTGGAAAAATTCAGCCAGAATTTAATGAACGCCATTAAAATCACATTTTTTTCCGATTTTCGATAATTATCGGTTGAATGTACAAATGTGGAAAACATATCTAAGAACATTGCCAGACATATAAATTACCTTTGTGTGAAATTTGGAAAAGATAGGCCCAGCCGTTTTGGAACCTATGAAGAATGAACACACACACACACACACACACACACACACACACACACACACACACACACACACACACACACACACACACACACACACACACACACACACACACACACACACACACAAAGTGCCTTTTATATAATAGTATATATATATATTATAGAGTGTAACAGACACTAAATAAAGCAAGGTCTCAACAGTTGTGATAAGCTCAATAAGTGTAATTACCTGGAGCTGTATAAATAGAAAGAGTGGGAGATTAATAGTTGTAAAATTATTAAGTTTTCATACGAGGAAATATAACAAAAGCATAATCATATGTACGATCGTTTCGAAAACGATAGCCTTTCATTCATTCGATATTTACAAATATACTATATTTACATCGCGAAATAAGTAAACTATTTCTGGATATTGTCTCCTCATCAGCATAAATGGAGGGGCAACGGCAAGAGAAGACGCCAAATTTTAATCAGCTTATTGAAATAAATATATTTTGTGAACCTAGAATAAAAAAATAACAAAAATTTTCTATGTAATTTAATTTTTTGTTTAAATATTTTATGTTGATTTTGGTATGTTTCCTCCTATGAAAACTTGATTGATAATTTCATAGTTATTAATCTCTTACTTGTTCTATATATATATATATATATATATATATATATATATATATATATATATATATATATATATATATGGTAGTAAGTTATAAAAATATATATGGCAATTAAGCTACACAGAATATTCTACTTTTCATTCTCGTGGCTTATGATACATAAGCCTGACGATTTCTGACAAGAATGAAACGCAGAATATTCTGTGTAGCTTAATTGCTATATATATTTTTATAACTTACTACCTAGCTCTACCTATGTATTGAGCACTGTCAACGTAAGTACTAAAAATTCACGCATAAAATTATATTTTCGTGTCTTAATTTATGTGATTAAATGAAGTAGTCATATATATATATATATATATATATATATATATATATATATGTGTGTGTGTGTGTGTTTGTATGTGTAGATAGATAGATAAGTGTATCTATATATGTATATAATCAATTAAGTTAAATTCAAATGTTGTATATAAAGCATTTTAAAACGTTTTTAGCTGTTTCATATGATAGAGGATTATGTAAATTTACAAATTAAGTGTCGTCTCCAAATCTCTAACGAAAAAAAAAAAAAGCACGATAAAAATCAAATAAAAACGATATTTTGTGCTCCATGAGAAAATTAAATGTTCTTTTTAAAGTTACACCAACAAAATTTTCAACTCATCGCCAAACATAATTATTTGTCTTTATCGAACAAAAATTGTGTGGAAACATTAGAAACGCATAATCGTCACCGTCTGCTGGGTTTCTTTGCCTATATAGTCTCTATATTTAAGTAAGTAGAACCCCGGGATACGGTAGCCCCAGGATACGTTTTTGCAGGTTATGATGTAGAATACGATGTTTTTCCTGTCCCTGGTTACGGTACTTGCCCCGCCTTACGGTGTTCTTTATTATGTGATTTGATTGTATACATGTGTATTATATACTATACTGTATTTTGTTACTGATTTTTTTTGCTGTATCCCGGAGTGTTACCGTAGTACAGTAGACTCCCAACATACAAGATACTCGAATTACGAGAAATTCAAGAGACGAGATGGCTTTAGAGCAAAAATCCTCCCCTACATACGAGCGAAAATCCAAGTTACGAATTTCCATATGCAACCACTAGTGTGTCGTGTTTCACCACATCTCCTTAATGGTTCCATTTTAATTCGAAATACGAGCTTCATTCGGGAACGAATTAATCTCGTATGTCGAGGGTCCACTGTACTAATATTTATTTACCTGAAATGTCATTGTGATTTAAAATGTCAACACGCTGACACACACACATATATATATAGTATTAAAATACACTAAAATTACCATCACCTTGGGCATACACTAAATTACCATCACCTTGGGCATTATAAACATTATAATCCAATCAATTATTTCTTGACATAATCCAATATATTATTTCTTGCTTGTTCTAAACGTTCAGACGCACTGTATTAAATCACATAAGTTATTTAAGCAATGGATATGTATACTAATTAATTAAAGTGTTTAGCTAAATTCTTATTCAGAGACTTCCATTTAATTACGATGAGTTTACACTTGTTTGGTTTTAAATTGGCTACTCTTTTTCTTCTCAAAGTAAAGATAATTCATTTTATTTCGTTTATTTTTGTTTACTTGCCTCTCCACGGGTGCAGATTATGACACGAGGTCGGTTTTTAATGTGGGGGCAAACCAGCTCTCCCAAAAGGGGCACTCTGGTCAGTAACAAAAAAAAAAAAAATGTATCAGTCACGAAGGATTTTTCCTCCATTAACCGAGAACAAAAAAGTGTAGCGCAGCATCTGAAGAACAAATACTACACTTTGATCTTGGCCCGAAGGCCAATACTTTTACAGAATATGGGTATTTCTTATTTCTGATTTAGTAGTTTTTTACCACTTTAAATTAACAAAATGTGTTAATTGTGTATCCATTATTGAAACAATACAATTAATTTTGCATAAATATTTCGGCTTATGTTATAGTTTATTATGAGTCACTATTCAATAATGTATGCTTGAAAGCTTTATTAATGCACATTTTAAAATCTAAAAAATGTAAAAATATACAGTACGCTTAATTATGCGCATAATTTCGATTTTAATATTACCATGAAGTTGCATAAGCGAGCAGTTACTCGATACTATATTGAAGTAGTTCATATTACAGACACGGGTTCGAATCCTGTTTGAATCTTATTGTTATCTTTGTCGATTGTCTTTGTTTACAACTAACGAGGACAAATCTATCTATATAAATAAAACAGTAGACGTATGTGTGTCTAAATATCTAACAGGTAAACTCTTAAACTACTGGTCACATAACACTGAAATTAACAGAAAATAGTAATTATACACCAAGGATGGTTTATAACGAGTAAAATCTTTGTTTGGATGGATGATACAGACATATATCGAAATGTTCTTTTCACCTAGCCGACATGTTTATACTTCTTTCTGCGCATGATCACATAAAATTCATTATTTCAAGTGTGGTAATATTTAGACTTCGTTATCTTTGTCTCGATACCAATATCGGTAGAGTATGTAGCTAGGACGCGAACTGTTTTGGTTTCGATTCTAGCTGACGGCACTAAGTCTCTTTTAATTCAACTTTTGCCATTATATTTTTGTATTAATAAATGCGGAATCCAAAGCGCTATCGTATTAAAACGTTAAAAGATTCTTGCATCATATTTTGAAAGAAAGAAGGACTAAAGATAAAATATTAAACTAGAAAAGAGAATTAGTGCTACTGGCGGGACCTCTATAAAAATAAAATGCACCTACTGGGAGATATGGAAAAATGTTTCGTTTAATCAATGATAATTATGTATAAGGACGGAATATTCACATATATCAAATACAACCTGGCAACGCCGGGTACTTAAGCTAGTATATAACATTTTCATTAAATAATGACATAACAAACATAAACTCCTCTTTCCATCAAAACTATACTGTACAATTATATAGACTTAACCAACATAACTAACAAGATTATAAAGAAAGCATTTTAAAAATCTTCTGTAAAAAAAATGCCTATTTTTGTTGATAATTAGAGATTTTAGTCTTGTACTTTTTAGATATTTGTATAAGCATGACGTCAGATCGATGATTATGCAAACATATAGAGGAACTTCTCTTAATGGAGGCAAGCTCGAATAATCTAGAAAATTAAGAGTTATATAATCCACACTCTCTTTTGGATTGGCATTAGTTGAGTCATATAGGAGAAAATCTGTGAGAATGTGTGCGATAATCGGCACATCGGCGCTGCAGGGATACCGAGCTCCTAACATATAGCCCCCCCCCCACTGGAACAGGTTGTCCCGTGTTTTGGCAAGTTTAGTTCGGCCCTGGTTGAGTGTTACTTACTCTTTCCGGGAAAGTTGAGCGTACTAGGAGGTATTTCCGTGCCGGAAAAGCCTCAAGCTTTTCCACTGTCATAGGCCTCAAACAGAACAACACCAGTGTCATTCCGCCTGAATTAGGGGAATGAGTCAGAGGTTAAGGGTGATTGGAAACACTTTCAAAATAAGCAAAAAAAAAAAAAAAAAAAAAAGAAAAAAAAAGAAAAAGAGTGGCGTTTTATGTAACCAGTACTGCTATCTGACGGTGCCCGGGAGCATAGACAGCAAAATAAAACTTAAATGATGTGCGTAACATCTTTCTTTCTCTAGCTCACTTATATCCCTCTGTAGCTTTTCCAGCTTCCCTTTCCTCTATCCCACCTATCTTTATTCCTTTGCATTTTTATTATCAACAGTTATGATAAAGATGCGACCTATCTCCTTTATCGTAAAAATCCAACGTTCAGTCTTGATTTTTGAAGCAAGCGTATTAGATTAATCTGAAGAATCATTCTTGGCACGAAACCTATGATCATACCTATTTATAACACATACTTTTAAAAAGCAATATATATATATATATATATATATATATATATATATATATATATATATATATATATATATATATATATAAGCGAAATAGGACACAGATTAAAATCCGATGAAAATCCTGATAGATATTACTAGAGATAACATTTAGAGGGTGATCCTAGCCAAAAAGGAAAAGCTCAATAGTTAAGAATAGAGCAATATATAAATTTAGTTGTTAAATTTAAATTCTGAAAATCAAAATATAGACACGTATATTCGAGTTAAGAATTTATTGTTTGACAAAAGGAATATATAGAAGGGGTTATATTAATTTCCTTAGTCCATGGATTTACAATAATGGCTCATATCATCAGAGGAAATGAAATGCGGTTAATGGACTGCCCAGGTTATATGAAATTCCAATAATTATTTTCATATAACTATCATTCACCACCTAAAAACTATTTTCAATATTTGTGCTGAAAAGCAAAATATGTGCCTTTTCACAGCTGAACATTTTGCTAACCGCATTTCATTTCCTCTGATGATATGAGCCATTTATAAAAGTCCATGGATTAAGGAAATTAATATAACCCCCTTCTATATATTCCTTTTGTCAAACAATAAATTCTTAACTCGAATATATGTGTCTATAGTTTGATTTTCAGAATTTAAATTTACCAACTAAATATATATATATATATGTATATATGTATATATATATATATATATATATATATATGTGTGTGTGTGTGTGTGTGTGTATGAAGAGGTTTATTTGGTAAAAAACAACAGGGAAAAAGTGCTCGCTACGTTGGTAGAGCTAAATATGTTTTTATTATTTCAACCTCGGAAGTATTTGCTTAAATCATTACAAGATTGTTTCTATAGACGGGATAACAAATTATCCAGCCCGAGGTTGAAACAATAAAACACACACACACACACACACACACACACACACACACACACACACACACACACACACACACACGCACGCACGCACGCACGCACGCACGCACGCACGCACGCACACACACACACACACACACACACACACACACACACACACACACACACACACACACACACATATACTATTTTATTTGTCCAAGATCAGAGAAAATGTTGGTTTCAAGTCTAACTATCATTAAAATACATATAAGGAAACGACGTTTTTTGTTTTAACCTTTTTATTTAATCCCAAACAATTGTTTCGATTGATTATTCCTTTTAAATCAGAACCTTTTATCCACGATAGTATTGGGTAATGTTCAATCGGTCTCATCAGTGGAGATCGACATATTCAAATTTGATATCAATGTATATCAACGAAGAATATTATTTAATTTGTTGCATGTAATAATGCTAATTAAGTTTGCAGAACATAGTGTTGATCGTTGCTCTAAAAGAATTCCATTCACAAGTTGTGAGGAATTCAAGTTTTGTTTTGATTTCATTATAAAAACTAATGTCATTCATGTTTTATCAACTATTCTTTTTCTTTTTTGTCTTCTTCGTCTTCTTCTTCTTATTATTCATTATTATTATTATTTTTACTTTTGCTAGTATATATATATATTTTATTATTAATAATATTTACTATTATTATTTATTATTTTTTTATTATTATCTCTATATAAATAAAATGAACTCATTTTTTCCCGTCTGCTTTTGACCTTAATAGGATTAAAAATAAAGATATTTCATGCAAATATAATATGCACAAACGACAGAACAATATCTGAGGTGTGTTATAGGCTTATTATTTCTCAAATTCCTCGATAATCTTAGATTTCTATACTTTTTCTGCTGAGAAGTCACGGCCAAAATCGGTTAAGATCAATGGAAGTGGTAAAATATTTTCTCTCTAATAAATTCCTCCTCCCCCTGCTACCACTTAACACCGTTTGGGGATCGTTCACAAGGAACAGTTGAGAAGAGAACACCGGTTTCGCTTCGTAGTTCTTTCATGTGAAGTTATTTAAAATCACTGATCTAAGCTGCAGTGCTCTGTGGCGTAGTAGTTAGCGTGCTGGACAATTCACATTATGTTCTCACGTTCGCGCCGACCTACCGTAGTCGTTTTTTTTTTTTTTTTTTTTTCCTAAACAACTGGAATGGACTTTTCTTGGTGGCCGAACTGTTAACGTTGCAGATGTTTTTTTTTTTTTTTTTCACACTTTATTTTCCTACTTTTACTCATGACTCCGGGTTTGATCCTTCCTACTTACCTACCATAACATTTTTTAAAACTCCCCCCCCCGTCCCGGAAACAAACACTCGGGCAACGCCGGGTACCCCCGCTAGTTAATATATAAATTCATTTGTATAAGGATGAAAAAAAAGCCTTTACTAAAATTGTTAAATAAAAATACACTTACCACTTGCATAAGCCGACCTCGCAAAAGTCTTCAATTTTGAAACAGAATTTAGCTACATAAGGATGAAAAGAGAAAACCTTAACTAACATTTTGTAAATAGAAAACGGAGATCATCAGCTGCTTACCATGTAGCTGTATATATATATATATATATATATATATATATATATATATAATATAAAGCTGAATATCTGCGTGTGTATGTGTGTGTGTGTGTGTGTGTATCTAGTCACGAATAGGCTCCTATATGGTTGACTATTATAGAAAACTGATCCCATATAATGATAGAAGATGTATCGAGACACAGAAATGGGTATATTTGATCTGGCAGAATGGTGGCTCATTAAAATTGTGAGGTCTGCGTTCGCGCCTGGTCCACAAAGTATGGAAATAAAAAATTTAAAAATGAAAAAAAAAAACAAAAAAAACGCTTACAAGTGTTTTTAATATAGATGTACATAATAATACTTTGATAAGTATGTTTTAACTTAAATAGGGATGGTATAATAAAATTGTGGGGTCTGCGTTCGCGCCTGGCCTCCATAGAATGGAAATAGGCACAAACTTTAATAAAGACTTTTCATATCTATCTGCGTAAGTATACTTTGATAATTATGTTTCAGTTTGAAGAAATATGCGCCTGATCTCCATAGAATGGAAATATGTCACAAAGTTTAACAATGTTTTTTAATATAGATCCACAGAATATTGTGATAAGTGTTTTAGTGTGAACAGGTATGGTATAATAAATTATGGGGGTTATCTATTTTATTTTTACTTTCATCATATTTTGCTTTGGTTTTGATACCCCAAATTCGAAGCTATCTCTTTACAACCCTTCCTTTTCATAACCTATCATACTTTCATAAATACGAGTTCATTTTCTGTAGGCTATTTTTGAACCCAGTCAACGACGAGTACTTTTAGTAGTAGTAGTAGTAGTATATATATATATATATATATATATATATATACACATATGCATATATATGTATGTATGTATGTATATATGTGTATATATGTATATATATATACATATGCATATATATGTATGTATGTATATATGTATATATATATATATATATATATATACATATATATATGACTACATTTTAGTAAATCGCGTATATTAATTTCAATAAATTAATTTATTAACTTTTTCACATGATGGCAAACGTCTTTTGTGTTTTTCATTATTTTTTTTTACTGGATTCTTAATTAAATCCACGGGAATAGATTGTTTTTTTTTCAGCTGGAACTGTTACGTTATTTATTCATTTATTATCGATTACAGTAATGATTTGACCTTCAATTGATGAATTGTTATTATTGCGCTATGAAATGAATCTATGGGAATTATTTAATTATAATTCCCGAAAAACGTATCGTAAAACATCAAACGATACTTGTTTTACGTTTAACTGTTATTCTAGTAAAATAGCCAACTGCCATTGTCGGCTTATCTCTATGTATGTATGTATGTATGTATGTATGTATCTATGTATCTATGTATGTATGTATCTATCCATCTATCTATCTATCTATTTACTATTATATAAAAGTCACTTTGTGTGTGTGTGTGTGAGATAGATAGATAGATAGATAGATAGATAGAGAGAGAGAGAGAGAGAGAGAGAGAGAGAGAGAGAGAGAGAGAGAGAGAGAGAGAGAGAGTTCTTCATAGGTTCCGAAACGGCTCAGCCTATATTTTGCAAATTTCACACAAAGGTTAATTTATGTCTTGCAGTGTTCTTAGATATATTTTGTATAGAAATTCATCTGATAAGTATAGAAAATCGAAACAACCTGATCTAAAAAGTAGCCTTTTTTTCTCATAGATAAAAAAATAATTTTTACGGGGACTATTTTACGTTACACCGCCAAGGGAAATAATAAAATCTCAGCAAATCATTTCTTCTAAAAAAAAAAAAACTTCGTTTGCATATTTTAAAACTAAACATTAATCAGAGGTCACTTTTTTAGGACATTCATCGCCAAACCCAGATATCAACTGCTGTAATATTGTAAAGAAACACAGAAGGAATTTGATGAACGGCATTATCAGAATTATTTTTGTCTTTTTTAATTTTCTTTTTTTTGTGTGAATTAGTCCACCTGGCAAATTATCTCCCGTATATATAATATTAAATAGAGTATTGATCCTGTAATAATACATATGCAATCTGCACGAATTAAAATACCATTCTTAAGCGTATTGTACAACCGGGCAACGCCGGGCGTCCAGCTAGTAAGCAAATATATAGCATTCTTTTATTGTACCAACAAATTACCGCTTATCAAGGCCCACAAGCTACTCAAGTATTTTAGGTGATCGGTAAGATATCGCCTTAATGATTAGAGGCGATAATTGAAAGGGGACTTGATTCGAGTAGCGTTTTAAAATTTGACTTTAAAACAATAATGTTGTAGTCAAGTGTGCAGCAGTACATTGGTATTATGTCCCACAGGCATGGCAGTTCTTGGAAATAATCTTTATTCATATAGTTCCGTTAAGTGTTATGCAAACGAGGGAAGAACATTATTATTTACAGTGGTTGTAGGAAGACAAGTTTTTAGTGTGAACGGAAGAAGGGAAGCAGAGATTCAATCCCCTGCAATGACAATAGAGTAGAAGAAGGTTAATGACGTTTTTTCTGCGAAAACAGGAGTCTCCGCACATTGCTTCAAATCGATTTAGTATTCTGCCAAGACACGAAGGTGTACTAGAAGCGGCACCTGTCCAGATGTGATAGCAGTGCTTTATTTTAGGACGTATCTGCGTCCTATAGATGTGGAGTAGGAAAGGAGAGTAAAGCTTATTAAAAGCAACAGGCACTTTTTCCCTATGAGACCATGTGATCCAGGTCAGAAAATAGAGAAAGATAAAAGTAATTAAAAACATTACAAAAAAAAACATTACAAGGGAGTCAGCGCTTTTTAAAGAGTCTCCCCTAGGCAAGGCCTGAACGCCACTCGATGATATGGGTGAGATGGTCGGTAGTGGTGTAAATTGGTTCGAATATGATTGTTTAAAAAGGCAGATCAACAACACCTTGTTTATATTGAACTTGAAAACGACCATATTGTAGTCAGCTGGAAAGCGGCCCAGCAGTATAGATTTCCACAATTTTTTACAAAGGAGTCACTACTTATCAAGGCCCGGGGGCCACTCGGGGATGCGGGAAGTTCTAGAAAATAAACTTTGTTCATGGAATTTGCGTTTAGTTTTAAGAACAGAACGAGAGAGAGAGAGAGAGAGAGAGAGAGAGAGAGAGAGAGAGAGAGAGAGAGAGAGAGAGAGAGAGAGAGACTAGGGAAAATTGTTGACAATTTTTTTTAGCTAGATGAGGTTTTGTTGTGAATATTTTGCAAGGGAGACCATAGATTGAAGCTCAGTCGAGCACTTGGCGTGAAAATAACGATAGCACAGAGATAGGGTCGCAACGTCTTTTTGTGAGAAAGAGGTTGTAAGAAGAAAACAATATCACCTACTAGATTTCGAAACCGGTTTTGAACCCCGTCAAGGCAGGATAGGAAGCTGTGAGCAGCTCCTGTCAAGATGTGACAAGAGTGCTCCATCTGAGGACGTGTTTGGCTCTTATACAGGTAGAGGATTGCGTCGGGAGTTAAATACTTTCTGTAGCGGTAAAAAGAGGTTGTAAGGAGGAGGATAAGGATATCGTCTGCTAGATTTTGAAGCTGGTTAACAATAAGGAAACTATATTTGCTACTAGCGGCTGCGCCACGTCGGCATACACAACACTGAGTCAAACACAAAAAATCGAGTACACTCAACATCAAGTACACTCAACATCGTCTTACCATCAACGCTTACCCTGTGAATTCGGAGTATGAGAAATTCCCACATGCACTAAACAAAATCACAGAAAAAAACAAAAATACCCTAAGGGTAAGGATAATAAGTAAACGTTGGATAAAATGATGGTTAAAATTATTACAAACTTGGCAGGATTCGAACCTGGAATATTCTGATCCGTAGTAAGATGCGTTATCCATTGCGCCACAATTCCTGCCTGTATGCTGAAAGATGTTACCGCGACTGCATACAGACAGTGCTAAATTCCGTTGACACGGGCAGGTAACTTTTTCGACAAAAACGAAACGGCCCCAATA
>NC_136487.1:134897682-134960182 GCF_053919585.1 Euprymna scolopes | reverse complement strand
CAAACATATTTGTTTTTTTAATTACTTTTACGATATACGAATATTGTATGACCGCATTTAATTATTAGTCAAATGCTTCAAGTCGTTGTTTTTGTTTAGAAAACAGTATTTAGACCAAACTAATTGATTTTAAAGCAATACCAGTTCAATCATGAGAAACTAGTGGTAAATGCACCATGTCAGATATGTCAGCAACATTCAATGCCTGGGCGAATGGTGTTATTAGAGAGATATAGGATACGGGCAAATGTGAATAGTTGTTTTTTTCTGATAGAAGAAGCTGACCTTCTTTGCAGCATACTTGGCAGTATCTTTATATATTTATTCCAAGTTATATACCTATGAAAGTTCGGCTACGGTGTTCGAACGTTAGACTTCTGATAATGACGCTGTTAGTTAATCGGTAGTTTAAACGGTAAGTCATAATTCTGAAAAAAATAAATAAATAATAGACTGAATTTTGTATTAACATCATTAAATGTAATGATTCATTCAATTCAACTATGAAGTTGAGGTCATTTTCTTAAGATTATGCAATTGCATCAAGGACATACCCAGTTGTGTTTTCCGAGCTTTTTGGATTCCCCCTCTCAGAGAAGTCGACTGAATTTTTTCCCTAATTTAAAGCGCCAGTAGGACATTTGCATTGTCGTAAATAGTTTGTTTCCAAATGGAGAATATTTCTGCCATTTCACAATAACGCACACAATTTCCCTACTTATAGGGAATTTTGAAAGGATGGATTCGTTTCGTTTCGTTCAAAACATTTGCTAATTTATTTAAAGCTTTTTTGTACGAAAAAGAAACTTTTTGTATCGTTCGTTTTGTACATTTTTCCTTTTTCTTTGTACTTATTACGACCAGAAAGTGACAAAAGGTATTTATTACAACCAGAATGTAACAAAAGGTATTTATTACGACCAGAATGTGACGAAAGGTATTTATTACGACCAGAATGTAACAAAAGGTATTTATTAAAACCAGAATGTAATCAAAAGGTATTTATTACAACCCGAATGTAACAAAAGGTATTTATTACGACCAGAATGGGTACAAAAGGTATTTATTACGACCAGAATTTGACAAAAGGTATTTATTACGACCAGAATGTGACAAAAGGTATTTATTACGACCAGAATGTGACAAAAGGTATCTATTATGACCAGAATGTAACAAAAGGTATTTATTACGACCAGAATGTGACAAAAGGTATTTATTACGACCAGAATGTGACAAAAGGTATTTATTACGATCAGAATATAACAAAAGGTATTTCTTACGACCAGAATGTGACAAAAGGTATTTATTACAACCAGAATGTAACAAAGGTATTTATTACGACCAGAATGGGTACAAAAGCTATTTATTACGACCAGAATGTAACAAAAGGTATTTATTACAACCAGAATGTAACAAAAGGTATTTATTACGACCAGAAAGTGACAAAAGGTATTTATTACAACCAGAATGTGACAAAAGGTATTTATTACAACCAGAATGTGACAAAAGGTATTTATTACAACCAGAATGTGACAAAAGGTATTTATTACGACCAGAATGTGAAAAAGGTATTTATTACGACCAGAATGTGACAAAAGGTATTTATTACAACCAGAATGTGACAAAATGTATTTATTACGACCAGAATGTGACAAAAGGAATTTATTACAACCAGAATGTGACAAAAGGTATTTCTTACGACCAGAATGTAACAAAAGGTATTTATTACGACCAGAATGTAACAAAAGGTATTTATTACGACCAGAATGGGTACAAAAGGTATTTATTACGACCAGAATGTAACAAAACGTATTTATTACAACCAGAATGTAACAAAAGGTATTTATTACGACTAGAATGTGACAAAAGGTATTTATTACAACCAGAATGTGACAAAAGGTATTTATTACAACCAGAATGTGACAAAAGGTATTTATTACGACCAGAATATAACAAAAGGTATTCATTAAGACCAGAATGTGACAAAAGGTATTTATTACGACCAGAATGTGACAAAAGGAATTTATTACAACCAGAATGTGACAAAAGGTATTTCTTACGACCAGAATGTAACAAAAGGTATTTATTACGACCAGAATGTAACAAAAGGTATTTATTACGACCAGAATGGGTACAAAAGGTATTTATTACGACCAGAATGTAACAAAAGGTATTTATTACAACCAGAATGTAACAAAAGGTATTTTTTACGACTAGAATGTGACAAAAGGTATTTATTACAACCAGAATGTGACAAAAGGTATTTATTACAACCAGAATGTGACAAAAGGTATTTATTACGACCAGAATATAACAAAAGGTATTCATTAAGACCAGAATGTGACAAAAGGTATTTATTACGACCAGAATGTGACAAAAGGTATTTATTACAACCAGAATGTAACAAAAGGTATTTATTACAACCAGAATGTGACAAAAGGTATTTATTACAACCAGAATCTGACAAAACGTACAAAGGCTTAATAAATAAAATATGAAACATGAAAATTATAATTAGCGCAACCAAAAATTGTATTTATTAATCAGGCTTATTAATTTCACAAAATAATTATATGAAAATTTTCATAAATCAATCAAAATATTTAAAATTCACACCATAAAAAACATTCAATAAACATTATTTGACATTTTTTGGTTGCCCTAATTATAAAAAAAAGAACGAAACGAAACTTTACTAAGTTTTACGGAGCATTATATTTTGTAAAATATTGGTCACTCCTGGCTACACTATTGATAAGTATGTTCGATTTGTCTGCATGCCACGAATAGAGCGTTGACTCATTAGCAAATATACCCAACTCGACCGCAATTTAAAATATTCTAAACAACTAAATTTAATATTTAACAGTATCACAGCGATGTTTTGAATAGATATATTTTTTTAAATCCGCATAATATAATTCCTAATTATTAGATGTTGTAAACTAATCAGCTACCAGAAGTCATGATTGAAATATACGTGAACAATAGCCACGTTTTCGAGCCACGTTACAACAAAGTGCAAGTCATAATCAATTCTAACTGACAGCTTTCTGAATGTTGAAGGTTCAATTCTAAATACACGCGATACTAGGGATTCTTCAAACTTATATTTGGTCATTCTGTTTAGAATTTCGTTCAGATCTCTGAGTTCGCCATGACGATTTACGAGTTAAAAAGACGCACGTGAAGAAGATCAGAGGTGACATCGGCAGAAGTTTTGTTAGAATAACATTTAAGATGAGAAATGTAGTGCGAATATATATATATATATATATATATATATATATATATATATATATATATATATATATATATATAAAATGGGTTAAGAAATTCCAACGAAAGAAAGATGTATATTTAAATAAGGAAATATTCACCAACAATGTGTATTTTTTAACATTATTTTATTATTCCGTGTCTTGGTTTTTCATTGAGAATTATGAAGTTGAGGTCATTTTCTGAAGATTATGCAATTGTATCAAGGACGTACCCAGTTGTGTTTTCCGAGCATTTTTGATTCCCCCTCTCAAAGAAGTCGACCGAATTTTTTCTCTAATTTAAAGCGCCAGTAGAGCATTTGCATTGTCGTAAATAGTTTGCTTCCTAATGGAGAACATTTCTGCCATTTCATAATAACGCACAAAGTATCCCTACTTATAGGGGAATTTTGAAATATATATATTGACACACCGGTTCCCCTCAGATCACCGAAGTTAAGCAATGATGAGCCTGGCCAGTACCAGATAGGTCACCATTTGGGACTTCTAGGTGCTGTATGGCCTCTCTGCTTATCTCGGCATTGTTTCCAGTAGTTCTGGATTTCTCCTTGCCACTGGACTCAAGCAATGCTGATTCAGAAGAGGTGTAGTTGGAGATTGCGCAACCCTTGCCACACAATTACACGCGCAGCTTCCCTTTCAAGGGGGAACCATTTGTCTTTCGATACTGAACGGAGGCATCTGAATCTGAATCTTAATATATATATATATATATATATATATATATATATATATATATATATATATATATATATATTAAGTACTGATTTCAAAAGTTGAAAAAATGACTTCAGTGCCATCAACTAAATTCGGAATCCAAATTAAGTGCTCGACAGAACTAAAATATATGCCACCCCTTGCCAAACTTTCACAAAAAACACTCGACTAGCTACAACCTCTAAAAACGATTCTCCCACCTTATCTGTGCCTGAACCTAAACGCAGATTCCATGAACAAAGCTTCTTTCCTAGAACTGCCCGCCTGTGGAATACTGTTCCGCAGTCCTGCTTTCCGGTTGAATACAACATAGTCGCTTTCAAATCCAATGTAAACAAGTCCTAATAAATAATCAATTTCTACCCAATTTACGCCATTAACGATTACCACACTACTAAGGTTCATAAACCCTTATCCTTGATTGGCTTTCGGGCCTTGATAAGGGGCTACTCCCAAGTAAAAAATAAAACATTTAGCCTTTCAGCTGCGTACCTATCGTTTGAGCTATCGACAGATAGATAAGGGAAATTTGTAATTATGCCACTTCAGGCTATTAATGAATTTGCACATACTAAAAACTAACGAATGTTTTGCATTTTTCTGTACGCGTAATTCATCCATTCAAACGAAGATTTTACTCGTTATATTGGTGTATGATTTTATTTCCTGTTAATTTTAGTGTTATGTGACCAATAGTTTAAGAGTTTATCGGTTTAATAGTTTTACACCACCCACTCACACATACGTACGTCTACTGTTTTATTTTTTTATAGACAATTGTGGTCTGTTATGGTATCATTGTAAACATATTTCATTTACTAGAAAGAATAAAAAACCTCTTCGTAATTCGTAAATTACGAAAATTAGAGATATTTAGAAATTATTTACAATCTAATAATCAAAATTTTGAATTCCGAATCATTCCTGTAATCAAACCACATTTGGTACAAATAGACTTCACTCATTGCCTTACCTGGTCACCAAGCTTCATTCATATCCCCTGAAGAAAGAAAAGCTTTAAGATATGCATACCATGCCGGCCACTTTTTACCGTTGAACACGTACTTATTGCGGGTTGGTTTTACAATACACAGAGATTTTTCCTTAATAATATTAAATTAAAGGAATAAACACGTGAGCAGTGTCATTAATAAGATACTCTGGACCGTTTATAGGCTGAACCAAAGAAGAACTAAGAAATTTCGACCAGAAGACCAGGAAACTCATGACTATGCACAATGCACTACAGCCAAAAGATGATACTGATCGATTCTATGTGAAAAGGAAAGATGGAAGAAGAAGGTTGGTCTGTACAGAAGACTGTGTACATAACAGAAAAAAAAGAATGAGAAAAATATGTAATGCAAAGAATAATTACTGCAGCAAGACAAACGGAAGAAACAAACCAGATAGTAAAACAGACAAGAAATAGGACGAGGATAAAATTGGGAAGAGTAACAGCTACATGGACGATTCATAAAGATTACAAAAGAAGAGAAAACACATGAAAATGGCTACAAAAAGGAAACCTAAACAGAGAAACTGAATCACTAATAACAGCTGCACAAGATAGCGCAATTAGAACCAACTACAGCAAAGCAAGGATCGACAAGACACAAGAAAACAGCAAATACAGACTCTGGGGAGACTTGTTATTACTTGGACTCCACAGAACATAAAAAAATATCAGCTTAATCAAAACATACTTGTTCAATAAATATATTTCAGATTCAGTGTAATTTCCATGAGTCCTGCTAATAACAATTGTCTGCCAGCGAGAAATAATTAGAATGGGTTGTTGTGATAACGCAAAGTCATTTGGAAAGGTTATCACAAGAAGTGTAGCGTATTGGAAACCCGGGAAGACTTGTTGTCGCACAGATTCCAATACTGTTTACTCTCAGTGAGTAATTTCTAATAATGGCCTGCGTTTGAAATCCTACTTGGTGAACAACAACAACAACACCAAAAAAAAAAAATAATAATGATAATAATACTCATGATGATGATAATAATAGTGATAATAATAACAATAATAATAACAACATTAATAATAATAATGATAATAATAATAATAATAATGATGATGATGATGATGATAATAATAATAATAATGATGATGATGACAATGATAATAATAATAATAATAATAATAATAATAATAATAAACACAATAATAATAAAGACAACAATAATATTTAAAACTTAAAAAGAATTTATGGCATATCGGTATAAATGATGATGATGATGATAATAATAATAATAATGATGATGATAATGATAATAATAAATATTGTTGAAGAAAAAGGAACGCAAGGCAATAATCATTGGTAGAGCAGTGCTAGCTGATGTCGATGTGCAGGAAAAAAGAAAAGGAGAAAATCGAAAAAGGACCAGATAAAAAGGTCGTGAAAGTTTAAGAAGGTAGAACTTATATCTATTGTGACGAGGCTTATGTGGAGTGTAATAAAAGGATTTGACAAGTGGATTGAGAAAATCGGGATCCATTTCAATGTTGAAGTACTTCAAAGGACTCCAGAATCTTGCGTAAAGTGTTGGAAGATTGGGGAAAGAAGATGCTGATACCCTATGCTCATTTGTTATGATCCGCCTATCAGTATAAAATCGGCAATACCAACAGCAGGACAAATAATAATAATAATAATAATAATAATAATAATAATAATAATAATAATAATTTAAAGATAGAGGAACGACGTATAAAGCCAAGAAAACTGAAGCTGCAAAATTCTAAGTAAACTACCCCCCCCCAAAAAAAAAACGGTAGTGTAGTGTTAGCACCGATTGTGGCCACACCAAACAGTCGAGAAGAATCACGGAGGATGGAAAGGCCGAGCTGAGAAGTCACAAATCAGACCTCAATTGGATGAGTCTGAAGAGGACTGTAACCTTACAAAGGCTTATTGACACCCAAATCTCAGTGAAGACCAATGACCATTGTCAGCGAAAAGTCAATGGTAAACGGCTGTTACGATAATGCCAATTAATTTGCAAAGGTTATCGAAATGGGTGGAAAATAATGGGAATCTGGGGAGACTTGTTGCCAACTAGACTCAGTGAGTAATCTCTGATGATAACTCATGTGAGAACTCCTAGGTACTACTACTACTACTACTACTACTACTATTATTATTATTATAATTATTAATAATGTCTATTTATTTTCTGGCATGACGTTGGTTTAACAGAGGATTAATGGACATTTGGCCGATAGACTGTGAATGGAATTAAGAAAATCGCAAAAAAGCCCTCACAGATATTAAGCAGACGATTGGAGGATTACATGCTAAATATAATAGTTATACTAGAATCGCTGAAAACATTTGCCCATGGTCTTAAAGCATAAAAAAAAACATATCACTGTATAGTACATAAAAAAAAAACAAATAAAATATTTTTTATACTTTAATAAATAAACCAATAAATACGCACTCGCACATAATGATGTTAGGCTTTTTTTAAAAAATTATTTTTATGGTTTATTTTTATAGAGCGATTAAAATAGCAAATAAAAATGGGGTTTAAAGAACGTATGCACATCTGCCAGGTATAAAATATTCAGGGAAACGTCCATTCAGACAGATATAGATTCTGCCAAATGTCCAGGAGGTGCAATGATTTTTTTGCCAAATTTTTGTTCGGCTAAATCTGTCAGGTCAATGTTTGTCGGCCAAATACCTGTTAGTCATCCAGTCGTAATATATATATATATATATATATATATATATATATATATATATATATATATATATATATATATATATATATATACATATATATATATATATATATATATATATATAGTCGCAATATATATATATATATATATAGTCGCAATATATATATATATATATATATAGTCGCAATATATATTTATATATATATATAGTCGCAATATGTATTTATATATATATATAGTCGCAATATATATATATATATATATATATATATATATATATGTGTGTGTATTTGTGTGTATGTTCGCGCGCCGTATGTGTGTGTGTGTGTGTGTTTGTCTGGATGCATATATGTATGTACATGTATATATGCGGGCGTGTAGAAAAATGTAACGCTACATCTTGTGATCAAGAGCAGAAAACCGTGTGAAATATCAAAAAGTTAAATATTAAATATAAAAATAACAACATTATTTTTATGCTTCATCAGCCTCCATAACCTTCACAAACACACACACACACACACACACACACACACACACACACACACACACACACACACACACACACACACACACACACACACACACACACGTTTGTGTGTGAATTAAAAATAGAAAAGAAGACCCAGTTACTCAACGTTTTGCTCAACTGTGTCGTGGTCTTTTTCAAGAGCGAAAAAGTACATGCACATCATCTTAAGCTATGCTCTTCGCTCTTGAAAAAGTCCAGAAAACTGTTGGGCGAAACGTTGAGTAATTGAGTAATCTTTTTCAATGTTTTATTTATACCATCGGATCACAGTCGAATCCGAATCATACCTGTCATCTCTTTCCAACCCCAACAAAAATTATCATGGGAGTCCGGAAATCTAAATGGTCGTAATGACTTTCGATCCGCCTCGTTTTCTTTGACCCAGAATAGATGCCTGAGTATCTCGGTCAACATTCACCAGTGGGAACTCATCATGCGATTCACAAGAAACAAACAACTTCTGGAAACGAGAAAATATAGCCTGTGTGAGTAGACCTCTTGGAACGAGACAATAGGTAATAGCTCAGTCCAGTCACCAAATAAAAATGTGCGAAACAGTGTCGGACTGATTGTCGAGGATGTTTACTTGACATGAGGTCACTGAGAAGGCACTAATATTTGAACAAGTAGTGATAAAAAAAAAAGCGAAAACACCTGCACTTCCGTGTCCTGATGATGACCCAAATTGTAATCGGAAATTAGGATAACGCATATATAATTCTAGACAGCATCTAGTTCTACGATATGCGAAGAAATGTAAATGGTGAAGTAAACATTTACATTGATTATTGAACCATCAAATGTTTAGATAGAGGAAAAAAAAATAAATATTTTTTTTTTACTCCATGGAGTTTCAAAATTTTATGTTGTTTCCCATGAAAAAAAATTATAAATTTGCCAAAATCTGTGACTTGTTAAATATTACATGTGTTTGTACATCTGATGATTAAATAAATATTGTGAATGTAAATAATATAAATTTAATTAAATAATATAAATTTAAATAAATACTCTAAATTTAAATAACTAATATAAATATAAAAAAATAATATAAATGAAAATAAATAATGTAAATTTAAATAAATAATCTAAATTTAAATAACTGATATAAATTTAAATAAATAATATAAATTTAAATAAAGCATATATATTTAAATATATAATGTAGATTTAAATAAATAATATAAATTTATATAATATAAATTTAAATAAATAATATAAATTTAAATAAAGAATATATATTTAAATAAAGAATATAAATTCAAATAAATCATATAAATTTAAATAAATAATGAAAATTTAAAAAATAATATAAATTGAAATAATAATTATAAATTTAAATAAATAACAGAAATTTAAATAAATCATGTAAATTTAAATAAATAATCGAAATTTAAATAATTAATATGAATTTAAATAAATAATATTAATTTAAATAACTAATATAAATTTAAATAAAAATATAAATTTAAATAAATAATATAAATTTAAATGAATCATGCAAATTTAAATAAATAATATAAATTTATATACCTGATATAAATTTAAATAAATCATGTAAATTTAAATAAATAATATTAATTTTAATAACAAATATAAATTTAAATAAATAATCTACATTTAAATAAATAATATGAATTAAAATAAATAACACACATTTACACAAGTAATATAAGTTTAAATAAATACTCTACATTTAAATAACTAATATGAATTTAAATAAGTAATATAAATTTAAATCACTTATATAAATTAAAATAAATAATATTAAGTTAAATAACGAATATAAATTTAAATAACTAATATAAATTTAAACAAATAATCTAAATTTAAATAAATAATATAAATTTAAATAACTAATACAAATTTAAATTATAAATATATATTTAAATAAATCATTTAAATTTAAATAAATGATATAAATTGAAATAACTAATATAAATTAAAATAAATAATGTAAATTTAAATAAATAATGTAAATTTAAATAAATAATGTAAATTTAAATAAATAATGTAAATTTAAATAAATAATATAAATGTAAATAAATAATATAAATTTAAATAACAAATATAAATTTTAATAAATAATGTAAATTTTAATATATAATATAAAGGTAAATAGCTAATATAAATTTAAATAAATAACATAAAATTAAATAAATAATATAAATTGAAATAATAATGTAAATTTAAATAAATAATATAAAATTAAATAAATAAATTAAATGTAAATAATTAATATACATTTTAATAAATAATATAAATTTAAATAAATAATATAAATTTAAGTAAATAATGTAAATTTAAATACATCATGTGAATTTAAATAACTAATATAAATTTATATAAAAATGTAAATTTAAATAAATTATATAAATTTAAATAACTAATATAAATTTTTAAAAAATTATATAAATTTACATAAAGCATGTGAATTTATATATATATATATATATATATGTGTGTGTGTGTGTGTGTGTGTGTGTGTGTGCGTATGTTTTGTTAGAGTTTTATATTTTGTTTTAAAAATCAATCACATTGGAATTAGGAACGGTGTAACCGCACTTTATACAGTTGTAAGGAATAACATTTTTAATGGGGCGTTCAAGCCACAAATAACAACAATGATTATAAAACTATATTGTAAATGGCAGCAACTACTGTGACTATAATAATTATTGCCAGTATCAGTCAGCAAATCAGAAGTTAAATTATAACAAATCTTTAGCAAAATGTCATGTTTCCTCCTTCTCTTTTACGATTCTTTTTTTGTGTGTCTCTTACTTGGAACGAACCCAGTTCGGTTTTGTTTATCGCCAGACACCTACGCAAGCCACATGCAATCAAATGCACGCACGCACGCAAAGCGTATATATATATATATATATATATATATATATATATATATATATATATATATACACACACATATATATATATACACACACACACACATATATATATATATATATATATATATATATATATATATATATATATATATATATATATATACAGTTTTTGTATATATATACCGTTTTACTATCACACCTGAAAATCATAAAAATAAAATTCTAACCCCTACCAAAATGTTGCGCTTTGCTATGCGTTTTTCATTATTTTAACCGCCAATTATAAATGGGAAATGGGGACTGTTGCACTTCTAGTCTATTATTGTTTCTTTGTACAGGTATTCTGTAATTGAGTTTTTACATATATATATATATATATATATATATATATATATATATATATATACATATATATATATGTAGGTATATTTTAGGTGGACAGAAAGTTCTTGCTGAATTAAAATTTTTTATTTCAAATGATATATTTTTAAGTAGGTTTTCATTATAATACCTTCATATAATTTACTATAATTTTACTAATTATTATGATTATACACATAATTAGATAATTATAATTTTTCTATATTTTTCTATAATTTTAAACAATCGTTTAAATAACATTCGTTTTAAAACAATTATCTCTTCTTTTCTGAACGTTGGATACAAGATGAAAAAAAGCAAATTCGCACAATTTTCTTATTTTGATTCAAGCTAGGACGAATAGCTGCTGAAAAAAGCTCGCGATATCAACGAAGCGTTTGGCCTAGAAACCACTACTGAAAGCACTTCACAATGGTGGTTTAAGAAATATCGTGACGGAGATGAGAGTTTTGAAGGTGATTAGTGTAGTGGTTGGCTATCGGATGTTTACAATTAAGACCCTTAGTCGAAGCCAATCCACACGCAAGAGAACTTGCTTCTGAATTAAACGTAACGTATACGACGATTTCCAACCACTTAAGAGAGATGGTAAAGACTTGATAAATGGGATCCTCACGAAAGAACAACAATCAAAAGAAACGCTGTTATGAACTGTAATTTTCTATCTTTTACGCAACTAAAATATCTGTTTCCCGACCGGGTTGTGACTTGTAACGAAAAGTGGGTTCTTTACGACAACCGACGACGCTCAACTCAGTGGTTAGACGCCGACGAAGCTCCATAACACTACCAGAAGCCAAAGTTGCCCACTAAACAAGGTCATACTGACTGTTTGGTGGTGTGCGACCGGTCTCATCCATTACAGTTTTTTTTAATGCAGGCGGAACCATTACGGCGGAGAAGTACTGTCATCAAATAAATGAAATGCAGAAACTTCAATAAAAACACCCATCATTAGTCAATAAGAAAATGCCCAATTCTCTTCCAGACCAATGCCTGACAAGATGTTCCTAACCCGACCCTGCAGAAGTTGAAGTGATTTGGCTACGAAACTTTGCCTCATCCACCATACTCTCCAGATCTCCCACCTACCGACTACAACGTTTTCAAGCATCTCGACAACTTTCTGCATTAGAAATGTTTCAAAAACCTAAGCGATATCAAAAACGACTTCAGCAACTTCATCACCACCAGACCGCAAGATTTTTACGTTCCTGACATAAATACACTTAATATATACTTAATTCTTCTCAATAATCCTACAGTAAACCGTAGAAGCATATCATAGAAGATAATTCACTAGAACATTATCACACTAATATACATATAGCAATAATTAGTAATAAGAATAAGTTGAAAATAAGACAAAGCCGTCAGGATAAATTAAGCTCTAATCGTTTAAGGAGAGCAAATAATATAATAAATTAAAGAAATAAAGAGTAAAATTACATAGGAGCTTTATTATAATATCAAGTCAATAAAAGTTGAAGAAAAGGGAATAATCTCCTTAGGCCATGGCATTGCGAAACTAGCCAGCTTCGAAATGCCATGGCCTAGAGAGGTTATTCCCTCCCCCCTCTCCCTCTCTCACTCAATATATATATATATATATATATATATATATATATATATATATATATATATATATATATATATGGCTCGAATCATCCGACCGGCAGTAATTATAACTTCAGACACTGATAATTACGTAAGCCTGAAACGCTAGAGTAAAAATAACTACTACGCACTTGTTATACGTTCACTTAGAACTGGGACTGGGCCTCTTTACTAGACTTATAATGTGTCAACAATTGCGTGATGCAATGTTCTGACATCTGCTGTTCAACACTATATGACAAGCTTTCTTTTTTAATTCGTTACACATCACACATAAACAATTTCTTTTTCCTTCACACGTGATCATTCTTGACGGTCAAGGAGTTTCATTCAACTAGGAGTTGACCACCTTGAGATATTTATAAAGAACTGCTAAATATAGAGGAATTCGATCTGCTGATGAACACTGTCTGATTAGCTTTCTGTACTTCTCCGCTGGTCACTATATATATATATATATATATATATATATATATATATATATATAGTGTTATAATGGAATAATTCCAAGAGGAAATCCGGGTATGAGAGCTCAATGTGGTAAACAGAGCAATAACATAAAAATATAACACGGAAATTACATAATTGTCGAGGCAATAATTTATTTCAACCTTATGGTATTTTCAAGCATCTAAACTAGACAATTACATTTTTGATACTAAAAAATGTAATTGTCTAGTTTAGATGCTTGAAAATACCATAAGGTTGAAATAAATTACTGCATCGACAATTATGTAATTTCTGTGTTATATTTTTTATATATAAATATATATATATATGTGTGTATATATATATATGTATACATATATTAATATATATATATATGTGTATATATATATTAATATATATATATGTATATACATATATTAATATATCTATGTATATAGATATATTAATATATATATATGTATATATATATTAATATATATATATATATGTATATATATACATATATAACAGTAGGTTCTTTAGATAAAACAGGGAGAGCATTGGAAATAAAAGAGCACAATTAAACCATCATACTTGACGTTAGCATTTTAAACACTTAAGTTATATGAAAATAATCTCATGAATTCAACATTAGCTCCTCTATAGTGCAATGCAAACAATAATATTTTGGAATTGTTCATTGCAATGAGGCATATGGAAATTCCTCTCGGTACATTGCGGTTAGTTCCCGATCAAAGCTAGCAATCAGTTGATTTCATTGGAAAAGGAGCGATTTTACCGATTTCGATGGCAAGAAAAGTATTGGAAGTGCTGTACATTGTTGATACTCATTCCATCGCAGGCAACGTCAGGTGTCATTGCTAGTAAAATAATAGAGAACTAAAATAAAATATATATCAAAGTAAAAAAAAATATGCAAATTAATATGCTTACATTTGAGAATTTATTTTTACATATACATACATATATATAAATATATACACATATATATATGTATATATATGCATACATGTATATATATACACACACACACACATATATATATGTATATATATGCATACATGTATATATATATATATATACACACACACACACACATATATATATATATATTTATATATTACTGATTTTTATATAGGTACATTACTAAAAAAAGGGATGGAACCTCGGTATAGTCATCTGCGCTGAATCGCCCTGGATGCAGTGAAACTTTTGCCCCTAAACTACTTTATTCATAATAATGAAGTTGATATATATATATATATATATATATATATATATATATATATATATGATGAATATATATATATATATATATATATATAGTATAACACGGATACAAGAGACTTCTTATCTTATCTACAACTGTCATTTATCTGAGTTACAATTATGCCTTATACATTAACAAAGGCTCTATGTTGGGGACCAGAGAAAATCTTTCTTATATCCGTTTTCCTTATATTCGGGTCTCTTATATATTGGTTAGTTCAAATGTATTGAACAATGAAACAATATTTTTAAAGTGCGAAATACATATGTAGATTTATTATACGTAAATTGCACTTATATGGATATATAATTAATCAATAAAAATAGCTTTAAAGCATTATTTATTGCTAGTATTCTTAGAATCGAAGTCAATAAATGCCTGGCGTACAATCGTTTTAGACATATCTTGAAATTATTTTCATTTTCTTCATATATATATATATATATATATATATATATATATATATATATATATATATATATATATATATATATATATGTATATATATGATTGCTGAGCTGGATTGAATCCGACGATATGAAATAAAATGGAGGTGAAAAAGCCCGCATTCATCGGGCGAAACGTTGAGTATTCAGGTCCTTTCACCTCCATTTTATTTCATATATATATATATATATATATATATATATATATATATATATATATATATGTATATATATATGTATATATATACATATATATGTATATATATATGTATGTATATATATATGTATGTATATATACATATATATATACATATATGCATACATATATGTATATATATATATATATGTGTGTGTGTGTGTGTGTGTGTCTTCTTCACTACGTCTTACTTGAACGCCTTTTACCGATAGCGGTTTAATGGAAACATTAACAATTTACACATTTTCTTTTACACATTTTTTAAAAGTTTTTCAGTTTTCAGAGGAAAATGCAGCGAAATACATTTACCAAACCTGTACTAGTCTGTACTCTAAAACACCAACATAATAATATGTGAGGATATATAATAAGTAATAGTAACATTAATAATAATAGCAATAATAATAGTAATAATCGTAACAATGATTGTAATCACAGCTTTATAGTAATACCCTAAACAAGGCACAGTGCTACTTTGATGTGGGGGGGGGGCTACTATCAAAGACAAACGTTTCAGGGATGCTATGTAGGGGGGTTGTCAGCCAGATTTCTGTCCACATTACACTTGAACTTCTGCATGTCAGTGCAGTTGAGGAAGTAGGAATCCGGAAGGGAATTCCAAAGTCTAGCAGTTCTGGGGAATAAACTAGTGGAGTAGAAGGCTTTCTTACATCTGGGGATCTCTACTAAGTAAAGGTGGAACTTTGCTGCTGGTCGGCTTTGTCGGGGGTACTTATGTCGGGGATCGGGGGCTACAAGAGCTTGTAGTTCGTGAGAGCATCCACCATTAAAATACTTGTAAAACAGGCAGAGAGATGCAATATTTCGTCGATGGGACAGAGGTTGAAGCTTAGATGACAGTTCAAGACCTATCAGGTTGGCGACTCTATTTTATACCCTGTCCAGGCGTGAGAGACTAGTAGCAGATGTACCCGCTCAGATGTGACAACAGTACCCCATACATGGCGAAGGCTGGCCTTGTAGAGGTACAAGATACTTTCAAGCGTAAGTAACTTTCTAGCATGGTAGAGAGAGTCCAGCTTCTTAACAGCAGCGTTGGGAATGCTGTCGATGTATCTGTTCCAACTCATGTTCACTGTGAACGTTAAGAAACCGAAGAATTTGAATGAAGTACTTTACAGTAATGCATCTTTAGCTATAGCTATTAGCGGTTGAGGTTTCTTGTAATTATTAAAGGAAACGAGCATCTGTGCAGCATTTCTGACCCTATTTCACAACAGGAGGTCTTCTTGTAGGTTTTCCGCCATAACCTTGGATATATGTTCATATGTTATTCCTTCGTGCCTGTTATAGAGCGTAGTGTACCCAACTCAGAGACTATTTTATCAGGGAGGTCGTTTATGAATATCAGGAATAAGAAAGGTCCAAGGATAAACCCCTGAGGTACACCCACATTTATATCATATTATTTAGACGTACGACCACTGAGGATAACTTGAATTCTTCTCTTATTTAAGAAGGATTTAATTATGTTAAGTATTCGTCCAGTAATACCATTTGGCGATAGGAGGCTAATAGGGCGATAATTTAATGGGTTAGTTCTTTCGCCAGAACTTTGTAAACTGGTACCACAGAAGTAGTTTTCCAGAAAAGCATGATTCGTTAAGGCATTTGTTAAAGAGATTGGAGAGAACTGGAGCAACCTCAGCGGAGAATATTTTTAAAAGTACAGCCGGGATGAGATCAGGTCCACATGCTTTTGGAGTGTCTAGGTTTTAAAAAAACCCTAAACACCTAAAAATATCATGAACTTTAGACGGAGTGATTTTCAGATACTCTAGTCTAGTTTCTGTCCGTAAAAGAAAATCTGGAAGGGAGTGGTTTGCTGGGTCCAAAGTAGAGTTTGAGGCAAACTGACTGGCAAGCGTGTTAGCTTTCTCGGTTACGGTGCAAACAGCCTCATGATTGTTGGATAGTGGGGGAATTGTTGATTGCACATTATTTACTACACTGTTGTAGATTTACCAGAAATCACGAGTTCCTAATTTCTGCGCTTCAATGTGTTTCCTGGTGCTTTCGGTATATTCTCTCTTAGTTGCCATTACTTCTTTATTACAATTACTTCTAGCTTCTATAAATTTTGTCTGTTTGTATTAGACTTATGCCGGATAAATCTGCGGTATTAATGTTGCCTCTGAACAATGGCATCTGCGCAAGTAAAAGTAAAACATGGTGGAGAGTGGCGTTTGCTATAGAACTTCCGTGTGGGAACGTATGCTTCAATTGCTGCTTTGAACTATTCAGTGATTCAGTGTTATTGTGGTTGACGTTAAAGTCACCAAATATATGTATTTAAACACTAGTGTCAAAGGAGAGTTCTACATCTCTGCTGTCAGAGACATGATTGATTAAAGTACAGTCCCGGTCGATGGAGAGCGATAACGAAAATATATATAGCTAACGCTATGTTGTAAAGATATTTTAAAGCATATGAAGTCCTAGTCATTTGATTCTAGTTTAGATTCCTTAGTCATTAGAGAAATCAATAATAATAATAATAATAATAATAATAATAATAATAATAATAATAATAATAATAATAATAATAACAATAATAATAATAAAAACAACAAAAACAATAATAATGATGACAATAACAATAAAATTAATCATAATATTAACAACAATTTTGTTTAATAGTTGTTCAGTATTTTTAGGGTGTTATATATTGTTTAAAGGAATAAAACAATAACATTCGAATAAGGGACGGTGTAACGGCACTTTGTACGTTTGTACAGAATAACATATTTTAATGGGACTGTCAAGCCACAAATAACAAGAATGATTATAAAACTCTATTGTTAATGGCAGCAACTACTGTAACTAATAATCATCGTCGGTATCAGTCAGCAAATCAGAAGTTAAATTATAACAAATCTTTAACAAAATGTCATGTGTCCTCATTCTCTTTTACGATTCTTTTTCTATGTGTCTCTTACTTGGAACTGAGTTCAGTTTTGTTTTCAGCCGGAGAAATACGCCCACAACATGCAATCAAATACATGCGCGTATAAGCGCACACGCATGCGCACGAAGCGTATATAGAAGTTAAATTATAACAGGAGTATGTCATCTTTTGCGTTTACGATTCTAATTTGTTGTATTGTCTTAGCCTGATGATTTTCTACGGTGATGAAACGCTGAAACCTCTCCATAGCTTAATTGCCATAAATTTATTTTCATAGCTTACGACTTATCACTACTCATATATTGAGTACTAATGAATTAAATATTGAAATAAGTCGATATATAAAATAGTATAACTTCTTATGGCATTTTTATGTAAATACATGAAATTATACATATATATATATATACATATATATATGTATAAACATATACCTATAATACATATACACATATAATATATATACACAAATATATATAGAGAGACACAAATATATACATAAAATATATAATTATTTTTTTCCTATAATAATTAAATAATATATATATATATATATAAATAATATAATATATATATATAAATAATATAATATATATATAAATAATATTATATTTATAATATAAATAATATTATATTATAATATAAATAATATTATATATATATAATGTTATATTTATAATATAAATAATATTATATAATATAAATAATATTATATATATAATATTATATTTATAATATAAATAATATTATATATATAATATTATATTTATAATATAATTAATATTATATATATATAATATTATATTTATAATATAATTAATATTATATATAATATTATATTTATAATATAAATAATATTATATATATAATATTATATTTATAATATAAATAATATTATATATATAATATTATATTTATAATATAAATAATATTATATATATAATATTATATTTATAATATAAATAATATTATATATATAATATTATATTTATAATATAAATAATATATATATAATATTATATTTATAATATAAATAATATTATATATATAATATTATATTTATAATATAAATAATATTATATATATAATATTATATTTATAATATAAATAATATTATATATATAATATTATATTTATAATATTATATTTATAATATAAATAATATTATATATATAATATTATATTTATAATATTATATTTATAATATAAATAATATTATATATATAATATTATATTTATAATATTATATTTATAATATAAATAATATTATATATATAATATTATATTTATAATATTATATTTATAATATAAATAATATTATATATATAATATTATATATATATATATATATATATATATATATATACTCACATTTGTTGAATTCAAAATTTATTCCCGGTACCCATCATTTTTTTTTGTTTTCAAAATAAAAACTTTGGTGCATTTTACAGATCTGTTTCCTCCACAGGGAACAATCAATATTAATAATGCGTATTCCCTCCGTGGAGTCATCAGAAAAAAAAAATAGAAACCCTATTTAGAGAAATAATTCATAAGTAGATAATATGTAAAATTCAGAAATAATTAGACCAACGCGCATCGAACCATATACAGTGAACTTTCACGTTGTCTTAATTTATACATAATTTTTTGTTATATTATAACAGACGTAGAGATTCCGTATTGTTATTTAATTAATTGGAATTTTTTATTGAGTTGAGTAATTTTGTATTATTTATTTATTGCGGACTATTATTCTCATCTTTTAGTTGTTGGTAAAAATGTGGCGAGACAACTATGGAAGGCAGTAATTGCTGAGGATGCAGTTAGGAGGTTCGGAGTTCCTATCCCGTCGCAGTTAACCACCCGACAAAGGCCTGAGAAATAGTTAGCCGAAACGTCGGTAAACTACAACTATAAGATTAGATTAATAGCCCGCAATAAATAAATGGACAAATAGAGCTGCTGAGTTAAAGTATTAATATTCACAAATGCGTACATTTTCAAAACAAAAAGAACGTATATATGTTAGGGGTGTGTGTTCCTTGAAAGAAGCGTTGATTGAGTTTGAATAAAATAAAATACGTATTGGATACGTTTGAAGCCAAGAACAACGCATTAATACGGAAATAAATAAATAAATTTTATTTTCGTAATAATACGTTGTCTTTGCTTCAAACGTATCTAATACGTATTTTATATATATATATATATATATATATATATATATATATATATGTATGTATTTTGTTAATATTAATGTTAATTGATGGTAATTCATTTTAATATCGCCACAGGTATTAATGCCAATTATGAAATATATTTCATCAAAAATATACTGTCATTAATACTTATTGGTACTTATTTAAATAACGACTATGGGAAGGTGCCACGAAAGATAGCCTTGAAATGCAGGACAAACATTTTTCTCACCATATAAAATATTAGTACTGTATCCTCACTATTCTCGCACAGGTGACACTTTGGATTCGATGACAAATACTTAACTTAATCTAGTATGGGCGGTTTGGTTATTTAAATTAAATAAATGCTGTATGATGAATTAGCCTTGCTTAACAGAATTTTAATAAATATGTGAAATCATAAAGAAAGTCATATATAAACGAGTATATCATACAATACATCATAAGGATGCATTGTACTGCATGATAAAATAACAGAAATCAATCACAGTCTTCAATTTCAATTTTATGCATCGAATTACTAACGGAAAAAAACTGCAAAGGATTTTTTGAACTCATATTTTCAGATATTTTATTATATTATTAAAAGATTTTAATAATGATTGCAATCTTAAATTAACTTGGATTAGAACTACTAGAACTGATTAATGTAACGCATATATTCATATATTGCTTTTACATAAATGTGTAAGACACACAGACACGTGTTTAATGTTTTTAACAATCATCAGTATGGCCGGAAATAACTATTGCGCAGGTCGCCAAATTGACTCCAATGATCAGTGACTTTTATCAAACGCCCTAATCAATTCGGCAACCATGACAGCTATAGGAAAGAGGGGAGGAACAAACCCAATATATTCTTTAGGAATATAGCAAGCTAGACAGAATATTTGATCCCCCAAGAGCATATAGCGTATATATTTATTATTTGTTTTACATATTCTGTATATCGACCCGTAAGAACAAGCATAAGTCTTGAAAACGCATTGCTACTTGTAGCTGAGATCAAAACCTGTTTTACAAATGTTTAGAGAGATAATGTTTGCATAAAAAAAAACAGTATAAGGACTAACATTGAACAATCACAGTAAAGATTTGTTGGGATTTTCCCTGTTAACAGGAAATCTTTATTCCGATTACATATACATTGGAGACTATAAAAAAATCTATTTTAAAAAGAATTTTTTTATCTTCGTTTGTCCGTAAGTCATTTAGTCTTCTGCAATCGCTGAACAAACCTGATTTCTTGCACTAACAATTGCTCTACGTTTTCAGGGACCATCAGTTGCTTACCATGAGACACTTTTCTGGAATTTAAAAACAAATAGTATATTTAATCATAGCTCCCCACCAGTGTTGGTTAAAAATTACTTCTCCTAAATAAAGAAACACACACACACACACACACACACACACACACACACACACACACACACACACACACACACACACACACACACACACACACACACACACACACACACACACACACACACACACATATATAATATTTTTATTTATAAAAAACAGTATTTGCTACATATATGCAAACACATTTTTGCAGTTTCTGTTTTCAGAGACATCGCGTCTTCAGGCCTGATGTCACGATGTCTCTGAAAAGAGTTATTGCAAAAATATGTATGCATATAGGTAGCCAATAATGTTTGCATGAATAAACATATTATAAACACGCTCCTTTTATTCATCGTGCACTTTTTAATAAACACATGAGGTTCAGAAGATTTACATCTTCGAAACTAAAAATATAAAGCCATTATATATATATATATATAATTCTATGATAGACATTTATATAGATAAACAGTTTGTTTTAATAACTTAATAGTTATCTTCACAATATTTCATAGTGTGGATAATTTACGATGAAAGTTTTACTACCCTCGGCTCTATTTTTACTGTAGAACAACCTATAATGAGTGTATTAGTTTAATTCATTACAAGTTATTTCAATGGACAGGATAAAAACTATCTGTCCATATCGTCAGATGATTCAAGTTAAAATTATAATTGAATAAACATATTTCCCTATATATATATATATATATATATATATATATATATATATATATATATATATACATATTATATATATATATATATATGTGTGTGTGTGTGTGTGTGTGTGTGTGCATACATATATATGGGGAAATATGTTTATTAAATTTTATTTCACCTTTTATTTATACAAATCCTTTAATTTATGAAGCTTGATGTAACGACAGAGCAAAATATATATACAAATAAGTGACAAAAGTCTACATTCCAAATTTCAAGATGTTGACCTACTTACTGTTTAATTAATAATATGTGGTTATAAATATTGATGTATAACGGTAATGTACATCTAAAAACATAAATAAGTTAAAGTATCTTATAATTCATACTGGAATTGTCCGTAATTATGGATAAAGTACTTGGTAAAATTCAGTTGCTAGTTACAGTATACCAGATGGTGATGGGTTCAATCCCGAGAGCGGGCAACAGTTAAAATACAATTGCGAATTACTTAGGAATTTTACCCAGTAATTGCTGACGGCACTAGAACTTACTACTTCGTAGATTAAATAAAGTGTTTCATAGAAATATCCCCAAACTCAACAAGAGACATTTGAAAGAGGTTGCAATCGTTTTGAAAATAATGATGAAGATGAGAATAGTATTCTGAAGAATAGAAATAATATCGAATCATAAATCCATATCTCCAAAATAACAAACACACCGAGTATTATATTTCTAAAACGTTCATAGCGAAGAAAATTTAAACAATAAATCAATTTGCTGGAGAACTTTTTAAAAATTTAAATTAACTACATTTTTATTTGCAATAGGAATTTTGGCTACGTATAGGCATACATGTTTAAATTATAAACTTTTTAGAGCTGTAACATCAACTGACAGACAGGCGTTTTGAGAGTCGCAAGTTTCAGTGAACTGATGGTGTTTATATACTAAACTATAGTTCTTATAGTTATTGTGCAGTATTTTTGAAACACTGTAATTCTATATGGTTAACGCCCAGAATCTTTTCACACGCATGCACGCTCTCTCCTTCTCTCTCTCTCTCTCAATCTCTCTCTCTCTCTCTCTCTCTCTCTCTATATATATATATATATATATATATATATATATATATATATATATATATATACTTGCGGGGGGCGATCGTAAAATACGCTTAAATATGATATTTTAATTTGTCCAGATTTCGTATATATTAGTATAGAGTAATGATTTCAAAAGTTAAAAAAAAAGTAGTTGGGTTCCTTCAACTAGAATTGAAACCGAAAGCAAATCTGTAGCATTCCAAGTTAGTTATGTTACCACTGTTATATATATATATATATATATATATATATATATATATATATATATATATATATATATATATAAATATGCATATGAACGGCATAAAAATGAAAAATGAAAAATGAACGAACATGAATGTACAAAATGTATTACAATTTTTTCAATTCTGATCCATTGTTAACGTCTTAAAACATATTTTACCCGGCTAAAACTTATAAAGGAATAGTCCGTGAAATATTTAATTATTTGAGGCCCCTAGCGCAGCTCTGCGATTTTAGTTTCGGTTTGAGATAGAGTTTGAAAATATGGAGACAGACAGACAGACAGACAGACATATAGCCTTTTATATATAGCTTATAATATTTTTATTTGTCCAGATTTCGCCTATGATTCAAAAGTAAAAAAAAAAGTATTCAGGTGCCATCAGCTAGAATCGAAACCGTCGCATTTAAAGCTGGTAATGTTACCACTGTACAAAAGTGACGTGCATATGAAAAGATTAAAAATAAAAAAATTAAAAATAAACTAAGATGAATGTACAAAATGTATTAAGATTTTTACAATTTTGATCCATTTTGGACACTTTAAAACTATTTTAACCGGCTAAAGACTCATAAAAGAACGATCCGTAAAAAAACCCAATCATTTGAGGCTCACATTCTTTTAACATCTATTGTGTTTTTCTGTCGCTTCTTTCGTAAACCTCATAATAATATATCGCCCCCCCGCTATAAAGAGTTTTTCGAATTCTAATTTAAAAATACATTTCTATTTCTCATCTAAATGTTTTCATAGTCTTTTCACATTTTAATTTGTATAATGCCGACCTTTTCTGCTCTTCTAAGAAGCATTTAGCTTGGAAATATGATGACATAAAGAGGTTTCTTCTTTATTTATTTTCTGTAACCCTTAACTATAAACTTTATATTCTTAACCCATAATATATATATATATATATATATATATATATATATATAAATAAATAAATATATATATATATATATATAAATATATATAAATAAATAAATAAATGCATATACATATATATATACATATATATATATATATATATATATATATATATATATATAATCAAATAAAACAGACGTTTTTGTCTATCAATACAATTTTTATCTTTTACAACATCCAAATAACGGTCGACTTCTGGCAGCAACTAGCAGCATCTGACTGATGTAATCGCCATATCTATCGTAAGTCCGAGTACTTTCCAATACGTCTCGATTCATCGTCAGATATAGGTTAATCAAACTGGTTTTAAGCAATTTATATAATTTTTTTTTGTTTTGTTTTCATACGTTATATATATATAAAAAAACAATTATATAAATTGTTGAAAACTAGTTAAATTAATCTATCCCCGATGATGAATCCAGAAGGATTGGAAAGTACTCGGACTTATTATGAATATGGAAATTGCATCAAATAAAATAGAAGTGAACACCGTTATTCATAAGTTATAATGGATCAAAAATAGAATTAGTCAACAAAAAAGTATATTTTATTTAATGAAATATGCCGAAGAGAAGAGTACTGCCTAATACGCGCGCACACACACACACACACACACACACACACACACACACACACACACACACACACACACACACACACACACACATATATATATAGATTTATATATATATATATATATATATATATATATATATATGGATTTCATTATATGTTATTCACATTTCGGATTACATTGATAGTACATCTTGGATCTCACGGAGTACAATATCATTGAATTTATTGACTTTCTGGATTTTACGATACTCCTTTCACGCCTTGGATTACATTCTCCTCATTGTGGATTATGCTTGATACATGTTCATTAATTGTTTGCCTTTTCAAAATTGTAACGAAGACTTTGGCACTACACTATAATTAATTCCCGCTTGAATTCTGGATTTTTCTGTTTGGCTTCACGGATTGATTGAATTAGTAAATTCATCAATTATTTGGAAGTCTTATTATTGAAAATATTTTTTGTTTCACACAAAACAATTCTTATATATTTTTTCACATTTATGGTAACCAATGATGCAATCTACTAATGTTAATCTTCTGATGAACGTGTTTATCTTCGAAAATTCATGGGTGAAAACTTTTCGTTATGGTAATTCGTTCGTTGAGCTATTGATAGATTAATAAATAGTTTTTTTTTTCATTTTTTTATTTTAATTACCGATTTTCTTTGATTCTATCTAGTAAATTAAGATTTTTATTACATATATATATATATATATATATATAATTTTTTTCACAGACAAGCAAAGTCGCAGCTGACACGAGCTATGGCAGCCAACAAACTAGGAGCCCAAAACTCGAGTTTTGCCCTCATTAGCCCTTGTTTGAGACGAATTACGTTCATTCCATAGTCGGTTTTCGTCGCGGTTGGCTTGATCTGTGTTAGTTTATAGACTTTCTTGTGTGTAGCGTGTGTAGAGTACTCATCTTGAATTCAAGAGGCTCGGGTTTCAAATCCCAAGTTCAGATGTATTCAACTGATGAGCCCAAATAAAGGCGAAACTTGAGTCTTGGATTTTTCATTCTGTCATAGATCATGTGAACTGCAGCATTGTTTGGCTGTGGAAACAATTATACCATCTTTCGTATTTTAAAGATTATATATATATATATATATATATATATATATATATATATATATATATATATATATACTCTTCAGAATAATGTAATGCAATGGATCTACTGGTATGGAAATCCAGTGATTATTGGATTTAAATAATAATATATGTACTGAACTTATGTGACTCATCATCTAAACAAAGGATAAACCAAGGAATTATGCCGACTTCGGATTGTTACCTTGTTCCGTGGAAGATTCAAAATACGCCTTGGTTCCCTTTACCTCACTGCTACCAAAAACTTTCACTTCGGAATTAACCATAAAATTTGGATATGAAATTCAATATCTTTTTTATTTAGAACCAATATATGATTTGTTTTAAAAACTTTGAAAACTTTTAATAATAATTTTCTATGTTTATTGCATTGAGCAAACTACATATAAACCATTATCATATTTGCTAATATTTTCTTCTCCGAGGAGATGGGTAGACATCGAAAATCTATAGGTTAAGAAATATACTTATTAAAATGTATTCTTTGTCTTGCATATAATAAATATCCTAGATTTGAAATTTAACCATTTCACACCATAAAATTTAAATTACTAAATTATGATATATATATATATATATATATATATATATACATATATATATACATTTACAGCATTCATAAGCTAAATTTAACACCCAAATGAATGCTTTGACGATGATAATTACGAATCTTAAAAGGCGAACCATTATAAGATACATATGCCTTACTTAAAAAATCTTAGGTTTATTTTAGGTGTCTTTAATAAAAGTCAACCCAATATTTTTGCTGAAAAGGAGACTTTGTTTCAAAAACTATATGTTAAAATTATTGTCCATGACTAAATGTCTATCGCAATAAAAACATCGTTTACGAAACGATCGTACAATTTATTGGCTTTTTTTAAATTTTTAATTTTTAATTTTAATTATAAATTATCACTCATCTTACTGAGTATTAAAATAGCTCTAGGATATATGTATATTGAGCTTATATATCTGCATTACAACGAGCACTGTTCTTTCTTGTATTTTAATTACATTAGTGATTTTAATATCCCATAAAAATACACTCTGCTCTTTAGACTACTGTTCTAATCCTCTTATATATATATATATATATATATATATATATATATATATATATATATATATAGACGTCTGAAACGTGCGTAAACGATTTCAATGACTTAAAAACATAATTACAATGATCCAAACATAATTCTCAATGAAAAACCAAGACACGGAATAATAAAATAATGTTAAAAAATACACATTGTTGGTGAATACTCCCTTATTTAAATTATATATATATATATATATATATATATATATATATATATATATATATATATATAGGTGATTTAATGACGTACTAGATGGTTTTCTAACGAATATTAAAAAGTATACTTTTTTTGTATAGTTTTAAAGGTTAAAAACTTAAACACTGTATATATATATATATTAAATCGTATGTCTTTTCTTCTAATTTTATGGATATTTATTCAATCTTGCTTGTGCGCCAGACCACTGGAATGGTTTCCTATCTTGATGGAGAATAAGGGAAAATAAATCTTACACTAATCAAAGTGAAAATCATGGATAATTTGAAAAAAAGAAAAGCATTAAAATACTATTTCAATTAAAATAAAAATAAATATAACAGCGCAGATCCGTTGCAACAATCGGATACATTGGAATTGACCAAGCAGTGATAAAAAACAAAAAAACGAGTCTTTGATACAGCAGAGACACATTCAAATATTATATTTTTTTGTCTCATGAGCACAAAACCTACAATACTTTAACCTTTGCTAGTTAACTTTAATTAAAGCCATGGATTTCTTTTTAATCGGCAGCTTAAAGGCTTCAAACTGACTTTCATATCTTAAAGACTCACGAAGTAAATGTTTTGTCAGCCATTTTGATCCATTACTAGTACCCACGCAAAAAATATCCGGTGTAGCGTTTATTCTCGCAAATATTTTCTTTGTAAATATGTTTCGACTTTTCTTGGGAGAAACCTGGTAGAAAACCAGATGGTCTGGAAGATTGCGAGGCGAAAAAAAAAAAAAAAAAGAGAATTTTTTTTTTTTTTATACGGCAAGTTTTTAACATATTCTTAAATTCAAAAGAAAATAAAAGTTTCTATTCTTTTCAGGTGAGGTACGCAAACGTTTGCAAGACACTGCACTTGCTTATTATTATTATTATTATTATTATTATTATTATTATTATTATTATTATTATTTCTAATTTACAATGCTTTTAGAGTTTCTCAATGTTGTATTTCGCATTCTTCTTCAGTTTTCAGTTTTCTTCATCTTTATTTTTATTCAATTTTTGTTTCTCCTTTCGGCTAATCTTTCCATTTAATTGCACCATTTTCATCTTCAAGAGTTCTTTATGTGAAAACTGTCCACGGCCAAAGCAATGTGATCTATTTGATCTTCATCCGGCTCTTCACAGACGTCTGGGTGAACATAACCGACTAGAAAATATGGGACTCCTTCAATGTAGTCCGGGAAACCGTTTGGTAAATCCGAGCGAGACCGAGCGGAGAACTGGAAGCCGGGCGTGTCCTTTAATAACCTGAAATGAGAAAACGCAAATAGTTTAGGAAGAAAAATATTGTATCAGTTTGTTTAGAATTAATAATCGAAACCGGAACCAAAACTTATGAAGAATTCTTAATAAAATCATTTATGAAAAAAAAATAGATTACTGGAGTGCCATTATAATTATATAATCGAAAACGAAACCAAAACTCATGAAGAATTCTTGGTAAAACTATTTATGACAAGAAATGGAAGTACATAACAATTAAACGACCCTGATATAAGCGTGATACAGAAAATAACATACACGCTATATATATATATATATATATATATATATATATATATATATATATATATATATATATATATGTGTGTGTGTGTGTGTGTGTGTGTGTGTATATGTGTGTGTGTGTGTGTCCACAGCAAAACAACGTCGGAACTGATACGAAAGCTAACGGAAATAATCATGGTGAAAATTCTTATATATATATATATATATATATATATATATGTTTTTTGTGTGTATATTTATATTTTTATGAATATGTATACTTATATAATTGTATATACGTGTATATGGGTACATGTGTGTGTATGCACGTATGTGTGTATGTGTCACTGGAGATCCGTACATGTATCTTCATTTGTATATGTATGACTGAGTCTCTCTCTCTCTCTCTCTCTCTCTCTCTTTCTCTCTTTCTATATATATATATATATATATATATATATATATATATATATATATCCTTATGTGTGTTTATGTATATGTTTCTATGTGCGCGTATACGAATGTATGTGCTCATGGGTCGTGTGTATATGCATGAGTGTATATTGGTATATCTATATCTATGTACACATGTATGCGTTTGCATACATCTGGGTGTTGATGTCTCTCTCTATATATATGTGTATCTATGGGTATGCATGGTTGAACGTATATATACGGGTACAGTTGTAATTGAATTTATATGCATATATGTGTTTATATGTATGTATATGCTTGTATCAACAATACATTTAACACTGAAAATTAAATTAAACATAACCATTGCCCAAAGCACCATGTTAGAAGCCCACCCCATGTATATATGAACTTAACGATGAGTCTACCTAACCTCGCATTATTAACTACACCCATGTATTTACTTATTTATTTATTATTATTTATTTATCCTAACTTTACTTTATTAACCTGGTATAAATATATACATATATATATATGTCTGTATATTTATATTTTTATAAATATATATATTTATGTGTATATACGTGTATATGAGTACATGCGTGTGTATATGTATGTATGTATGTATCTATGTATATATATGTACATATACTTCTTACTAAAGATCTATATCTCCACGTATATGTATATAGGTAGGTGTGTGTATATATGTATATGTGTCTATGTATATATGTAAGTATGTATATATGTATAAGAGTTGTGTGTACATGTGTGTATATCTGTATATAGATCCATGTATGTCTGCATATACATTGTTTATATATATATATGTGTGTGCCTATCTGTCTGTATATGGATGTGTAGAAATGTACATATGCATGTATTTGTATGTATGCGTATTTGCACGTGCGTTAGCGTATGTATTAACTCTTAACTTCCTAAAAAACAACCCATTGTAAAATGAAACTAACAAGTCGACTTATAGCAACTACGAAAATTTCAAATGGAACCCTGTACTTGTCAAACACATGACATCTACACTAACCCTTTCCCCCTCTCTCTCCCTCTCTTTCCCTTTCTCTCTCTCATCTACTTAATATACCTTGCTTAACAAGCAAAAAGCAGTCAAAATTTAAAACCTAAAAATTGAAACTTATCCCCATCCTCTCCTTACCCCCTCTCTTCTTTCTTTACCATCCTCTCTCCACACCTCCTCCCTATATCCATATATCTCCACCCACGCCTACCTGAATCTGCTACCCCCACACAATACAATCTAATGTATTTTAACCCTAAAAACTGAAATATTGTCAATACCCGCCCCTTATTATTTCCTACCAAACCCCCTTTTTCCTTTTATTTTCTTTTCGTATTTCTTCTAAAACACGTCTTCCTAATACTAACAACCATTTCTGTAAGGTATGACGAGGCTGTTGGATCGTAAACACGCTCCAACATCCGAAACACATGTAACCAAACAGATAAAACGGTAATAAAAAATGAAACACATATTTGCTCTGCAATAGTATTGCCCACTCACTTCAGGTTTTTACTAATTACCAGTTTTACCATATATATATATATATATATATATATATATATATATATAATAAAATAATTTTTTGCGAACATTTAATGCTCTCTAATAATATATTCTACATCTCATCAAAATCGGGTATATGAATTTCAAAAATCTTCCATGTTCCCTTTGCTATCGTTGAATAAAACTAAATTAATATCCCACAATGTTCCAAACTTACATCGAGCGCTTGCGTGCAAAATTTCATATCGGATTTTATAAAGATATACAAGCACATGCATGTAATCTTCATAGCATCGGACTACATTCGATGAGCTGAGTCCCAGAAATAACTTTAAGTGAACCTCACGCCACATCGGACCACAAGGGAACACCCATGGTGGTGCACTTCCCGTTGTTTAATGATTCAGTTCTGTTGTTGCTTAGACAATAATTAGGCTTCGTATGGAATAATACGAGGTCGTTTCAAAAGTAATGCTTCATATTTGTTTTGTTGTTTTTCATTCCACCCAGACAGATTAGAGAGGATCGCAAATCGTATTCTTATGATAACTGAATTTGCGCATTCAGGACCAAAAAGCTTTATCGCTCTTTTGCAGATATTTACGGTGTGAGACTCTACGAAAGCAATCCCTGTCATAAACGCTCGTCAAAATCAGGTATACATCGTTGAATTTCTGGCAAAAGTACATAGAGAATGAGGGTGACTATGTAGACAAATAAAAGATTACTGTTTTTAATCGTACCACTTCTCTTTTCGTAGCTCTTCAGTTTTTTTAGTTAAAATTCAAAAGGTCGCTGGTTAAAGTAGCCAAATTGAGTTAAAAAACGGAGGCTAAATTCATCAAATGATTAGAAAATGTAGTTTGAACTTTGAAGAAACATATTTAAATATAAATCAGCGAAAAAAAAACAAAGGAGGTAGGGAAAAAACGAGAGAGAGAGAGAGAGAGAGAGAGAGAGAGAGAGAGAGAGAGAGAGAGAATGGTAGAGTGATTACAAAAATATTACTTTTCTACTCAAGGGTCACCTTATATCAAGGACAAAAGTTACTCAAGGAGGAGAGATAATGACGAAGGATATTACGCAAGTCTTCAACATGCTAAATGGAATGAATAAAGTTTTAGTATATTCTAGCCCGGCGTTGCCCGGGTGTTTGGAGGTGTGTGTGTTGAGCAAAAAAAAAAAAAAATGTGGTAGTAGGCAGGTAGGATCGAACCCGTACCGCGAACGCAGGAAAAGAACGTGAAAAAAATGTGACGTTTTTACTGTTGCGCCCATAGCCAAACCGAAACTGAAGTAGATTTAAATTAAGGCTAGTCAATCGAAAAGAGGCGATGGCTTTCGAAAATATCGTCGAAAAATATAAGCGAGCCCTCCGTAAAGAAAAGTGCCCAGTTGAGGGCGAAGGAATTAATATTTTTAGTTAATTTTTCGATATTTGTCGTTCGTGGGTCGAGCTTCAAAATGATACCGATCTCGTGAAAATCCATCGCCTGTGTCGAAAGTTTTAGGCAGACATACATACATACATACATACATACATACATACATACATACATTTAAATAGACAGCTGGGATTTATATTATAGAATATGGAGGGGTTATTTGCTTCTCCACTGAGCAAAGTAGGCATGAAGCCGTTTTTTAATGTGGAGAAGGGGAGGGGAACGGGGAATCGGAACCATCTGCCGATAGGTGGGAAATGGGAGCTGGATAGTGAGAGCCTCTTGGTATATAGGGTTGCCCCTACATGGACCAGAAGCCCATTGCCACAAGGACAGTGGTCTTTAATTGCAGCATCTGCCGGAATAGATACTCCACTTTGATCTTTGCCCGAAGGCCAAACCCTCTGCGAAAAAGGGAAGAGTTTATTATAACGATTTGATGTAATTTAAAGGCTTTTACATCGTCAAACGAAACTATTTAGGCAAGTATTTTAATGTTCGTTTCTTTCCGACAAAAAACAACGTATTTTGTAAATAAATAAACTTGAGCTTTGATCGTTTAAAAGATTTTATAAAAATATCTCAGCTTTTTATATAGAGTTTATAGTCCAAAAATATCATAGTCGGTCCTTTGAGCAGATATACTAAGATAATGCTTTTTACGAGGGGCGTGCAATAAGTAATGCCTCTAACCCACTTCCCATAGCAGTACAGCAACGAAACTTGGCACAGTTATTAGTTTTTCTTTACATAGGAACCACCCAGAGTTATGCATTTCTCCCATCGTTTGATGCAGCTCTGGAGACCGTTTTTGTAGAATATCCCAGGTTGGTTCTGCAACCACGACATGACTTCAGAAATCAAGGCTGCATCATCTGGGAAACGCTTTGATTAAAAAAAAAACTTCATGGCTGGGAAGAGGTGAAAGTCAGAGGGCGCAAGGCCAGGAGAGTAGGGAAGATGGGGAAGGATTTCATAACCACACGCCCGTTCTTCTGATCTGGCGACATGCGAGTTGTGGACCAGAGCGTTGTCCTGCAGGAGGAGGGTACATTTTCTGATCTTGCCCCGCCTCTTGATTTTGATAGCTTTCCTTAATTTCCTCAAAAGTGAAGAATAATATGCTCCTGTAATTGTGGTACCCTTTGCCAGAAAATCTATCATCACTATTCCGTCCTGGTCCCTTGCCTTCTTTGGAGGTAGTGAGTCCAAGTGCTTCCACTGCATTAACTGGGCTTTGGTCTCTGGATCATAGTGATGACCATGGTTTCATCCTGTGTAATCAGTCTTTTGAAAAACTTTGACTCATCTTCTTGGCACATCTCCAAATTCATCCTCGAGCACTCGACGCGTTCTTGCTTCTGGAATGGTGTGAGCAACCTGGGAATCCATCTGGCAGACACCTTATGCATATGCAAATGGTCATGAATGATAGTTTCCACAGACCCTGTGCTAATCTTGACATCTTGGGCTATTTGGCGAATAGTAATGCGCCGATCTTCCAAAATGGCAGCCTCAACTTAACGGAAAGATGCCTCATCAATGGCAGAAGGGGGGGGGGCGATCAGGTCTGGAAGCTACTTCCACAGTTTTCCGGCCATGTTTGAATTCACGATTCCAGCGTTTTACAAGGTCATATGATGGGGCATTATCACCATAAGTTTCTTTCATTTCATCAAAAGTCTCCTGTAGTATGCGTCCTTTCGAATACAAGAACCCGATCACTGCTCGACATTCAACAGGCTCCATTTCACACCTGACTCAGTTCAAACACCTGTAAAACAGAAACCACAATTAGTTCAGAGCTGTAATTTGCCACATAACCTGTAGAGATATAAATCATTGCACTTGCAATATTTCAGCTTGATCAGACAACTGGAAGTGGTCCAGGGGCATTACTTATTGCACGCCCCTCGTATAATAATGTTAATATCTGTAATTAATTTTATAATAATATTAATATCTCTAATTAACTGCTAGGTTCGTTTTATTTTGTTAATACGTTAAAACGTAAGAAACCATAGAGCAGTTGTAAAGTAAAATGTCGAGTCTAATGTAGTCTGTGGTAAATGTTATTGGTCCATCGACAAAAGAAGGGTGGACCTGTAAATTCTCCCTTGTCCGTTCGCCCGTTCGTCTGTCCATACTTATCTAATATAACTACGCTTTGGATTTTTTTTTGAAATTTTGCACAAACATTAAACATGATATGAGTAAAAACGTAACCGGGGGTGCCTTTCGGGTTAAAATGGCTAAAATTGCCATTTTGTGCTTATTAAAAGAAAATGATGCCTTGGATTTTTATAAAACTTTCTGAAAACTTGTAACTAACTGATTTCTATATAATTTTGTTTGTCTATACTTCGCGATCACTCTTTGGTGTGCCCCAGAGACTCTTTTAGGGCTAATAAAAACACTCCATTTTTGGGACTATTTTACCGTATTTGCCCAAAATTTTCTGTGTATGTCTATTCAGCAGTTTTGCATGGTACTGCACTCAAATATCTGTTAAGGCCTTAGGGAGCTTTTGGGGCTAAATGGGGGAGGGGACAAATGATTGACTTAGTCATTTATTTTTTTGCAAGGTGCAGAACTACATATTTACATTTGTTTGGGTCTAAAACTGCACCGTTTGTTCATTTTCACTAGGATTTTACGTCCCCTGGGGACTTTTTGGACTAAATGGTTGGGTATGCAATGCTGAACTTAGTTATTCTCATATGCATCGTTCACTGTGCACTCACGGGGGACCATGCATGCTTCACTTGTTATTTAAGAAGTCAAGTACTGTTCCGTGCGACGTTGAAGAGAAAGCCTATGAGAAAAAAAAGCGGTGATAGTTTTTTTTTTGGGGAGGACCATATTTCATCAGAATAAACTGTTTGCTACTTTATTTGCAGGATTGCATTTTCAGAGAGTAAGTCTAATAGGTTTAAATGTAATAATCAGTAAACGGGAATGACATGCATGTATTATTACACAGAAACACGATTTGATAGTTAATCTGTTTGCAGTGAGAGCTAAAGTTTTATATGAAAAGTGTTCCTTTTTTCTTTTACCATTTACCGGAAATATAAAAAGTATTTTAGTAATATAATATTATACAATAGTATGTATACAACGAATATGTTATATAGACGCTTTAACAGATGTAAATACGGATTACGTGAATATATAAATGTTTATGTGTTTACGTGTTTATTGAATGTGTATAATGTGTATATATTTACGCGTGTTTCTATGATCGTCTAGCGTTCTCGTGTTTGTACGTATCAATATGGTAACAGATACGGTTTAATAACGGACATATAACATTTGCAATATACTTTCAACAAAAGGAGACGGATAACATTCTCTGTGGGGAGGGGTTAACATCTGGCTCATCGGAGAAAGGTACCTGGTACATCTTTGATTTTATTTTGACAACAAGTTGCAAAGAAGATTCATCCCAAGGAACCAACAAGTCTTGTGTTGTAGTTCAGCAACTTTATTACAGATGTTTCCACACTGGAAAGTTGCACACTGGTCTTAGGTTCTTTACATTTGTTAGGCGTCGGACCCCTTGTTTCGCTGGGAGTTCCATGCCATTAGGACCGATTAGCTCCTAAACTCTAACTCCTCTCTCCAACGAGGACCCAAATCTAATTAAAACATGTACGTGTCTTAAAATCTATTTTCCTATGATAATGTCCATAATATACGTGGCACTAACATCATTACTTGGTGTTTTTTTTACATAATCTATAATGTTTATCGAGATATTTCTAAATTGTTCGGTTTCTAATATTCCAAAGTTATTGTAGATAAATATTTCACTACGAAATACATATTTTAGGTGACATTTTGTTTAGACTAACACAACACAATCCTACTAATAACCGACTAGTTTACTTTCCGGCGTTACTCGGAGCTAACAACATAACAATAATAGATTTTATAGTAGCATCGCTATGCAATATAATTATAACCACGTCTTATAAAAAGATGTATAAATATTACTTGGAACAATAATAATTTGTCCCTTTGTGTTTTCTCAGACTTAGATGGATTGGTTTGGTTGTTTTATGGTATATAAACCGTTTTAGGGTTATTTAATGCGGAACCCAATTAATTTGGAAACACTTTTTTATGCTTTAACTTCTTTATATCTTCAAATATTTTCTGTAGAGTTTGGTTTGGTTGTTTTGTTTTACGGCATATCAACCCCTTTCGGGCTATTTAATGCCGAATCCAGTTATTTTGGAAATAGTGTTCATGTTGCATCCAGTTATTTTGTACAATGTTTTTATTCTTTAAGCTTTTTGCATCTTTAATTGCTAGTTTGTTGATTTGGTTATTTTTTTAGTGGATTTTATCGTTTTTGTTCCAAGTCCTGCAGAACATGAATGAGTTTTGCAATGGGAGAGAGAAAAGGGTTACAGTATTAATGTTTGGTACATTTTAAGTTGGGAAACCAGTCAGGAAGTGGGGGAAGATATAAAGAGAAAGAAAAAATGGGAAGAAGGAAAAGAAGGAAAAGGTGGGTTGTTGTTTTTGTTTTTGGTTTTGCAGATCATAATTATGTTTTGCAAAAGGAAGTAGAAAAACAAAAAAAGCATCAATGTTAGGTGCATTTCCTCTCAGGAAGCCAATATCTTCAGACAGCCTGATCTGGTAGCACCAGAACAGTAGATGAATGCGAATTATTTTTGTTCAGGTTTTTGTGATGTTTTTACTTTTGGCGAAACACAGTCGTAAAAGATACTCACAGCCATATTTCCAATAATTTCTTACACTGGTTTACTATTTGCAGATGATATAAAATATGTTACACATATATCATGCATATACGAAAGCTTAGTTTTAGATGTTTATATCGTAGTAGCACCCCAACAAATAGAACCAATGTGTATAAACTAGTACGAAAAAAAAATAAAATAAAAATAAAATTACGATTCAATATTGAGAAATATTTTAGTTTTAAATTATATCTGTGGATTTATCCTGGCCAAATGTTAAGGAACGAAATAGAAACCTTATGTTTTTTTAATGCAAATGTTTTAAAGTATAAATTCATTCAATATTTAGTGAACATCCCTTTATTCTTTATGACCTCACTGCATCTTCGACCACAAGACTGGACTAGTTTCTTGCCAAATTCAGGATTTATCTTTTCCCACTCTTCTTTCAATAACTCCTACAAATGATTTTGATTTTGGGGATTCCTCGTCTGCGCTCTTTCTCCAATCATTTTCCAAACATTTTCTATCGGATTCAGATCCTGACTCTGCGCTGGCCAGTCCATTACTCTTATTTCTTCTTCCTCGAGGTAACTTATCACTTTTTTAGCTTTATGGCAAGGGGCGTTATCTTGCATAAAAAAATGCTTGGCTGATTAGGTGAAAGGCGTAAGCTCTCAATGACATGTTGTTGAAGGAGCTGCTTATAAGTCTCCGCACTAATCCTACCATAGATTCGAACTAGAGGGCCAACTCCTTCCGAGGATATCATACCCCACTCCATTACACTTCCCCCTCCGAATTTAAGTGTATTTTTAACACGTTTGGAGGATAATCGTTCACCTGCTTTACGCCGTACATGCTTCTTTCCATCAGATCCAAACAAATTGAACTTGGATTCATCTTAGCCCATTGTTCATCAGTTCAGACGACATGCTCATGAGCAAACTTCAAACGGCTATTTTTGTTCTTCTTGGAGATCAAGGGTTTAGATACTGGCACCCTGGCATGCAATCCGGCAGCTGCTAACCGTCGAGAAACAGTTTTTCTAGATATATTTTTACCAGTCTGTTCATTAAAATCACGAGAAATTGATGTTGCGGATTTGAATCGGTCACTAATAGCCTGCCTTACCATAATCATATCTTCTCTTTGAGACGTTTTAAGGGGTCTGCCGGTTTTAGGGGATGCTTCTAATGTATTCTTATACTTATATCGAGGTATCACTTGATGAACACCACCTTTTGATCTTCGTACGAGATTAGAAATTGTTGAAATTGATTTCATTTCTTTGTAATTGTCTAAAATTATTATTTTTTTCTTGGAGAGACAGAGTTTTGCGAGTCGGTGACGCCATTTTTCTTTGTTGCGCTTATCAGCAGTTCCAATATTAAAAACTAGCTATTTTTATGTAAAGTTTAGTCTCTTAAAAATAAATTTTCTATTTCGTTCCTTAACTTTTGGCCAGAATAAATCCACAGATATAATTTTAAACTAAAATATTTCTCAATATTGAATCGTAATTTTTTTTTTGGTACTAGTTTATTCTGAGTATTTCAGAAAAATCCATGCACTCATTTTTTAAATATACATGAATAATTGTAAATTTTTTCCGTTCCTTATATTATGGCCGATACTGTATATAAAGCAACAAATTTCGCGCGCTTTTATTAGCAAATACAAGTAAAGTATCCTATTTTTTTTTTACTTTAAACGGTAAAGAGTTACGAATATGGGAGCATTGCCATTAAAACGAGCTATCTTTTGTGCTACAGAATTTATTTTTCTACATATATTCACCACTATTCTATAATTCTTTAAACACTTTATCTGTATATCTCTTAGTCTATCTAAAGTTTCGGAAAATAAGATCTAAACTCTGATATCTAATACAGCGAACAAAATAGAATAATGCCGATTACTGGAGTTGGAATATCATAAGCCAGATTAGCAGGTCGGCTTAAGAAAGCTAATAAGCGCGAAGAATGCAGAGAGAATCGTTTTCCGAGACGTGATATGTGTCCTAACAAGCTATGCTCATATTCGATTAGATTCGGTTTTTGAGACCACATAAAAACATTAGAACATGGCCAGCTGGTCGCCTACGTCATCGAAGATTAATCTGGATTTGGAATGGATTACAAGAACGAATATATAGAAGGCGAAAAACAACTTGAAGGAGCGTACTATGGTGCCGGGAAAAGAGATGGGGAGGGCAAAAAAAAAAAAAAAAATGTATGAAGATGAAGAAAAAAAAAAGAAATAAAATCAGCGAAAAAATATTAGAAACAAAAAGAACGAAAGTACGAACAGAGAAAACGAAGATGAAGCAGAAAAGAATAAGAAATAGAACGATAAGAAGTAGAAATAGAATAATAGCAATAGAAAACTAAATAAAACGAAAATAAGGGGAGGAGGGGGGGGGAGAAAACGATGAATTGATTCACCCGGTATTGTCTGATGTCAAATGTGTTAAATGTTTTTAATTTAGTCTTTTTTGTTTTTTGTTTATTGATGTTTATATTAATTTTATATTATTATTTGGACTCATCGTACTACTGTTCTCATCTTAAGTGTGATTTTCATAACGTTTCGGTCGATGTAACCTCCGAGCTTCTTCAGGTGTATCTTGTCGAACTCGGGAATGTTTCTGTCGAACTCGGGAATTTGGACGAAATTTCGAGCGGAAGCCTTTATTTACTTCACTGGGATAGCGTGCTCTTGTTCCGTCAGCCATGACTGGATAGAGGTCCTAAGTAATTCGTAATTGTATTTTTCGGTCGCCCACACTGAGGATTGAACCTTTAAACTTCAGGAGAATATCACTTTTTACAATTGGTTTTTCCAAGTACTCTAACCACTGCGCCACGGTTCGACAAGATACACCTGAAGAAGGTCGGAGGTTACATTGACAGAAACGTTGTGAAAATCACACTCAAGATGAGAACAGTAGTCCGATGAATCCAAATAATACGAATAACCAATCCTCATCTCAAAAATTCAGACATTTTAATTTTATATTATTATTGTGTACTCACTAGGAGTAGTTACGCAAGTCATCATCAAAGATTGCTCTTTGAGAACAACGTGTGCTGCTCCCTAAAGTCTGAGTGACGACAACTCCCCTGAACTTCCATTCCTCTCCACCTCCTCCAATAACGTTTACAACACCTAAAATTTCAAGTGTTCAGACCCGAAATTGGAGCAGGAATTTTTGGTAGAGTCTGCAAAGGTCAACTCTTTGAACTTTGACCCTTTGGCAGCCAAATATTCGGCCAAAAACCGATCAAAAAGCTAGCTCTATGTTTGAATATACTTTATGTAAAATTTCAAATGTTTAGACCAAACATTGGCCGAGAGGTCATTTTTTTTTACAAAAAATTGATCTCAATTTTGACCCATTAACATTTATTGTTTTGGGCTCAAATCAAATTAAAAAGTTCGATCCGTTCAAGAAACCTACATCTAAAATTTCAAGTGTTTAGACCGAAAATTTGCGTATGAGTTTGCTAGTGTTCAAAAGTCAAATCATTACACTTTGACCCCTTAACAGCTAAACTTTTGTCCGAAAATCGATTAAAAAGATGTTCCTAAATCTCAATATCCTTATGTCAAATCTTGAGTCTGTAAATTGAAAATTGGCCGAGTAGTCTGGTAGGGAAATGTACACACACAGACAGACACACGCATAGACAATTTAACTTATATAGATATATAGATATTCATTATTTAAGCCGAACTAATATCAAACGTTCGAACTATAATAATATTTAATGAATTTAAATAGTATAATTAAAAAATAGTTATAAATTCACAAAAATAGTTCACTAGCTGTTTTATTCGTTGGGTGTATCGAAGTTAACAATAGAGGGTTTTTAGTAAACAAAGTAGTTGGAATAATCGGAATTCTACTGTGAATCTAAAAATCTATTTGCATATAAGATTCACATTTTGTAATTACTAATGTTCCGATTGTATTGACTATGGAGCAACAGATGCTATTTTTGTCAATATACACAGTTTGCTAAACCTTTTTATGTTGGAGATGCATATTTCGGTTTATATATATATATATATATATATATATATATATATATATATATATATATATATATATATATGTGTGTGTGTGTGTGTGTGTGTGTGTGTGTATATATGGCACATTCACGTTTACACAAGGGCACAATCAAGTTGACACATCGGTCCTCTCCAGATAACCGAGGGTAAGCAATGATGAGCCTAGACAGTACCAGAGGGGTGACCATTTCGGAAGACTAGGCGCTGTATGTACCCTGCCGAGTCATAGAGATTGTTAAAAATACAAAAAACGTCTTCATAATACTCACACATATATATAATTATAAATTCCGTCATGTGGAAAAAGTGGTTATATAAAGGTGTTTAAAAGCGATATGCCAAATCTCACCAGGACATAAGTTGTCTGAGAGGATAATGACGTTGGACTGTAATAGTCAATAGTTATGAAAGAGTATATTGTTCGAATCGGCAGTTCTTGCTTTACTGTTGAGTCTTGAAAAAAAAAACAAAAAAAAAAAAACAAACAAACCTTGTATCTGTTGATGGGAATTCGACGAAGAACAAGGAAAAAATCTCGAGGAAAGTTTATAAAATCTCTGTACTGTATTGGCTTATAAACGTAAAACATTTATTTAAATTGAAATTTTAAACAACGCTTGTATAACAGAAGCACAATCAAACTAATTCACTTAACGCGCGCTACGCGTATCAGCCGAACATTCGAAGACATCACCGTTGAAGAAAAACACGCAGACTTTATTTTTATTATTATTTTCCTTAATTTTAAACACCATGCAACAGAAGAAAAATATCTCGAAGGTATGTATTGTCAAAAAATTTTGATTTTAGATAAATAAATATTTGTACATATTATTAACATTCTCTGCGTTGTATTGGCTTTTAAACATAATATATACGCATTTCAATACATCTCTCTCTCTCTCTCACTATATATATATATATATATATATATATATATATATGTGTGTGTGTGTGTGTGTGTATATATATATATATGTATATGTATATATATATATGTACATGTATACATATAAGTGAAATTGTCTGTCTGTGAGTGTGTGCGTCTGTGTGTGTATATTTCCTTACCAAACTACTCTGTCAATTTTCAGTCTACAGACTCGAGATTTGACATAAGATGTAGTGAGAATTGGGGAAATCTTTTTAATCGGTTGTCAACCAGAAATTTAGCAGTCAAGGTGTCAAAGTTCAACGATTTGACTTTCAAAAACTCTACCAGACTCCTCCGCCAATTTTGGATCTAAACACTTGAAATTTTAGATGTAGGTTACTTGAACATGGCTCGAAATTTTTAATTTTATTTGAGCCACAAACAATAAAAATTAAGAGGTCAAAAACGGGGTCAAAGTGAAAAAGAAAATTTCATCTCTGTGGTCTCTACCAAATTACTCAGCCAATTTTTGATCTAAATATTTCAAATTTTACATAAAGTGAAGTCAGACATAGGCAAGGTTTTTAATCGGCTTTGGCCGAAAATTTGGCTGCTAAAAGGTCAAAGTTCAAAAGATTTGACCTTTGCGATCTCTAGCAAAATATTCATCCAATTTTGTGTCTAAACATTTGAAATTTTATATAAAGGGTCTACAGACGTGCAGTAAGCTGTTTAATCAGATTTTGGGTGAAAATTTGGCTGGCAAGAGGTCAAAGTTTATCACCATTACTTTTGTATTTTTAATTTTTTTTTATAAATTAGTCCACCGGGCAAATTATACCTTGTAATGTATAAATTCATTAGAGTATTGAATCTATAATAATACATACGATATCTACATAAATTAAAATATCATGTTTAAGCTAGTATATATATATATATATATATATATATATATATATATATATATATATATATATATATATATAATGTTAAAAGTCCACATATGCTTCTAGGATAGTGAGTTAAAGGTTAGGAGGGTTTTTTGAAGCATGAAAAACGATGTTACTTTTTTTATTTAATATTTTTATTGCTATTTTTTATATGTCATGCGGACCTCTGCTCTTGGTCATAATTTCGATACTTGGTCATGATTCCGATACATTTTGTGACCAAAAGCGGAGGTCGGCTTGAAATATAAAAAAAATAACAATAAGAATATTGAATACAAAAAGTAACATCTAATTAATATACGAAAGTATAGATTTATGCGTAAACTTTAAGTATTTACTTCAAAAGAGCTCAATACGTAGGTAGAACTAGTTAGTAAGTTATAAAATGTATATGGCGATTAAGCTACACTGAATATTCCGCGTTTCATCCACTCTAGGATTCTTCAGGCATAAGAGTGGATGAAACGCGGAATATTCAGTGTAGCTTAATCGCCATATACATTTTATAACTTACTATATATATATATATATATATATATATATATATATATATATATAATTATTTATATATATATATAGGGTGGCCTAGAAGTAATGAGCTACTTTAAAATTAAAATGAAACTTAAAATAGGTCACTACCTCTGGTCCACCCTATATATATATATATATATATATATATATATACAAAATCAATTACTGAAAATTGTATATCTCCTAGCAAATCTGTATGCTCAATAAATGGTTCACTTAATAATTCTAAGAACTATGTTCATGATTGTCAACAAATCAGATTTAAACAAATGTAAATAATTGTAATTGCAGACAATCAGCGTTGACAATAATCACAGGTTTTGTTTGGTGTTTCCCACCCAGGTCGAAACTTATTTCCGCTAGACTATAGGTTTTGATCCAAGTTCCTGCTTTGAAAATGGTAAAATATAATTTAAGTCACGTTAAACGTGTTAGAACAAGCAGATCTCGTGATCAACCGCTGTGAGAGACGAATCAGTCCATTTTCTAAATCGTCATTTAAATATTGTAATTTCTCCCACTGAAAATACGAAAGAAAAAGGCGCCACATAAAAGCGTGATGACAATGTTGGTGTTTTAATTAAAATGTAGCAACTGAATAAACAAAATAGTGTCATTATTACGATCGATGTTGATTTCATTAACAATTTTATTTCTTTTTATTGTTCATTTTTTTGCAGCGAGCCTGATTTTGTTAGTTCACACGCATATATGCAATATAGGACGTGCACCAATTTACTATAAACGTATGTACATTTAATATTGACTATTTAATACAAATAATTGTTTTTAACTATTGACTTATCACTTATTAAATTTCAAATGCCATCAAGTATAAGGTTAGTAAGATTTTCAGTTGGCGACCAGCAGCGTTTTGAGAAGATTGGAAACGATGGATGAAATTGATTTTTAAAATTGACATGAATGTATAATAACGTATTATTTGAAAACGAACAAGTTGCAGTCAACTGGTAAGCAAACCCGTGGTAACTTATTCCACACATAGAAAATTCTTGAGAAGAAACTTTTTGTTGCAATAATTTTTACTAATACTGGAAGATGGGTGAAGAAAAGTTAGACGGTTCTACTTATAGACACTGATGATAGGAACTGACTAATCAAATGGAGACACATTCCGCTAGCAACCAATCAGAAATTAGAATTGCTCCATAAAATATTGAATTTTTTAGCATTTCCGTTTTTCATCATGTCAGCATGAAAAAGATCTTTTGCTTTGTGCCTGCAAAATTTTTAAGTTCGAGACTTATACAGAACAAGAACCTACCGAAAACTCTTCACTTCTACTACCCGTCAAAAACTCTTAATCTAAATAGAGAGAGGGGCGAACTGTGTCCAGCCGAGCAGGAAAATAAACAATGGAAATTCCAACCGATCAAAGAACGGTCGATCCCAGGAAAAGGTGACCTAAGCTACATCTAGGCAAACGAAATTAAACAATGGAATCCCGGGACTTGTAGCAACCTGGATCCATGACGTCAATCGGTCATGGGTCAGACCGAAAACCAGCAAAAGTGCAATAACAAGCTAGCGAAAATAGGTTAGTAGGTCGAAGAGATATCAATAAAAACAGGGGAGAAACAAAGCAGCAGGCAGACAGTAAGAGAGACGGACAGATACGGGACACAAACTGACACAGTTTGCGACCACCCCTACCACAAACCCCAACTGCCATCATTGTGTATATTAAATATATCGTAAAATAAACAAAGTCTTTTTATAAAACAAAGTGTCTCGTATTCATTGATAAATGAAATAACTGTCCATTTATATAGCCAGATGATCACCAGCCACACATATGTAACAAGAATAGCTTCCCATCGCAAGGTTTTCTGAAATTAAACATGGCTTGTAATTCATTTTCTAAACATGGCTTGCAATTCATTTTCATAATACTAAGGCAATATTGCTAGCCTTTCATTATGTATGTATCATTATGTTCATTGATCTCTAACCCCTTGTAAAAATAATCACAGCAAGAACTCTTCTGGTTAAAACCAAAGCAAAGAACTTTCCACTCTGTATCTTTCTCTCCTTTATCTCTCTCTTTACCCCCCCCCCAAAAAAAAACCCCAAAAGCAATTTCCATAATTATAAAGACTACTTCCTAAAACATCAAATCTGTTGAACAAGATACCACGCATTTACATCCCAAACGCTTACATCATAGTCGTCTTAAAGATTAATGTAAACTAATACTTCTCGAATCGTCCTCTTTAAAAATCAAGCCTTCTTTGTGTCCATTGTTACAATCTTATCGTAGCAGCGATTATCACCAACAATCCTTTAATTTTAATTTTTATCCTTGAGTGGCTATTGGATCTTGATACATGAGTACAAAAAACAACGATGTTGACTAGCTGATTATACCGACGGAAAATAGCACTGCGATCATTGAAGTAAACCCTGCTACGTTGTATCACACACCTTGAATTTTAACGACTATTGTTCGTCGAAAAAACTGAACAAAACATTTTTTCCACAATTCACCAATAAAAACGATTGTCAAGATGCACATAAAAAGGTCGGAGGTTACATCGACCGAAACATTGTGAGAATAATATTGTGAGAGAACAGTAGTCCGAACAATCCAAATAATACATATTACCAGTCCTCATCTCAAAAATTCAGAAAAAAGAGTATATTTAGGGTAATTGAATCGGGTATTCTTGTCGAAGATAAAAAAATGCGCATTTATATTTGGCGGCGAATACAATACATCAACTAATTTACAAATCGATTGTACCTACATTGTTTCTTTCCTTATATCACGATCTTTTGAACAGGATCGTTTTGACGACTCACGTGCAGAGTTAACATCGCGTCAGTATTTAAACCGTGGGCATGACGTCACGGAATGAAATGTATATATATATGCATTAAGATCGAAAATAAAGGAAGAGGATAAGAAAAAGGAAAAGACGCGTGGCGCTTTGGAAGGTACGCTTGACAAGCATGCGAGTCTCCACCTCCTACCTCTTTGAAAAGGAACGACCGACCTGTGAGACTCAGCAAGAATTCCGTCGACAGCACAGCTGATTGTAGCTAAAAACAAAGGACCGTTATCTGACAGAAAAGACAGAGAGAAAGAACATATTGTGTCGTGTTGTAAATATGTGTCGGCGACTTGCGTGTGAAAACGAACGAAATAAATAACTTTATCTTTCAACTAAAAAGTTCGTGTCTAAGTTTAATTTATTTTGCGAGTCTCTAAATACAACCTTCGATCCATTTTAAAATTAATAACAACGTTGCAGTTTCTTTCACTTTATTAACCAGTCGGTACGTTGTTGATGTTAATATCTAGCGATTTCTTATTACTTGATATACATATACACTTGTGCTCTCAGGCAAACCTGGCATAAGACAACCCTACCGTACTATCTACATTAATGAAAACATGTAGTTAATAAATTTTCTATATAATAATTTGTTCCCATTCAGATTACAGACCGTTCTATATTCTATTGAATTTTTAAGTTAAATTATTTTTTACGTTATCTTTTATTGATTGAAATGTTAAGTGAAAGTACAGTATAGTTAAAAAGCCCGATTCTCCATGTAAAGAATTGGTTCTAAATAATAAAATTAATATTTTAGCACAGTTCATTTTCTGCAAAAGTACTTAATAAAAGAATTACCACTTATGACGATCCGAAGGCCATTAGAAAGAAAATAAGATCCTCAGTTAGAGGATGAATGACATCATCTACGATTAATAACGATTTGTTACGAATGGACTTGAAAAGTCAGCTGGGCAGCAGTCCGGCTATATTACGTTCCTCAGACAGGAAGTTCTCGGAAAGAAACTTTGTTCACAAACGTTTTTTTATGGCTTTAAGTAAACGGAAGGAGAAAAGTTAAAGATAAAGTTAAATATTGAATTCTTGTGGAGACGCAGGATGAAGTGCTTCCGTATGCATCCACGAAAAGTATAAAATGTAAAATAAAACATTTAATTATTTCAAAACTTCATTTTTCATTTCCTTTTTTAATTTGTTAAACAACATATTATTTGTATTATTTAATTTTTCAAGTGTTTGATATTTGTACAGTTTAATCAAAAAATTTAAAAATCTAAATATCGAAAAAAGTTTATAGGAGAAGAAAAAAAACGTTTTTATCAGGGTTGGAAGTTAGATGAGTTCTTACGGTGAATGTTTCACTAGTCGAACAAGACATTGTAGGGAAATCGAGCACCTTACCTGAGACACACGCAACCAAGGAATCGCTTGTAAATTTCATATTATTAAGAAACTTTCTTCTTCAGTGAAGCCTGCTTAACCCACTCAGGATACGCGTCGCATCCGGACGCTATATCAATCTCGTTTTATAATTAGAAATTTTAATATTACGTTTCTAAACTTTTTTTTTTTTAGATAAGCATTGATTATACGTATTATTTCGATTTTCCGGACTACTGTTTTCATATTAAGTGTTATTTTCACAACGTTTCGGTCGATGTAGCGTCTGATCTTCTTCAAGTATATCTAATTGAACTCAGAAAACTGTCTGTCGAACTCGGGAATCTGCCCGAAATTTCGAATCAGGCAATTCATTAGATCCACCAGCATGCTCTTGTTGTTCCAGCCAAAACTGGGGAGAAGTCCTAAGCAATTCGCAATTGTGTTTTGAGTGTCGTCTACATTGAGAATTGAAACTTCAACCTCAAGAAAAGTGTGACTTACAACTGAATTTTATCAGGTACTTTATCTATTACGCCACTGAGCCTTGGGAAATATATAAACTAAAAACGATTCTCTTTAGAAATGTGGTTCAACTTCGTATTATAATGCGTAATAAACTCTTCGGAAATAAGGCAATTGATTTGAAAATGTGTCCTCGTCGAGCGCAGGTTGTCATCAGTATTCATAGGTGCTGTCGGACGCTTATCTTTATGCGTACATGTTTCCGTCTCTACACAATTGCAATCGATGCATTCCTATCTGGGTCAAATTATACGCCCTCTGGCGAGTGATAGTCGGCAGATAACACACACAACCACTGCTTAAACGAAACAATACTAACCGAGATTAACCTAATTTAAAAAAGGAAAACGACAAAATAAGAACGCAGCTGATACTTCGGAAAAGAAAGAAAACACTATTGAAAACGACAGAAACATTTGAAAAAAAAGATAAATGAAACTCTCAAGTGAGTAGAAACATTGTTTCTCGCCAAGAAAAAAAGAGGCCCGTGTCTAAATTTGCGACTCGATCCATATCAGTTTTTTTTATTCTTACATTAAGGTTATTGGGTTCGTTATTATTACATGGAAGTTATTAGCTTTGTTGTCCAAGATACGAAAATTGTATGCTATTATTATATATTCAAATTAGTGCTTACTATTCAAACTTTATGTTTGCTTATTAACATTTACCGAATTCAATGAGTTATGTTTATAAATTTTATGAGTTATGTTTTTAAATTTTATGAGTTATGTTTTTAAATTTTATGATTATGTTTTTAAATTGTATGATTATGTTTTCAAATTTATGATTATGTTTTAAATTGTATGATTATGTTTTTAAATTTTATGATTATGTTTTAAATTTTATGATTATATTTTTAAATTTGTGATTATGTTTTAAAATTTAGTGATTATGTATTTAAATTTTATGATTATATTTTTAAATTTTATGATTATGTTTTAAAATGTTATGAGTTATGTTTTTAAATTTTATGAGAACACGATTGATGATTTGTATCATTTGGATTATTCGGACAATTATTCTTATCTTGAGTGTTATTATCACAACTTTTCGGTCGATGCAACCTTCAACTTTCTTCGGATGTTTCTCATTGAACTCGGGAATCTTTGTGTTGAACTTGAGAATCTGTATTGAATTTTTAATTAATTTTTTTTATTTTATCCAGAAGGGTAGCCTGATATGGGTGCGTCTATTATGGCCGGGAAGAAGTATGTCATTCGCAATTGTATTCATGCCATAGGTCGCATTAAGAAGTTTAAACTTCAACCCTACCTCAGAAGAGTGTCACCTTGAAGTACATTTTACTAAGTACTGTATCCGTTATGCCATGAGTAAAGTGCAAGGAAATCAGTTAGTTACAAATTTTTAGAAAGTTTTATAAAAAATCCAAGGCATCATTTTTTTATAAGCACAAAAGTGTCAATTTTAGCCATTTTAACTCGAAAGGCACCCCTAGGGAGGCAACCGAAGTTTTCCCGGAAAATCCGTTCTGTTCCTTTTTTTTACTCATATCATGTTTAATGTTTGTGCAAAATTTCAAAATATTCCAAGACGAAGTTATTGAGAAAAGTGCGGACAGCCGAACGGACGAACGGACGAACGAACAAGGGTAAATTTACAGGTCCACCCTACTTTTGTCGGGGGACCAAAAACTAAGTAAACTATATGATATAAAAATGCTAGTTTTCAAAGAAATAATCATTATTATTTATTACTGCTTCTATTAGTTACATTTCATACAGAAAAAACCCCCAAAAAACAATCGCTTCGTTTCCATAATTTATGTGGAAAGCCTTTGTAATAAAGACCAATCTTTGCTATTTATATGCATTCAAAAATGTGAAATATTTGCGACCGGAAGTAGTAACTTAAAAGTAATTTTCTAACGTTTGGTTTCTTAGCTTCAATTTCGTTTTAAAAAATTGACGAATAACTTGGAGTAATGCAGCGTATACTTACTCGTATGATGTCGGACTGACGTTTATATGCTTGGCAACACTACCCGATTCAAATTTGTTGGCCAAAGTGACATTATTACCAAAGAGGCAATAGCGAGGCATTTTCGTTCCAACGACACCGGCAAGAACCGAACCACTATGCACTCCGATTCGCATCTGCAGAAGAAAAAAGACATTTGAAGATCGCATTCACGAGCACTGATTCAATAGGTCAGAGAGCGGAACTGGCGACTAGATGGTTGTACGTTCGATTTCTGACGTGGAATTGGTGATAATCTAATCGCACTGAAAAGCTGTGATACAGCGGAACCCTCCGTCGGTCTATGATTACACACACGCACACATACACACATACACACACACACACACACACACACATATATATGTATATATATATATATATATATATATATATATATATATATATAGTCATCCAGGACATATCTTCGACTGGTATCAATGTGAGTTCATATATATATATATATATATATATATATATATATATGTGTGTGTGTGTGTGTGTGTGTATATGTATATATATATGTACATATTTATGTATATATATATGTGTGTGTGCGTGTGTGTGTGTGTGTGTGTGTGTGAATTCACATTGATATCAGTCGAAGATACATCCTAGATGATCAGCCCGGCAGAAGTTGCGCTGTTCTCATCTCTTCTGTCGGACTGAGGCATTTTGTTTTGCGTAGTGTTAAGAGGTGCGGCTTACCTTCTCTCTTTCAAAAGGTGTTAGTTTATGAACAATCGCTTGTAACTCTCCAGCCGGAGAATGCATACCGAACTAGTGAGATATTAATCCACTGTCTACTATCACCCCCTTCCGGCCTTGTGCTACATCTTTCAACGGTGAAAAAAACGTAAATAAAGTAGGTACTGAGTGTATATGAATTTCTTGTCTGAATAAATATATATTATCATAGTATTTTACTTTCTCTTATTCGATATTGTTGCGTATCTCTTACTTTATTTTTATGTAGGTAAATAACCAGCGTCTTATAGTAGTAGTTGTAGTTGTAGTAGTAGTAGTAGTAGTAGTAGTAGTTGGTCGTAGAAATAATGACGGTAAAGTCGGCATATCTTTGTCTTCATTACTCGAGTTTTTTATTGCGATAGCTCTTTGTCACTACAACTCTAGCGAACGGTCATCTGCTTTTTCCCAGTGAGCGGCAAAACTGATTATAATAAAAAAAAAATATAAGTATATGAATAGCGGTCATTAGCTTTAAGGTCGTAAGTATATTATTTAAATAAGAAAATATAAAAAAAGGATAATGTTTTCTACTTGCCTCAATAGCTTTGCCATCATGTGATTTTTGAGTTTGCGAAGCTTCCATCATTTTCAAAGCCATCCAGGCTATTTGCTGAGCGTGGTACTGACTCGGTCGGTGAAGGCCCCCGACCACGCAGTATGCGTCTCCAATTGTCTCAATCTGATAAAAAAAAAAAAAACAGAGAATAAAAAACGTTTAAGTGAAAATGTGACACCCTTTTTTATACAGCTAAAAAGCACCATAATAGACAGATCAATCCACAAAGTGCAGTGTTATTTCTAATTGCAAACCAATTAAATAATGAGGCGTTTCTGGTATTTTACTTACGTTTTGCATTGAACAATTTGACATTAATTTGACATCAATTTGACATCGTTCCATTAAAAACAAGCCGATTATTTTCAAACGTTTCTCACACCTGGTACTAATCTTAATACATCAAGGAATTTGAAAATACCAGCTTGCACTCCTAAAGTGCACCAAACATTGATCTTATTGCTTTGTTCCTTTCCTTTTGCCAAACTCAATTACATTCTGAAACGCCAAAATCAAAATCACCAATTTTCCTCTACAAAACAACTAAACCAAACACGGTGAAATATAAATATTTGAAGATATAAAGGGTTTAAAGCATAAAAAAACGTTTTCCAAAATGCTCGGTTTCGGCGTTTAAAAACTTTAAAAGGGGTTGATGTACCGTAAAAATAAATATATATATAAATATTTGAAGATATGAATGGCTTAAAGCATAAAAAACGTTTTCCAAAATGCTCGGTTTCGGTGTTCAATAACTTTAAAAGGGGTTGATGTACCGTAAAAAAAGCAAACCAAACACCACGGATAAATATTTTAAGATATAAAAGAAACTAAAGCATAAAAACATCTTTTACCAAAACGGATTCTACAATAAATAACTCGAAAAGAGTTGACACACCGTACATAACAAGAAAACCAAACAACATAAATAAATATTTAAGATATAATTAACATGACGTATGCTTTAGGCTAATCATATCTTTAATATTTAGTTTAACTTTTACTAAAATGATCAAGTTCGGCATTACATAAACTAAAAAGAATTGATATAACAAAAAAAGAACACGCATTATGGACCCCTCTCTCTTGGCAAACTTTCATCGACGAGGATGATGACCGTGTTCTGGATTTTAGTGTGTGCGGAGATGTCCTACAAGGCCGATCCTTGTCTTCAATTGCATTTAAAACTGAGGTCAGGCAATTCCATTTCCATTTGGAGGATTAGCTCGACGGCGTGTTTCTTCTTTCTCCATTCTCTTTCTCTTCTCCTCGAGGTTCGCATGTTGGTTGGCCTCGAAGGTGGCTGTTCTTTAAGCGATTGTCTGCATCCAGGCTTGGTCTCTCTATTGATACTGCACTTGTTGAGATTTATGCTCTGAAGATATTCATATCTTTTTTGTTCTAGATTCCTCCAGTGTGCCTTCCTTCCTTTAGTTATCCATAGAAGAGTTGCTTCGGCAGCCGGGAATTCGACATCTTGACAACGTGGATCGACCACCTCAGCTGGTTTCTAATGACAATGGCTTCGATGTTGATGGTGTTGGCCTAGTGGAGGACATTGTGATTAGTGCGATAGTCCTTCCAAATGTTTAGAATGCTCTGCAGGCAGAGTTGGTGAAACTACGAATAAATAGTTATAAGTAATATAGAAATCAAGTGAAGCATGACAGTTTTTACTAAAATTGATGGATTTGGCAGTGAAGATGTCTGATATGCTACAAAGCATAACAACCAAAGATATTATATCTCTAAGACGCTACCATTCACTCGTACGTGGAATGGTACTACCACATTTAGAATAGTACTTCAATCACTACTCTTTCCTCTCCTACAAGATTAAGAATGATTCTAACTTCATAGGCCCCCCCGATATGTGCACACTTGTTTTCCACTTATTTCCACATGTGCCTTGATAAACGCTACTACTATTTAACCCTTCAACGAAAATTTACTTCCACATAATGTACTTTAATAAATTCATTGCATTTACACTCCTCTAAAAAAAAAAAATGACTCCCAATTGACCCAACCGACAGTAAAGTTCAACCACATTATTGTAAAGTTTCTAGATACCGAAAGATTTTCCTTTTCTAATAGATTCTTTCTTCCGACCGCTTGAATTTAGAATTCCTTTCTTTTTCCCCCTGTTTCTTCGACCCTACCAACATACCAAATGTTTTATATAATGTGAAAATAATATCTTACTGCACAATTTATCACCCAGGCTGTTTTTCATAAATGTAACCTCTACGATAATAGTTTGTCTAACATTGCTTTATGCTTTTTTGATCATGAAGCATACAAGTTATCGGCCAGTGGTTTGCTTGAATTGATCTCCTAATATAAAGAATGTTTTAAAAAATGTTTCACGTCGCACACCAATCAATCAGTTTATAAATAGAATGTCAATAGAGTCTTTATAAAATTTAAAAGAAAGAAAATTATTTGCGTAAATCGTTAGGTACAACTTAAAAAATAAAAAAAATAATTATTTTCCTTAAATTGAAAAAAGGGATAATTATCGCCCCTGAGAAGAGCAGAACTGCTACAATGGTGTTTTTTTTAAATTAAAACGTGTCTCGCATCACAAACTTTAATCATAAATAATGTGTCTCGCATCACAAAATTTAATCATAAATAATGTGTCTCGCATCACAAACTTTAATCATAAATAATGTGTCTCGCATCACAAACTTTAATCATAAATAATGTGTCTCACATCACAAACTTTAATCATAAATAATGTGTCTCGCATCACAAACTTAATCATAAATAATGTGTCTCGCATCACAAACTTTAATCATGAATAATGTGTCTCGCATCACAAACTTTAATCATAAATAATGTGTCTCGCATCGCAAACTTTAATCATAAATAATGTGTCTCGCATCACAAACTAATCATAACACATTCAGCGAATTTTACCTTACCATTTTGTTCTTTAAGTTGTTGAATAAATCCGTTTATGATTATATTTTGTTATTTTCGAGTTAGCATTAAATAGGTAACGATACTTGATACATTTGTCAGTAGAAATCCTGCAGAGTTCTCTATCGCTCTATCAGAGTCAATTTCTTGAACAACGAGAGATCCTTCACCATTCCCTCACCTGTCCTGTGATGGTTATCGTTGGAGCGCTACAGATGACCTGCTAACCAGTCCTCTCTATCCTTCCCTGTCATCCGCACGTTTGACCGCTTCGCTCAGCTTCAATCCTGTCCATTTTATGATGTTGTCTTCCCACATCTTCTGTCTTCCTCTTTTTTTCCTCCTCTGACTGTTTCCTGGAGCACTGTGTTGGCAAGCCTCTCCCCTCCTGTTACGTGATCTAAGCATCAGCCAGAATTGCCATGACAGCTGCAACACTAGCTAAGTTGAATATCATTTGGAAGGACAAGGAAATCAAGCTTAGCTCAAAAGATAAAACTCATGCCTCCTGTCAGCTTAGTTTTCCTGTATGCTTGTGAAACGTGGACCTTTACAGCAGAATTAGAGAACAGGATCCAGGCCTCAAAAATAAAATGTTTCCCAAGACTTCTTGGCATCTCTTACAAAGATCACATAACCAATGAGGAAGTCAAAAACGAAATACGGCGAACCGTTCTTCCTTATGAAAATCTCACCACATTCAGGAGGCGCAAACTAAAATGGTTCAAGTTAGATACAAGGTGTAAATACTCTTTGCTTTAGACTTCATCAGCACTGGTTAGCAGCGCTGAGATGTAAAGATATCTGGCTTATATGAAAATAGCCCCTAGCTATCATTTAAGTTTCATAGAGATCGAGCTACTTATTTTGCCCCTATTACCATTTCCTTCCAACCCAATACTCGTTAATTAATATTTCTCACATCTTAGCGAATTGCGGCCTCTTCGGTAGGTATCGCAACTAATATCATTAATCAACTCGCTTGTATTATTAGCTTCTTTCCATTTGGGTGGCTTGCTCCTTCCATCTTATCATCGGTCAGATCTTTAATACCAGAAACATCTTAATTTTCGGTGTAGACAACACCGTCTAACATTAAGACGCTCTTGTCAGACTCTCCTTCCAGATTTGGGAAGCTCCTAAAACCAATCAGATTACATGTTTTGTCCCCCTCCCCCCGAGAAAAGGAGGATGGACCTATAAATTCACCATTGTCCGTCTGTCTGTCCGCACTTTTCTCAATAACTACACCTTGGGATTTTTTTAAATTTTGCACAAACATTAATCACAATATCTGTAAAAAAGTAACAGAACGGATTTTCCGGGAGAACTCTGGTTGCCCCCAACTTAGGGACGCATTTCGGGTTAAAATGGCTAAAATTATTGACACGTTTGTACTTATTAAAAAAAATTGATGGCCTGGATATAAACCTTTCTGAAAAGTTGTAACTAAATGATTTCTATATAATTTTGTTTGAAATTAGTGTTAGGTTTACCGCAGGGGCCCTTTTGGGGCTAATAAAAATACTCCATTTTTGGGACTATTTTACCATATTTGTCCAAATTTTTCTGTGTATGTTTATTCAGCAGTTTTGCATGGTGTTGAACTTAAATTTAAATATGTTAAGGATTTTTGGGGCTTAATTGGGGGAGGCAAAGGATGGATTTAGTCATTATTTTTTTGCATGGTGCAAAATTCAAATTTGCATATGTTAAGGCCTAAAACTGCACCACTTGTTTATTTTCACCAGGATTCGACGTCCCCTGGAGACTTTTGGGGGCTAAATAGGGTGGGGGAGGCAAACACTGAACTTAGTCATTTTTTAATGCCTTGTTCACTGTGCACTCACAGGGGACCATGCATGATTGACTTTCTTTTTAAACGGTGCCACATTTTTCCGCGTCAAAATTTTAGTCCTCATTTCTATTGTGATAATGGGTGCCAAAGAATGTCAGAAGAGAAGTTTAATTTTTACGAAATGTTATTTATTACTTTCATAATTAAGGTAGTAGAAACTCTGAGGAATTTAACTTTGAATATATGACTAGTGAATAACTGACGAACAATAAAACACATCCTTACCCAATCATATTTGCGTAGAAAAATTAAATTGGTTGATTTTTCAAGTTTTATTGGTAGCAGATCCTACCACAGTGGGATAGACACGTCATAAATTATGGTATCATATGAAGTATTATAGGCCTTTTTCATTCATGGTTAGCCAGTATCGATCATGTTTGAAGCATCCTTAACCTAGTTGTCCCACTGTTTGGTTGGCTGGAGTATAACTGCTTGTGGTAGGCGAAACTACCGCGGGAGTGGAAAACTCTGTCGCAAAGGTCACACACATGTCTCTAAAGTGTTAGCAAGGATGTTTTCATTTCGGCGTGCGTACTTCAGTGCAGCAAAGTTTATCAGATTTTCCTTCGTTGATTTTAGATACTTGTTCAGTGTTTCTTTCCACCTTAGCAATAATCTGCATCTCACGGCCCGGTGCTTATGTCAATCGCCTTTGTGTCTCGCCTAAAAACATCTTTGTATTGCAGTTGGGACAGACAAGTGCGCCTTCTCCGAAATGAAGTATATTTCAACAAACCAAAAACTATATGGTTCCCCGACTGATGCCTTGAATTTTAGGAGAAAAATAAAAATTAGGCCCTAAAGTGGTTTTTCACCTCTAAAACACCCTGGAGCTTAAGCCTCAGAATTTTCCCAGGGGAAAATATTACGTTTCCATATGTCTAATGGTCTGAAGATTCTATGTCCCGGAAAGTGCTATTTTTGGCCATTTTGACCCCTTTTAACACCCTGAGGATGCAACCAGAATTTTCTCAGGGTCAAATATTACGTTTCCAAATGTATATCCACGTGATCTTGCTTTTGGGCAATTTTCAGCAAAATCTAATGGTCTAAAAAAGATTCTATGTACCGAAAAGTGCTATTTTTGGCCATTTTGACCCCTTTTGACACCCTGACGATGCAACCAGAATTTTTATAAAAAATCCGAGAATGTTACATTTCATCGTTTGTATAGTTGTAACTTCATGGAAAATTTCAGAAAAATGTAATGAATAGTCATTGGAGATTTAGACAACGAACGGACGAACGAACGGACGAGGGTAAATTCTAAGGTCCAAATTCGACTAAGTCGGTGGACCAATATTTTTTTCGCATGTATATCGATGCCAGTTTCTCCAAGTCTGCGTTTCAGTTAAAAAACAAGAAGAACAACAAACAGTTATATACATTTTATGGTATCATAAAAAATATGTCACCAAATGTAAAAACGCGATGACGTGATCATACTACAATACGCAAATGTAAGCATTTTTATAAAAAAAAAATGATTTCATATATGCAAACAATATTCGCTACGTTTATCTCTTAATTAATTGCGAACTTTTTAATGTATAAAGTGCAGAGACTTATATGCGAGAGAAAACAGTACTAGAACAATATAAAATTTGTTTTTGGTATAAAACATTGAATGTATATGAGTTACTTTCTTTGAGTTATGATGAAAGCGTAACATAAGTCGTTCTGTAAAATTTGAGTGCACCTAGGTGTCAGAGGTGACCTTTAAAATGACATTGCTGCAATAATTCGTTTTGTTTCTGGCGACGCTCTAAACAAAGCAAACGTGTACAAAGCCCTGTCCACGTTGGGTAATATGGTGGGATAGGTGGTCGCGCATAATATAAATAGATGCCACAAAACAACGTATACATCCTTATCTATCAATCTCTTTCTTTTACTACACGCATACGCAAGTAATCTATCTCTGCTTTGTTGTGATTGATTTTTTTCTAATTAATAAGCATTTTTAAAAGCTTTTAAAAATGATTGTATCAACAGACACTCAAGTCTCTATGTTTGCGATGACAGCCGGCGTACAGTTGTTTATACACCACACAAGCAATAGAAACTTGTACAAAAAAAGTCTTATTATTTCTCTGCTTCCTTTGTTCAAGCTTGTTTGACTCATGGATCTAGTGGTCTTCTTCAATTCACCGATTTAGTGGCTCATTGTAATGCAGCTTCCTATTCCAGTATTTTCTGCAAGCTTTTGGAACTGCTAACTACTTTATTGGTCCCCTCTATTGTCTTGTTTTTTTCATGACTTAAGTCAAAAGACAGCTTTGCGATAATAATCTTTTGTCTTTGTTTGATTCTTACATCAAGTAGTTTTATATATTGTCTGGAACGATGGAACGATTTCAATTAAAAGAAGTGGTATTTTTTTATAACCGCAACAGTTAAGGCCTACACTCTTTATCTATGCCTACACCTAAACGTAGATTACACGAACAAAGCTTATTTCTTAGAACTGCACGCCTGTAGAACTCTCTTCCGATTGCCTTCTTTTCATCTGACTACAATCTGATTGTCTTCAAGTCCAACGTAAACAAGTTTTTTTATGAACCATCCCCCTAAGTAATCCAATTTACAAAATTCCCACTACTTATGTTTACTACGCTATAATTGACTAATGTACACCCATTAACCCTTATCCTCGAGTGGCCTCCGGGCCTTGATAAGTGGTGATTCCTGTGTAAAAAAGTACTAGTTATATATATATATATATATATATATATATATATATATAACTGTTTAGATATCAGCTAGTTTAAGTCTGTGCATTCTCTTCCACGTGCTTGTAACAGCACCTTATGCAAGACGATTCCAACTATCTTTCATCAGCTTACAACGGAACCAAAGATTTCAGCCAGCAACTATTAAAAATGTCGTTTTTAATATGACAACGATGCGCCAAACGGACATTTTCATATTCGTCGGACCGCATTTCCTACAAGTTTTCCGGTTCACCGAAAAATAAATATACGGCACAATCACGTTGACACACCGGTTCTCGTCAGATCACCAAAGTTAAGCAACGTTGAGCCTGGTTAGTACCAGGTGAGTGACCATTTGGGAATTCTAGGCGCTGCATGTGCTCTCGACATTGTTTCAAGTTATCCTGAACCTCCACTTGCCACTGGTATTTAACAAAGCCGATTCAGGAGAGGTGTGGTTTGAGATTGTGCAATTATTGCCGTAAAAATTCCACGCGCATGAAACTATACAGTGGGTATCCATAGTCTGTCAAGATTACTGATACCATAAATAAAGCTACCAATACCATAAGTATATTTGCCCAGCACACTTGCTAATTTTTGTGTGATATAACGCATATCTACCTACCTCTTTTTTTTTCTCTCTCTCTTTCTCTCTACACACACACACACATACAATATATATATATATATATATATATATATATATATATATATATATTGTTGTTTATTATAAAGTGGAGAATTACAGTGCCGTCATTTATTAACAGATAAAAGTCTTAAAATGACACTTGTGTCATTTTAACTTTAAGAAGCAAGGATTCTACAATTTCATAATGCACTTACGTACACTCGCTATGGGAACTTCAAGACAGCACTAGGCAGTGTTGAGGTAGAACTAATGTTCGCTATTTTCCTTCTCCTAGATTAGTTGCGTTGCTAAGGCTTCACAATTAACTTTACGTTTTTTTTTGTTACATTTTATCGCTTCAAACAAGGTGTATTGTCCATGAACCGTAAGAGCCAAGTGTGATAAGAAGCCAAATTTATAAGAGGGCTGTGTAGCAATATGTTGTATGCATCTCTGCACCAATTTTTAATTTTGTTTTAAAATGATTTATTTTCAAATGAGGTTTCGTTATAATATCTTTACTTTATATATCATTTTAAAGGGCGTTTTTGCTCTATGTAATCGTTTAAATTACAGTCGTTTTAAAAAATTATGCTTTTTTTTTTCAGAACATTGAATACAAGTTGAAAAAAGCAAATTCGCAAAATTTTCTTATTTCAATTTAAGCTAGGCTGGAAAACTGCTGAAACAGCTCCCGACATCAACGGACCGTTTGGCTCAGGAATCAGTACTGAACGCACATCACAATGATGGTTTAAGAAATTTAGTGGCGGCGACGAATCTTGAATGTGATGAGCATAGTGGTCGGCGATCGGATATTGAGAATAATGAATTAACAGCATTAGTCGAAACCAATCCACGCTAAACTATTCAAGAAATTGCTTTTGAATTAAATGTAACGTAAACGGCGATTACCAACCACTTAAGAGAGATTGGAAAGACAAAAAAAAATATATATAAATGGGTGCCTCACGAAATGAACGAAAACCAAAAGAAACGCCATTATAAAGTGCTAGCTTCCCTTCTTTTACACAACAAGAACGACCCATTTCTAGATCGGCTTGTGGCTTGCGATAAAAAGTGCGTTATTTGCGAAAATCGAAGTGTTAAAACTAAAGTAATCTTTTTAAAAATAAATAGTTTCAGTTTTTTCGTGTCTTGACTCCGTGACTCCGTTCCGTTCCGTAATCAACAGTATCCACTTCCAGTAGCTTGATTCGTTCCGAGCACTAATCTTGTAGACAACCAGACTGACTGGACTATTAGTGCAGCAGGAGGTTAGTTTACAAAACTAATTTCTGTAATGCGAATATAACCAATGTTTCGGCGTGATATGACTAATGGTAGTTGACGATTTAGAAAGATTATACCGACATGTTAAATAATATATTTTTTATTCCAGATGTTAATGCTAATGTTGTGCTTGATGTAGTACAAAATAATTGATTTAAGTGCGTCCCATTTCTACTAGGTACACAAAAAAGAGGAAATAAACAGAAGCAAAGGAGTTATTCATATAAGAGGGATGTAACACCTTGCAGTAAAACAAAAACATTCTCAGATATATAAGCAATAAAGTTTAGACGAAATGGAATCATTAGTGATACACTCGAAGCAGCGTTTATTTTAAAAAAGAAAAGTTGTGAATACGGCCTTATTAACTTTATTTAGTCTGTGTTTGTGGCGCCTGATTCAGGTGTGCCGCGGGGAAAAACTAACAAACAATATTGAGCTGTAAATGCGTCGAGATGTTTTTGTAAGGATCATTTATCTTTTATTAAACAAAACTACTTTACGTTTCTTTTATTTTTGCTTGGTCATAGTGTATTTTTGGTTTCGTTCCCGAAATGCATCGCCATGGCTAGTATTTGAGCAAACCAGAAATCATGATATGTTATATGTAGACTTCCACAAGTGTATGCATTCTGAGTTTATATATATATATATATATATATATATATATATATATATATATATATATATATATATTAGTGTATTTAGGCAGCATTCCCTCATTCAAACAAACATTATTAAAAACAACAGAGATACCTTGCTTAATGATTCTTTTTTTATTTTTTCGATCGTTCGTAAGATTTTTTTAACTTCAAGATGGAAGGTATTTACAAATGTTCCATGGTTCTTGAAGTTAAAAAACTCTTAAAATCTTACGAAAGATCGAAAAAATGAAAAAAAAAAAAAGAATCATTAAGCAAGGTATCTCTGTTGTTTTTAATAATGTTTGCCTGAATATATATATATATAAGATGTTTGAAAATTCAACGTTATCCTACGCGGTTAATGGTAGCTGACTGGATACGGTCTCCGCTAATGGAGTTAGAGATGTCTCGTGTTCCGGGATTCGAATCGTTCGACTGGTGTTAATCGTGACACCCTGCACTGAAGATTCCCGAAAGGA